>NC_079191.1:236645871-236989621 GCF_029499605.1 Hyla sarda
GCGGATCCCACCTCGGGGGCCTGCCCCTATTTTGAGTTCAGTGGTTCCCTGGCCGCCTTTGGCAGTGCTTCGCTGGTTGCACAAGTCTCATTAGAGTTTCTTAAAAGGGGTTCTCCGGTGCTTAGACATCTTATCCCCTATCCAAAGGATAGGGGATAAGATGCCTGATCACGGGAGTCCCGCCGCTGTGGACCCCCGTGATCTTGCACGCGGCACCCCGTTTGTAATCAGTCTGCGGAGCGTGTTCGCTCCAGGTCTGATTACCGGCGACCACAGGGCCGACAGCGTGTGACGTCACGCCTCCGCTCCCGTGTGACGTCATGCTCCGCCCCCTCAATGCAAGCCTATGGGAGGGGGCATGACAGATGTGTGCCAGAGGTTGAATTTACTTGTTTGGAGCACTATTACTGTGTACAAACACAAAGAGGTGAAAGGGGTAGTCCAGTGGTGAAAAATGTATCCCCTATCCTAAGGATAGATGATAAGTTTCAGATCACGGGGGGTCCAACCGCTGGGGTCCCCCGCGATGTCCTGTACCGGGCCCCCAGCTCACAGGCCAGATAGCGTGTGTTGACCACGGCACGAAGTGGCGGCTGACACGCCCCCTCAATACAACTCTATGGCAGAGCCCGAGATTGCCGAAGGCAGCGCTCCGGCACTGCCATAGAGTTGTTTTGAGGGGGCGTGTCAGGCACCGCCTCGTGCGGTGGTCAATACGCCTTCTTCCCTCGTGCTGTCAGGGCCCCGTACAGGAAATCGTGGGGGGTCCCATCGGTCGGACCCCCCGCGATCTGAAACTTATCCCCTATCCTTAGGATAGGGGATACGTTTTTCACCACTGGATATCTCCTTTCATTTGTGGATACACTAAAGTGGAGATATTTTTGTGTGGTACACAGAGGAAGGCACTATTATTCTGTGGGCAATATTGCCATCTGGGGGACTTTTTTGGAGGTAACTATAATTATGATGGCACTGAGGTCAGCAGTATCAGTCTGGGCTAGTCTGAAAACCTGGAGTGTCCCAGGAAAGGTATGAAAAGCCCCACTACCGAACCTGCCATTCATCCCATAAAAATCCAAGCCTGATAACAGGACTTACTAAAGTCTCTAGCAAGCTAGGTCGTAACAGGGATTTCCCATATCTCATCCAGCTTTCCCTGGCTGAGATATGTGCTTCCTGAAACCTGATATCCACATACGACCTGTACCTTGTGAAATACAACTTTCCTCGACCACCATTCCTGTCACTGTTCCACAATATACACAATATAAAGTATTTTCGGTATGGCAAATTAATAAGGGACAGAGCTGATGTATCTATGAGTAAAGGTTTTATGATAAAGTAATATCCAGGGACAGGGTACTAATGAAACATAGTACATGTATCTAAGCCTGTCCTGTTCCAAAATATTGCTCACTATTATTATGTCCCTGACTGATATTTAGCTTAAAGGGGTACTCCAGTGAAAACCTTTTTTCTTTTAAATGAACTGGTGGCAGAAAGTTAAACATATTTGTAAATTACTTCTATTAAAAAATCTTAATCCTTCCAGTACTTATTAGCTGCTGTGTGCTACAGAGGAAATTCCTTTCTTTTTGGAACACTGATGACATCACGAGCACAGTGCTCTCTGCTGACATCTCTGTCCATCTGTCCATTTTAGCAACTATGCATAGCAGATGCATGCTAAGGGCAGCATGGTGGCTCAGTGGTTAGCACTGCTGCCTTGCAGTGCTGGGGACTTGGGTTCAAATCCCACTAAGGACAACAATAAATAAAGCATTATTATTATTATAATAACGTCAGCAGAGAGAACTGTGCTCGTGATGTCATCAGAGAGCATTCCAAAAAGAAAAGAATTTCCTCTGTAGTATTCAGCAGTTAATAAGTACAGGAAGGATTAAGATTTTTTAATAGAAGTAATTTACAAATATGTTTAACTTTCTGCCACCAGTTGATTTAAAATAAAAAAGGTTTTCACCGGAGTACCCCTTTAACCATGCCTGAGAAAGAGATCTAGGCAGTGTTGAAAGCTATTACATTTTTTTAGATAGCCAGTAAAGGGTATCATTTACTCAAGACTCTCAATTTTGAAACATTTCCATCTGCTAGCATGCATAGTACAAGGGTATTTTTTTCTTTCACATTTCAATGTATAAAAAAGTATCTTTCTCAAAGTGGCCACTAGATGGCCCCATAGCACCAGTTATAGATATATTCTGCTTGCGCTGCAGTTATTATCTAAATTGTGAGATATCTTCCAAATAAAGAGAAAATGCAAATCTTTTTTTTACTTGTTCGGAATATATTGCACAGACAACTTTAATACAAAGCCATCTTAACATTAATGGAATGTTTTAGTTTTGATAATAGAACCAATTTGCTGTGTTTTACATAAAACCTAAATCATTCTCTCAGATGCCTACAGATCTCACAACCCAAAGTTTTACCTTATGTCAAAATTTTGGTTTTATGGGGGTGTTTATATAAACAAATATCTTGCGTTTTATACACCAAATGTAGCTTAACAAAGGAAGATTTTAATTTATGGTTAATGTACTGTACTACATCATATTAAGGCCTTGTCAGGTGTAAAATAAGCCTGCCACCAATATTTCATAGTTATTGTGGTGAGCAAGGCAGTCAGGGTGTTCTTACATGCAGCGCTAGTGGCTGTAACTAGTGCTTGCAATCTGGATAATTGCTGGGCAGCACCTGGACTTGCCAATCTTGCCACATGGCAAGTCCAGGTGCTGCCCAGGAATGATCAGGATTGCAAACACTAGCTGCATGTTAGAGCAACTTAAAGGGTTATCCAGGAAAAAAACTTATATATATATATATATATCAACTGGCTCCAGAAAGTTAAACAGATTTGTAAATTATGGAATAAATAAGATTTGGAGTGGCTCTTTGTTCAATCGTAACCAATAGCTACCCGGGCTACCCAATAAATAACTCATATACCCAAGGTGAAAATAATATGATACTAATTTACAAGAAGATAATTGGGGCTCAGGGTAAAGGATATGCGGACACAGATGGCTTATTAATAACAATAGTAATATTTATTAATTAATTGATAGATTAATTTAGTTAAGAGACGCTATGTGTGGACCGTGACCCACAGGGCCCTTGTGAAGCCACGGCACTCACTAAATTATATACAAAATAATATAATATAATATGTTGGTTATAAAAGGTAATAAAAATGTGATGAATAAAACATAATGAGACCAATCACATGAAAATGATAATAAAGATGATAAAAATTGTCCAAAAATAAACTTATTCAAGTTCAACCAATAAAGTTTAGCCCTCCTAGGATATTAGTAGCCAATAGCAACAGTGGGATTAATAGGCACAAAAGTTTATCCAAATTCTGTTTAGTCTGTTAATAAATAGCTTATTGGCTTAATACGGTCAGTATCCAGTTAAATCAGGCAAATCCATATCCTGCAGCGCTGTTAAAAGTATTTGTACTACTTTTAACTACTTTTAAAAGCGCTGCAGGATATGGATTTGCCTGATTTAACTAGATACTGACCGTATTAAGCCAATAAGCTATTAACAGACTAAACAGTATTTGGATAAACTTTTATGCCTATTAATCCCACTGTTGCTATTGGCTACTAATAATCTAGGAGGGCTAAACTTTATTGGTTGAACTTGAATAAATAAATTTTTTGACTATTTTTATCATCTTTATTATCATTTCATGTGATTGGTTTCATTATCTTTTATTCATCACATTTTTATTACCTTTTATAACCAACATATTATATTATAATATTTTGTAGAAGAGTATAGGATAACTCAGCTCACCCTTCCAGCCAGACGCCTGTCGCACGGCACCGTGTGAACCAACACCGAGGTAGCAATGAAGAAATAGATGGTCCAGCGCAGGATAACGTGCAATAAAAGCCAAAATTTATTGTAGATTCAAGCCATAGGACAGCAGGACACAAGGTAACGCGTTTCAGCCGGAAAGACCAGCCTTATTCATACAAAAAGTGCTGTGGCTTCACAAGGGCCCTGTGGGTCACGGTCCACACATAGCGTCTCTTAACTAAATTAATCTATCAATTAATTAATAAGTATTACTATTGTTATTAATAAGCCAGCTGTGTCCACATATCCTTTACTCTGAGCCCCAATTATCTTCTTGTAAATTAGATTTGTAAATTACTTCTATTAAAAAATCTTAATCCTTTCAATACTTATGAGCTACTGAAGTTGAGTCTAAGTGCTATCTGATGACACTGTCCAGAGTAGAAGCAAATCCCCATAGCAAACCACTTCTACTCTGTGCAGTTCCCGAGACAAGCAGAGATGTCAGCAGAGAGCAATATGGCCAGTCAGAAAAGAACAAGTCAACTTCAGCAGCTGATAATTATTGGAAGGACAAAGATATTTTAAAAGAAGTAATTTACAAATCTAAGAAAGAATTCCGTCTACGATTAAGCCCTGCATAGGACGAAACGCATCAGACCATCTATCTGTATGTGAACTGCTGTTTATCAACAAAGACAAGCCTTTTAATCCACACCTTCAGTGCCGGACAGAGTTCTTTCTTAGTATCCAGAGTTGCCGAGGGCGGTACCGCTTGGTCCGCAGCACAGGTGTGGAGGATATTCAATGTTGGTGTGAGCGATATCCAGTTTTCCCTTTGTCTTGTGACTACCGAGAGGAACTGCTCCCGCGTGAACGGCTTGAAGATGTCCACAATACAAGCAGGATTACAAGGTACAGATTTGGGGGGCGCTGCTAACATAAGTAATGGGGAGGAAAAAGACTTGTATGGCCCCAATAGAAATACCAAGGCGCTGTCTGTGTTTGAAAGTATCGATACACAGAATATGGAAAAAAACGCAGACATGATTTTTATTATAAGACGCATGGAAGAGCTAATGATCAAAGAAACAAAAACTTTGTGGGACCATAAGACCCTCACCACCTACTTGGAGAAGAGTATGGTGCCCAGAGGGCTGAGGTTGAAAAAAAGTGTATTCAGAGGGATTTACTACTAAATGGGACAATGCTTTACTTGAGTGCTCAGCTAAATTGATGTCTTACATCGTGGAGGAGGAGGAGCAAGAGATAAATAATATGCAACAGGTGCTAGAAGCTCTAAAAGTGGACTTGTCAAAATTTAAGGAACATGAAAATTTGGTCCGATGGAAGAGTTAGTCCTGGAGAAAATTGATACATTAGAAAGCCATATTAAGGAAACAAAGAAAACAAAGTTTCAACGCGACTCCATGGACTATAACCAAAATAAAATATTCTCCTGGTTCCTGAACAAGGATAAATATACAAGCAGTCCCAAATTCATACTGCACACTCCACAAACAAAGTCTAAAAAGAAAAAGTTTAACCATAACCCACCCAGAAAAGTCAGCTTCTCGAATGTAGAAAGCTCCCAAGATGAGGAACCCACAGCAGTATCTAGAGGCAACTGGAACAGCAAATACCTCTATGAATCAGGGTGCGATTCCAAAAAAACGGTCGATCCAGAAAAAGAAAGAAAAAGGAAAAGGAGAAGAAGGGCGGGCCGCAGTCATAGGCGAAAAAAGATACCCGCTCCGATCCCTACTAACACCGAGGTAAATCCGGTAACAAATATTTCAGCATGTATTCTTTCACAGGATCAAATCTCCTTACTTAGTAAGGGACTTAATTTTGTGCCTACTTGTAAATTTAATTTATTCAATACTATCTTGGATATTAAACTAGCCAGAGGTTTGACCCTACAGAGACATTTTCTATTGACAAAAGAAGGGTCAATGGACAGTAGGGACTCTGATGTTTTATCTCTTACTAGCTGGGACTCCAGTACTCCTGTACCAATAACATGCACTAATTTTTGTGATCAAGTAAATGTCATTCATTTGATGAACCTGTAAAAAGAAAATAATTGTGTTGAAAATGTTTTGTTAACCCCTTACTGCTCTGCCAACCCTGGTTTATCTCCTGTGGCCTCCCGGTCGGAGGCCCTGGATAGATTCCAGGAGTTGGTAGAGAGGGATCTAGTTAAACTTTCTGAAAGTATTAAGTCTGAAAAAAATGTTTGATAATCTAAATAAAAAAGAATTGCATTAAAAGAACTAAGCAGTAATAATTATATCACCATAAGAAATGCTGATAAAGGGAGCAACTTTATAGTTTTGGATTCAGGGCTGTATAAAAAATTAAATCATGAAATCTTGTCGGATGACAGTACATACAGGAGATTAAAATCAGACCCCACAAAGCCCTTCCAAGGAGCCCTGAAAAAAGTCCTGAAGGAAGGTGTGTTTTTGGGAGCAATAAGTAGTAAATTAGAGGAATCCCTGTATGTACCTAATCCCATAATGCCGATATTCCACTCACTCCCCAAGCTTCACAAAGGGGTATTCCCGCCCCCATTAAAACCTATTGTGGCGGGAATAGGGTCCCTAGTTGAACGCTTGGGAGAATGGGTGGACTATTATTTACAACCCCTGACAAAAGTTACCCCCACTTTTCTGCAGGACACAAAGCATGTTAACATCTTTAATGGGGTACAGTGGGAAGAGTCATACTCATGGGCCACTTGTGATGTGATAGGGCTCTATCCATCCATACCGTGGTTCCGAGGTCTTGAAGCCTTGGCTTTTCATTTAGAGAATTACAGTGGGTACTCCCCTGGTCTGAGGGAATTCATCACCATCGCAACAGAATTTTTGTTAAAACACAATTATTTCATGTTCGATGGTGATTTCTTCCTTCAGACCAGGGGAGCTCAATGGGGGCGAAATACTCGCCCTCATTTGCTAATATATTTATGTTCTTCTGGGAACAACAATATATATTTAATCCTGAAAGCCCCTTTTATGGGGAAATCCACTGGATAGGAAGGTTCATCGGCGATCTGCTGATTATTTGGAAGGGTAGTGAAAAACGTTTTGAAGAATTTATACAGTATATTAGTAACAACTATTTAAACTTGAAATTCCCTTCCTACTTCAGCAGATCATCGGTGAACTTCCTAGATATTACTTTGAAAAGTAAAGACTCTAAAATAGAGATATCCCCTTTTAGAAAAGAAACTGCAACAAATTCGGTATTATTGGCATCATCGTGCCATCCTAGGCACGTGATTAATAATATCCCGTTTGGAGAACTATGCCGAACGAAAAGGAATTGTTTGGATATGGTACAATTTGAAAAGGTTAAAAAAGAAACTGTGGACAGATTCAAAGATAGGGGATATAATGATAAGGTGTTACAAGACTCAATAAAAAGAATTGACAACATGGACAGAAGGGTATTAACAGCATATTCTAATAGGGAGGGTAGGAGAATGAAATCCAAAAATAGACAGGAAGGCATAAGAAAACCATACTTCGTAACCCCTTATAGTGTTCAGTTTAATCAGATCAGAGGTATTCTCAACAAATATATTCCAGTATTGCAGACAGATCCTGCTCTAAAAAGTATAGTGCAAGAAGGGATTATGACAGTATCTCGTCGAGGTCCCACATTGGGATCCACCCTGTCACCCAGTTTGCTTTCCAGCCGGTCTAATCCTAGAGAAAATAGGGGAACCTGGCTGGAAACAACTGGGAACTGGAGGTGTGGACACACTAGATGCATCACTTGTAATTTCATCGAACCATTTAACAAAGTAGTTTCATGCCACACAGGTAAGGATTATTTGATTAAAGATTACATAAATTGTAATTCAAAATCAGTAGTATATGTGGCTACATGTACTACATGTAAGTTACAGTACACAGGTTGTACGGGTAATACCTTGAAAACTAGGTTTCGCAAACATGTGGCGGATATTAAGAATAATGTTTCTAGTGTGTCCTTGCTCTCCAAAAATTTTAGAGAGAATCATGCAGGAGATGCCAGTTCGTTGAGGGTGACAGGAGTAGAGAAGGTTCAATTGGGAGCGAGGGGAGGAGATTTAAAAAGACGATTGTATAACAGAGAGACATATTGGATGTTCCTATTAGCAACTAGACACCCACAAGGACTTAATAAGAGACTTGATCTCATAATTACATGTCCGTGATTCACAGTTTCCGTTATTCAGGGTGTGAATAGGTATTCTTAGATAAGGAGCAATAAAAAATAATAAAAAATTTATAAACATAAAATTCTGGAGAGTAATATTGTATTAAATTAATATAATGAACATAATATGAGTGGGTACATAAGAATTTACTGAAATCCTAACAGACAAATAATAAATAGGCAACTAGAATAAACAAAATAAATAACAATAATAATAATAAAACCAAAATATTAACAAAACAAATAAATAATAAATAAAAAATAATAATAAAAATTATAACAAATAAACAATAATAAATAATTAATAATAAAACATATAATCACATAAATAAAAAAAAATTTAATACAAATATTACACTCACCTATGATTAAATAATGTGTAGGAACTTGATTCACCTTAATCCCAGTATTCTACCCTCTCCAACTTGACACATTCCATTATGTAATGTAATATATAACCTCGAATTCCAATACATTTCCTCTAAGTTAGGTTTTATTGCACACATATGGTTTCTCTCTTTTTGCTTAATCAATAATGTGTTTACGGTGCTTATTCCGCTTATATATATAAAAGCCTTTGTTGTAGAAAACCGCAAGGAAACATGTGAATGATCACTTAGGTGACAAGATGCGGCTTTAGAACCCAATCCATGTGCAATCTACCTTTTCCATGTATTTTAATTGTAATGATGTGCAAGGTCATGTGACCAGATCGCATAGTATTTTAACCATGTTTGTTGTAAGATGTGTCAGTCTACGATTAAGCTCTGCATAGGGCGAAACGCGTCAGGCCATCTATCTGTATGTGAACTGCTGTTTATCAATAAAGACAAGCCTTTTAATCCACACCTTCAGTGCCGGACAGAGTTCTTTCTTAGTATCCAGAGTTGCCGAGGGCGGTACCGGTTGGTCCGCAGCACAGGTGTGGAGGATATTCAACGCTGGTGTGAGCTGTATCCAAGTTTCCCTTTGTCTTAATTTACAAATCTGTTTAACTTTCTGGAGCCAGTTATTATATAAAAAAAAGTTTTTTTCCTGGAATACCCCTTTAAGGGCCCATGCACACTATGGAATTTCAGCCAGGAATGAATTGTAAGCAGGATATTCTCTCAGCAGAATCCCATTGATCTCAAAGGGATTCTGCTGCACTGTGCAAAGAATGTTAGTTTCATAACAGAACTTCCAACACGGAAGTTCATTCTTTTGGCGTAAATGCCCATTATCAATGGCACTTTGAATTGCAGGGGTAATTTCCACTGCAAATTCTGTGGAAAATTAACTTCAATTCCGGTCGGTGCCCATCTGCTCACAGAATTTAGTGCAGAAATTGCTGAACTTCCATAGTGGACATGGACCCTTTGACTATATGCACACAGTTTTATGGGCTATTTTTTGAAAGATAACACATCTCAAAAACAGCCATTTAACATAGGCCTTTTAAATGCAAGGGTAACATTTCTGTTAATATACATAAAATGTTATATTCATAATTATTAACAAAACATAAAATTAAGTACAAAGGACTTCTTATGAGTCATCTTTTTGATGTTTTGTGAGATGTTAAAATAAAATAAAAAGTCTGCTTTGAAGCCTTATATCTTTATCTGTAGCCTAAAAAAGTCTTCAAAGTTTTTAAAACAGCACAAAACACAGTCTAAATGCATACAAAATGTTCCAAATGGAAGAAAACATGCTTGAGGAATTATTTTCCCTTTTAAAGGAAATTTTTGGAATCTGAGAACATGCATGCATATAGCCTTAATGTACATGCATCAGATTTATTGCAGATATTCTGCACCTGAGAAGAATTTACTTCCACCCCAATAGTTGTTTTTTCCTTTGGCATCAAGCACATAGGGGGAGATTTATCAAAACCTGTGCAGAGGAAAACCTGCCCAGTTGCCCATAGCAACCAATCAGATTGCTGCTTTCATTTTTATGAAGGCCTGTGAAAAATGAAAGAAGCGATCTGATTGGTTGCTATGGGCAACTGGGCAGGTTTTCCTCTGCACAGGTTTTGATAAATCTCCCCCATAAACTTCTGTAAGCCCCATTTAGATAAGCGGGTCCGTTGCTGAAATTACTGCAACAAATTTACCATATGTCAATCTTGGCACTGCACCTTTTATGGACAAAATATATACATATTGCCATATAGGTTCTAAATAATCATCCATATGGAAGTCAGATACAAGGAACCACATAGCATCTAGGGGTCTATGCCAATGTGGTGACCAAGCACAGCTTTTCCAGCTGCTACCAAGAGAGCAGTCGTGTGGCTTAAAGGGGTACTCTGCCCACAGACATCTTATCCCTTATCCAAAGATTAGGGGATAAGATGTCTGATCACAAGGGTTCCGCCATTGGGACCCCCGCCATCTCCGTGCAGCACCCAGCATTCTAAACAGTATGTTTGGAATGCTGGGTTTCTGCAGCCGGAGAAGTAACGCCACACCACGACCCCTTGTGATGTCACGTCACACTCCCTCCTTTAATGTCTATGGAAGGGGGCTTGACTGGCAACACACCCCCTCCCATAGACATGAATGGCGGGGGAGTGGCGTGGCGTGGCATGGCGTAACACCAAGTCTCCGGACGTGGAAAGCAAGTGTTCTAAGCATACTGGCATGATGAGGAGCACATGTCCTGCCCCTTATCTCTGTTCTTCTTGAGGAGACCAAAGTTTCATAAGCCTAGGTACTGCTAATGTCAGACATACATTTCACTTATAGGCCACAAAAAAAGTCACCAGTCCTGTCTGCACTAAAGTAATTTCTGAGCCAAGCCTAATTTCTGCTTTGACGATAGTCTATAGGTTGTGTTCAAGAGGCTTAATAAAAAGAAGTTGCACAAGGGCCTTGCTGAGTTTCACTTGATGACTTAGTGCCAGCATGTCTGCCAAGTGTCGTTTCTCAGATAGCCACCAAAAGTGTGAGTATAGTGGAGTCCTTAGTTTCCCGAGATCCTCGTCCAGTAGTTTCTGTAATTTTGACATTGAGCTAGTGCACCAGAGAGCTTTAACATCTACACATATCTGCAGAGAGTTTAATTTCTCGTACATGTGCCGAAGAACTCAAGATTTAATTCTATAAAAGTATATCTGCAAAAACAGCATCATTTAACCCCTTCATGACCCAGCTAATGTTTTTTGATACACTTTATTTTTATCATACAATGTAAATAGACAGAAAAAAATTATATGTAGGGCAAAATTGAAAAAAAAATATGGAATTGCACAATTTTGTAGGGCAATCATTGTTTTGGAGTTCAAAATACGGTAAATCTGATATGCCATCTTTATTCTATGGGTCAGTACGATTCCAATGATACCAAACTTGAATAATTTTTGTTTTGTTTTATGGTTTTAAAAAACCTTTCTGGCTTTTTGATCACTTTTTATTACATTTTTTTGGTATGTAATGTAACCAAAAATCAGCAATTTTGCGCTTAGAATTTTTTTGCGTTTATGCAGTTCACTGTGCAGGATCAGAAATATAATAATTTAATGGTTCGGACAATTACGTATGCGGCGATACCAAATATGTGTATTTTTTGTTTTTGTTTGTACAGTGTTTTATTTAGAACATGGGAAAAGGGGGATGATTTGAATTTTTATTGGGGGAGGGATTTTTTTTTCATATATTTTTAAATTTTTTTATTTTTTACACACTTTTTGGCCCTCCTAGGGGCCTATCATAAGCCATCTTCAGATGGCTTACATAGATGAATGTAATCCATGAAATCTTTGCTCGATTGCTTAGGGCTGCCAAAGTGAGCCTTAAGCAATCACAGAGCCAGGGAAGATGCCGACAACAAGGTAAGTCCTCGGGCTTCCCTAACAACCCATAGCCCTCCCTCGATTACATTGCGGGGGGCTATGGGACCACTAGACACCAGGGAATAGCAGCATTTAAAGTTTAAATGCAGTGATCTGTATAGATCACAGAATTTAAACAGTTAAATGACGGACATCGGAGCAATCTCCGATGTCCGTCATTACCGGAAGATGTCAGCTGCAAATAGCAGTGGACATCTCCCGGTCATGACGCGGACCCCACCCTCGGGCCCCGTCATGTTCACCCACCTGACCCATGATGTACATGTATGTCATGGGTTGGGAAGGGGTCAAAGGGATAGTGATTAAATTCTGCTTCTCCTGAATCCTAAAGTTGTACTACAAAGCTGTACTGATTCAAGCTACATTCGACTTTCTGTATTGTTCTGGATTGCAACAAGAGTTAAAGGGGTACTCCGCCCCTAGACATCTTATCCCCTATGAAAGATGTCTGATGGTGGGGGTCCTGCTGCTGCAGCCCCCCCGAGTTATCAGCTCTATGGAGCTAAGTTTGCTCTGTGGCTGATGACTCACGAAACAGGGGTCGGCGGTTCGTGATGTCATGGCTCCGCC
This sequence comes from Hyla sarda, assembly GCF_029499605.1. Taxonomy (NCBI): domain Eukaryota; kingdom Metazoa; phylum Chordata; class Amphibia; order Anura; family Hylidae; genus Hyla; species Hyla sarda. The sequence goes on from NC_079191.1 coordinate 236,658,329, forward strand.
CCTTGTGATGCCTGCCCCTTCATGCAAGTCTATGGGAGGGGTGTGGCTACTGCCACTCCCCCTCCCATAGACTTGCATTAAGGGGGCGGGACATGACATCATGAGGGGCAGACTCATGATTTCACGAACCGCCGGCCCCTGTATAGTAAGTAATCAGCCACAGAGCAAACTTAGCTCCGTAGAGCTGATGACTCGGGGGGCTGCAGGAGAGATCAGTGGGACCCCCGTGATCAGACATGTTATCCCCTATCCTTGGATAGGGGATAAGATGTCTAGGGGTGGACTGTGTAATTCAGGGTTCACACTGTGTAAAGCAATGTCCAGCCTATTGAATTTAACACAGACATCAGGCCAGGTCTCAGGTCATGCGTTAAACAAATCTACAGACCCCCATATACCTGACAGATGTCGAAAGTATATTATAAACAAAAAATCCAACTGACACCTTAGTTTTGTATACCTGTATCTTATCATTCTCAGGTCTGGGTATATAAAGGGTCTCTAATACTAAATATTGCAGTATAACTCCAAAAACATTGTATTCATAAAAAGGAAAACACTTAAGCATAACTACTGCATAAAATCACTGTAATCCATATAAGGTTCAAATAGATACAGCAGAAGAAGTAGAGAAAAACTCCTAAAAATGTGGGGCAGGATGTGCCCTTTATATGAGTATAAGGCAGAGCCATACAATAGAGAGAATAGATAAGGTCATATGGATAACGCTGGATGCACTGTGTGGTATATGGGAAAGCACCCTAACTCCTATCTATAGGTACCACGCACCAGGTTCACACTTTTTTACAAGGTGGTAACATCACATAGTATAGACTCACGCATTGTAGGATCCTGCCACCACCAGCCCCACGTTTCGCGATAGCTCACTTTCTCAAAGGTCGCATTAATTTCCGTAAATGTACGCCACTGTGTGCAACGTTACTCGCTGCAGAGCTGTACATTTGTGGCGCATGTGCTTAAGGGGTTAAACGCCTGGTTTTTACTTGTACAAACATAAACAATCCAGCTCGTCCTTGTGTTGCCACGTGTTTAGTTTACTCTAATGAAACCCAGATCCTCTGCAAGTATTAAGCTTCACGTGAGAAAAAACACTTGAGGGTCCTCAAGTACTGCATAAAATCACCACATCTTTATTTCCAATTTTTTTTAAAAAAAGCTTCATGTTTAAACACTGACATCACCAACAGTATTTTATAGAGTTCCTAGTGACATCAGTGTGTTGGATGTGAAATAAAAAGAAAATAAAGAAAAATGTTTTTATGTGGTACTCTTGGACCCTCAGATGTTTTTTCTATAGTTTTTAATTGGATGCTTTTGGGGTGCCATTTTATCATTCTAAAAGCTCCAGAAAATAGAACATTAATTTCTCCATCCATACAAATAGACTCATTCATGTCTAATTTCTAGTTTAATTAACTATTTTAAGTCCTATTGGTGTGCAAATGGGAAATTTTTTAAAGGAAAAAAGTGTTACAAAAATGATTAAATAAAATGATCTAGTACTTAAATGTTACCCATTTTTGTTGCTACCCCACCTATTCCTGACATATAGGGAATTTGTCTGTTATTTGCTTTTTTTTTTTTTTTTTAAAAGGGGTGTGAATGTTTGGCTCACAAGGGTGTGACCTTGATTCATATTCCTACCACCAGAGCCCAGCATTTACTCTCCTCTTGAAATGAAGTTCATGCCTACCCAACTACACATGAAAAAGGGAAGAAACAATTATTAAAATTCCTCTAAGGGTGCGTTCACACACTATTACTAGCAGAGGGTTTCCCACTGTGGGAATCCTGCTGCGAGTTACGCTACCATTGATTTAAATGGGTCTACAGACAGTCTTCAATAGTGTCAGATTAGCGGACTGTCCGTGGACCCATTCAAATGAATAGTAGCGTCACTCGCATTGGGTTTTTACCACAGCAAGAAACCCGCTGCTAGTTACTTGCGTGTGAACGCACCCTTACCTGGAAAGCATGCAAAAAAATACATTGGAATCAGAGAACAAGAGTCCTTGTTTATCTGTTAAGGGCACTTTACTTGAGAAGTACAAGAGGATGCTCAGGAACAATTCTACTCACCTCGCTGAAGCCCGGCATCTACCTCCATTCCCTCTCTGAAAATGTAATTTTTCAAGGTATTCCAAATGGTACAACCTGGCATATTCCTATATATTAAAAATAATTAATCCATCCCTTTCGTATATTTTTGTAAACCTGTAATGCATACTGTTTTTTTATCAAGGACTGATCTGGATGGACATGTACCTGAATTTTACCAGAAGCACATTTTGATTATACAGTGCATTTGCAAAGTTTCACTTTTTTCACATTTTGTCAGCCTTGTGCTAAAATTTTAAAATAAAATGTTCCCATGTATTTTGCACTATACAGTATAATAAAAAAGGGAACTTAAGGTTACAAATCTTCGCTAATTTATTGAAAAAGAAAAACTAAAATATTGCATGGACATAAGTATTCAGATCCTTTACTTAGTACCTACTTGAACGCAGTGGTTACAGCTTCTAAATCTTCATGGGTATGATCACTCAAGGATTGCACACCTGGATGGGGACAGTCACTCAAGGATTGCACAGGTTGGATGGGGACAGTCAGTGGAAGCCATTTTTAGGTCTTTCCAGAGATGTTCGAGTGGGTTCAAGTCAGGTCCACTCAAGCCCAAGCTACTCTTGTGTTGTCTTGGTTGTGTGCTTAGGGTTATTGTCTTGTTGGAAGGGGAGCCTTTGGGACAGTCTGAGGTCCAGTGCACTCTGGACCATGTTTTCATGAAGAATATACTTTGTTCCCTCCAACTCTTCCTAACCCTCACCAGTCTCCCTGTCTTAGTCACTGAAACGGCAGGATGCTGCCACCACCACCACCATGCTTCACTGTAGGGTTAGTAATGGGCAGGTGGTAAGCAGTGATTGGTTTCCTCCATACACAAGGCTTAGAATTGAGGCCAGAAAGTAAAATTTTGGTTTTATCAGAGAATGTTGTTTCTCACAGTCTAAAAATTCTTTATTTGCTTTTTTGCAAACTCCGGGTGGGCTTTTATGTGTCTTTTACAGAGGAGAAGCTTCTTTCTGACCACTAAAGCACAGATTGGTGTGGCAGTTATGGTAGACCTTCTGGAATTTCTCTGCAGATAGAATCTTTCATCTGCAGATAGAATCTTTGTAGCTCAGCAAGGGTGACTAATGGGTTTTATTGAATTCATGTTCCCTGTGCCACTGGCTGCAATACAACCCCAAAGCATGATTGATCCACCCCCATGCTTAACAGTTGGACAGAGGTTCTTTTCATTAAATTCTGTTCCCCTTCTTCTCCAAACGTACCTTTTCTCATTCCGGCCAAAAAGTTCAATTTTAACCTCATCGGTCCACAGAACTTGTTTCCAAAATGCATCGGGCTTGTCTATATGTTCATTTGCAAAGTTCAAACGCTGATTTTTGTGGTGAGGACGTAGAAGAGGTTTTCTTCTGATGACTCTTCTATGAAGACCATATTTGTACAAGTATCTCTTTATAGTGGAATAGTGTACCACAACTCCAGATCTTTCTGGAGGGATTGTGCAGTCAAACGTGGGTTTTGAATTATTTTTCTCACAATCCTGCGAGCTGTTCTGTCTGATATGTTTCTTGGTCTTCCAGATCTTGCTTTAACTTCCACTGTTCCTGATGACTGCCATTTCTTAATTACATTCCGAACAGAGGATATTGACATCTGAAAACGTTTTTCTATCTTCTTATAGCCTTCTCCAGCTTTGTGAGCGTCAACTATTTTTAGTTTCAGATTTCTAGACAACTGCTTAGAAGAACCCATGGTGCTGACTGTTGGGGCAAGGTCAGATGAGTCTGGGCATTTAAAACCTTTGAGATTGACATCACCTGGTCTTCCCAGATTATGATTGAGAACAATCCATGACACTGGCAGTTCTCAGCTTTGCAAAGGGGAAAGTGCATGCTATAAATTCTGCAGGGTGCCCAAACTTTTGCAGACACCATTTTTTTGTTTTCTGTTATTTTGAAAGTGGAAATGATGGAAATAAAATCGAACTTTTGTTGACATATTATAAGAATGTCTAATCTGTAAGTTGATGCCTTTTGGAGATTTTTCCATTGGCTTCTTTATGCACATTAATACAAATTTTTACCTGGGGTGCCCAAACTTTTGATCCCCACTGTACAGACTTGTGTCTGTATATATATACTCCATGGTTATAATGTGAAAATGAAGTGAAACTTTTATTTCTACATCTTGGATGCTGGACATTCGTACTTTCTGTGTTTAACAACTTTTTGTCACAACTTCACGTTGTTTCAGATTTTTCTCCCAACTAACCTCATATTGTCCCCCCCCTTGTTCTTGTGCTTAGCTTCTTATAAAATACACTACTCTTTTTATACCTTATTTAACCTTTTACCTATTTTAAGGCTTCAACCATGAACCCCTATAGTGCATATAAATAGATTTGCACAAATTAATAAAATATAACATTTTAGAAAAGTTGATTTCCCAAAACACCCAGGTAGTGGCTGTTTTTTTGCTTGGTAGCTAGGGCTACATTGAAAATAACAAAGTTGTACACTTACTCAACTTACTCTCCCCACTGCTGCCAGTGTCCTGAGTGCTGGTCTCCACTTTGGTCCTCTTCTTCTACTTTTGGTCATGCGCTGTGCAGCCAGGAAATACCCACTTAGCATAGACGTCAGCCACTGAGCAAGCATTTTCTGTTAGGAAGAGGTTATAACAACCCCTGAAAAAAGAATTTCCGTTTTTTTCTATATACGCTAGTCACATGCATTATATGTACCAAGTGATGTCTAATGACAAGTGTTTGCAGCCTCTTCGGCATATGCAAAACTAAAGGCAAAATGCAGTGAGAAATCTGGATAGGCTGCTGCACTGTCAGGAACCACAAAACCATAATGTACAAAATCGCACCTTTATCAAAATAACAGAAAATACAAAAGTGACAAACAATAGCGGAATCCAGGGACTTGGTAAAACACACAGCCAGGGCTCTGGGACCAAAATGTGTACTCAATTACCAAAGTCAGGATTTCGTAAAGCAATGTAGTCAGAAGGCAGAACCAGGATCAGGAACCAGAGTGGATCTCAGTCAGGCCAGAGTCATACACAAATCATAATCGTGAACTACAGGAACGTGCTTTGCGATCAGAGGCAGTCTGAACTGTTGCAGGTTAAGCAGCCAGAGCCCAGTCCAGGTGAGGGGTTGACCAATTTTTTGCTGTCTGCTGAAAAGCAAGTAGTGGAGCTAAAGCTGGGCTAAACTTTCTAACATGCACACAGGTCTGGTCTTCTACAATCACTTAAAGGACAATTCATTTAAAGATCCTAAGTAATCTCTTTGTCAGGTCAAACTTTCTTAGAATTGACAGTAATAATGAAACAATCCTTTTTGTGTCCTGTTGGTTCCTGTTTTAGTGGTCAATTTCCTCCCCCTCAAAAGTATTTTTTATCAGGATGCAAAAAAAAAAAACCTAGCCTAACCAAAAGAAACCTAATGTGCAAATCTTAAGCATCAATCTTAATTCTTAAAATTCTCTACCGAGATACCTACAACTATTTTCTCTACAACAAAATATATTTCCAAAGGTGTTGTTTACATAAATTTTACCAGATGTTGGTAATAAACCAAGTAATTCATACCTACAAAGGAACCAAAACAAATAAGTTTAGAGATTAACTTATCTGTAATGACACAGGGAAAAAGTACTGAACATGCTTACTGATATATATTTAATACTTTGTACAAAAACCTAATTGCTCATGACAGCTTCAAGGCACGTCCTGTATGGAGAAATGAGCCACATACATCTCTGGAGTGATTTTGGCCAATTTTTCCACAAAACAGTCTTCAGAGCTTGAAGGTTTTGTAGGCCTCTTCTATGAATCATGATCTTTAGTTTTTTTCATAGATTTGCTATGGGATTTAAGTCAGGTGATTATATTGACCATTTTAGCAGCTTTATTTTCTTTCTTTGAAACCATTTAAGAGTTTCCTTGGCTTTTCTGATTCAGGGCCCAAACTCAGTGACTTTGTCTGGAGAGCCAACACATATGTCCTTGCTCATTCAGAGCACGGCAAATCTATTGAGAATTCCCATGGAATATTTTCACTTGAACTCCACTCCTGTTATAATGCCCACATCTTTGTGGCTAGCCCATATGGCGGTGATCAGAGGCGCTTTTATCTGTTTGGGGTCCTTTAAGAAAAAACGTATGGCAAAATTGCAAGAGGCTATTGACAGAGTCACTGCATTGGAAGCCTTACATAAATCTGTGCCCACTGCCGACCTTTATGCCCAACTACTGCCCGGACGAACCCACTTGAGACAACTCTTACTCTACCAATATGAAAAAGAACTGAAGAAATCTAAATTTCGTTTTTATACTCAGGACAATAAACACACTGCCCTAATAGCTAGACGACTCAAAACACCCCAGGCTAGATGCCGTATTGTGGTGATGAAACATTCCACCTCCCAGAAAGTACTACTCTCCCCTAGAGAGATAGCCAATGCGTTTCAAACTTACTATCATGGCATGTATAACCTCCAACCTCTCACTCTCCCCCTAATCTCTCAGACTCTTCTGTTCTTTCTCTCAACATGCCCATATCTCTACAAGAAGTGGAGGCGGCTATAGCATCCCTGCCCTCACATAAAGCCCCTGGACCAGATGGTCTCCCTAACAAATATTACAAGTGGTAAAAAGATATTCTGACACCCCACCTCCATTCAGTCTTTAATGCAGCTATCGCCTCAGGTTCCTTTCCACAAAAGATGCTTACTGCACTTATCACTACTATCCATAAGCAAGGTAAATCCCCCTGACCAAACTACTAACTAGAGACCGATCTCTTTATTAAATGGAGATGTCAAACTTTATCCCAAGATTCTATCTTCCAGACTATTACCGTTACTGCCCCAGCTAGTTGGATCTGACCAGGTAGGCTTCACCCCCGGATGACAGGCTCCTGATAACACCAGATGTGTCATCTCTCTTTTACAGCACTGTGAACACCTTCCCATCCCATGCGGCTTTTCTAACACTCAACGCAGAAAAAGCATTCGACAGGGTGAACTGGCAGTATGCTTTCTTCACGTTGGAGGCTTTTGGCTTCTCGGGACCTACTTTGGAAGCAATTACAGCTCTATACTGTAACCCTACTGCAATGGTTTTTGTTAATGGATCTCTCGCGGACCAGTCCACCCTGTCTAATGGCACGAGACAGGGGTGTCCATTTTCACCCCTGCTCTTTGTTTTTACTATTGAGCCTCTTTCCTGTACCATCCGAACACACCAAGACATTCATGGCATCCCTGCAGGAGGTCAGGAGCATAAACTGGCCTTGTTTGCAGATGACGTGATCCTAACCCTCTCTGACGTCCCCTCTTCCCTACCTGCTCTTTGCTCTCTTCTGCGACGATTTAGTGAGATATCCTTCTATAAACCTAACTCCTCAAAGTCCCAGATTCTATTGGTTCATCTACCGGAAACCCTAGTGGACTCCCTATAACCACTTAACGACCACAGACGAAAATGTATGTCCTGGTTTGATGGGACTTCCCGCACCAGGACGTACATTTATGTCCTGTGTATGACCGCGAGCATCGGAACGGTGCTCGCGTCATATACGGCAGCTACTAGCAGCCGGGGACCCACCCGTAATGGCCGACATCCGCGATCGCGCGGATGTCCACCATTAACCCCTCAGATGCCGTGATCAATACAGATCACGGCATTTGCGGCAGTGCGGCACTTTGAATGGATGATCGGATCGCCCGCAGCGCTGCCGTGGCGATCTGATCATCCAGCATGGCGGCCGGAGGTCCCCTCACCTTGCTCCGGCCATCTCCCGGGGTTTTCTGCTCTGGTCTGGACATAAAAAGTGTTTTAAAAAAAGTTGAAAAATTTAAAAATAAAAAGGAAAAATAAATGAAAAATCCCCTCCCCCAATAAAAATTGTCAGTTTTTCCCATTTTACCACCAAAAAGCGTAATTTTTTTTTAATAAACATATTTGGTATCGCTGCATGCGTAAATGTCCATACTATCAAAATATAATGTTAATTATCCCGTACGGTGAATGGCGTAAACGTAATAAATTTAAAAAGTCCAAAAATGCTGCTTTTTTTGGCACATTTTATTAAAAAAAATTAATAAAAAATGATCTAAAAGTTTTATATATATAAATGTGGTATCGATAAAAAGTACAGATGACAGCGCAAAAAATTAGCCCTCAAACCGCCCTATATATGGAAAAATGAAAAAGTTATAGGTGGTCAAAATAGGGCGATTTTAGATTACTGATTTTGTACAAAAAGTTTTAGATTTTTTTTTAAGCGGTTCAAAAATAGTATCTAGCCATGGGTATCATTTTAATTGTATTGACCCACAGAATAAAGAACACGTCATTTTTACCCTAAAGTGTATAGTGTGAAAACAAAACCCTCCATAATGCGCAAAATTGTGGTTTTCATTCAAATTTCCTCACAAAAATTTTTTGGGGGGTTCGCCGCACATTTTATGGTAAAATTAGGTTTCATTACAGAGTACAATTGGTCACGCAAAAAACTAGCCCTTATATGGGTCTGTAGATGGAAATATAAAGGAGTTATGGATTTTAGAAGGCGAGGAGGAAAAAACGAAAACGCAAAAATAAAATTGGCCTGATCCTTAAGGTGAAAATGGGCTTGGTCCTTAAGGGGTTAAACAGCAGTTTGACCTGGATTGGCAAAAGGAGTCTGTGACCTACTTAGGCATTCAGCTGACATTCCCATTTTCTTGTACCTTTCACACCAACTTTCCCCCTTTAGCCTCTTCTGTATCTTCCTCCCTGACGGCTTACTCTAAAAAGATCCCATCTTGGCTGGGTCGTCTGGCGGCATTTAAAATGCTATTGCTGCCAAAGCTTCTCTATTTATTCAGGACTCTCCCTATAGCCATACCTAAATCCTTCTTCACCTCTCTAAATCGGGTCCATCTCCGACTATGTTTGGGCAAGTCGGAGATGGTGGCGCTGAGACTTATGACAACACATACAGATGCAGGGGGCCTTGGCCTCCCTCATTTGGAAAATTACCACAGGGCTTGTATTCAAGATGAACTTCAAATATTGGTAGGTTGGGTTAGAAAAAAACATGTTCTAGCCCCTTCTCTCTTAGATCCCGACTACTTGTAGCAGCGAATAACCCTATTCTCCCTACCCCTTCCCACTTATCGGCCATCAATGTCTCGGATGGTGGGCACAATTTCTAGGGCAACCACTACATAAGAGAGTTGTTCCTTTGAGGGACTGGACTATCTAACCCACTATATTCCTGAACTAAAATCTCCACTCCTGGCAACAGAAGGGTATTGCTATGATAGGTGACCTCCTAGACAAACACGGCACTGTACACTTTCCTTATATAAGAGAGAAGTATAGTCTCCCCTACACTGACTTTTATAAAGGCCTCCAGTTCAGCAGTCTCTTTTTATCGCAATATTTTGGTGCCCTCTCGTATTTTGCCCTTCTTTCAAAGGCCCTCGACCAGTTAAAAAGGGATCAACTTATTTTACAATTTATTGAGTGACCGAACCGAAATTACAAAACTCCAATATATGGAAAATTGTGAGAGCGATCTTGGAGAATCCTTTACCACTACCCAATGGCTTCAAGCTCTGAGCAATTCCCATAAATTACTGAGATCTACTAATTATAGAGAGGCGGTTACTAAATCTATCTTTAGATCCTGAATGCTCCGACCTTTGCTGGTGGGAATGTGGTCAGAGAGGGACCCTCCTACATACATTGTGGGGCTGCCCCAAACTATATCCATTGTGGAATGGGACTCAACTGCTTCTACGAGGACTTCTAGGCAGTGATTTTACCCTTTGGCTCAGCTTAGCACTTTTACTTTTAAACATCAACCATCTACCTGTAGGTGTCCGCTTGCTAGTGGCCCATATATTGATGTCTGCTAAACTTCTCATTACTAGGAAATGGCAGATGCTAGAGATTCCCTGTCTCATTGGAACTTATTAATATGGTGAACCTCACTTGTAGTTATGAGAGATCATATGCCTATCTTCACTCCCAATACAAATCATTCCATAAACGCTGGGGTAGCTGGCTCTCTAGCCCAAATTGCCCTCTCATGGTCTTGGTCTATGTAAACGATCTTATCCTGAGTACACCACTCTGGCCTGTTATATTTCCCGCTACAATGATTACATGGTGGGCTGACACTGTCGGGATTGCACCCTCAGACAATGGGGTTTATTTACTAACGTGATCCCGACTCTTTTTTGTTGGGTCTCGCATATCCCTTGCGACACAATTTGCGACCCAAAAAAAAAAAAAAAAAACCCTCCATTTTACAAGAAAAACCCGAAAAGGGGGCTTTGCGGATGGATAAAGTGGTCCCGACAAAAGGGGCGGAGTCCCGACAGTTTTGAAAAATCCCAACATATTTACTAAGGTTTCCACAGAAAAAGTGTTGTATTTGAGCTGAGAAAAACCCGACAGATCAGAACAGTTGAAAAAAAAAAGAAAAATGTAGGGAAAAGTGCGAAATGTAGGGAAACCTTAGTAAATACCTTGGGAAAATACCAGTGGGAAACCAAAACCCACAAAGAAACCTACACTCTACTCTTAGTAAATAAACCCCAATATATTACTTTGTACACTTGACTCATTACTGTTCTTCTTATTTCAGTTGCCTTATAACTCTGTTTGAGGGCTTAAGTGGGAGCTTATTTATCTCTCTACTCCTCTTCTTGCTTGGCATTTTATTTTGTTACTTTGTACTGTTTGAACTGCTTGTACTGCACTGTACATTGTTGTAACTTTTCTTACTACATTTCTCAAAATAAAGATTATTTGAATAAAAAAAAAAAAAAAAAAAAAAAAGTTTCCTTGGCTGTGTGTTTGGGATCATTGTCTTGCTGAAATGTCCACCCTCATTTCATCTTTATCATCTTGGTGGATGGCAGCAGATGTTTTTTGTTGAAGATGTCTCGGTAAATTTGTCTATTCATCCTTTCTTCAATTGTTATGTTTGCCAGTAACATTTACAGAAAAATTAGGCCCACACCATGATGTTCCTACCTCCAAACTTCACTGTTGGTATGGTGTTTTTAGGGTGATGTGCAGTCCTATTTCTCCTCCAATCATGGGGGGGCATGTATCATTATTTGTGTATGGTGGGAGCAGTTTACCCCTTTTGCCGAATTCTAAATTATGCTCAGATGCGCTAAATTTATCAATCAAGCGCAATGAGTTTCATAAATTGCGGGCAAATAAAGTAATCATAAATCAACTCTTTGAAAAATGAAATCGATGATTTAGAGCATCTTGCTATGTGCAGTCCAAGATGGCTTATATTTGTGTAAAAAATATGGTCATTGGTCAAGATTACTGCGGGTAAATGAAATATACGCAGTTAATAAGTTCGTGCGTACTAAATAGGTCACTCCAAGGTACACCGACACCTACACATCTGGAGGAAATGCTCCACCAGAATGCACGCAAAAAAAAGACACAAAAAAACAGCTTGCGTAAAAATGTAAACACAAAACAGGGGTAAAATATTTGATACATGTCCCCCATGGTGCGTATTATGGCATTAAAACTGTTCCATTTTGCTCTTATCTGACCAAACTATTTTCTCCCAGTATGTCACTGTCTTTTCCAAATGTTGTCCAGCAAACTTTAAAGGAGTGTCAACATGCTTTTTATTCAGCAATTGAGTCTTACGTGGTGAGCGTGTATACAGAGCATTGTAGCGGAGTGCATTACCTACCGATTTCTTTCAGACAACTGTTTCTGTTAATCTAAGGTCTTTTTGAAGTTCTCCACAAGTGGTACTTGGCTCTTAGACAACTCTTCTGATAATTTCTTTCATTCCTCTCCTCTGTCAGAAATCTTGCGTGGAGTCTCTGGTTAAGGCAAATTTATGGTGACATGATTGTTTTTCCACTTCCATATAACGGCCATAACATTGTAACTATTAGGTTCCAAAAGGTCTTGAAACAGCTATTTGCTTTTGCCAATCATGAGATATGTCTTGTGTGACACCTTGGCAATGAGACCTTTTTGTAGGTCATCAGTTGGGACTGAACCAGCTGATATTAATTTGCACTGATAATGTGCTGGATTGTTTTTTTTTATTACTGATAGATTTCAGCTGTTGTCTTGGCTTTCCATGCCTTTTAGCACATCTCTTCATTGTGCCTTTTAGCACATCTCATCTATTCAAAGTGTAAAACACTTTCTCTGTGTCATTTCACATTATTCTACAGAACTTAATTTCTAAGCTTATTTGTTTTGTTTCTTTGTATGTATGGATTACCTACAACAGAGGTTGTTACCAACATCTGTTGAAAATGTTATGTAAATCACACCTTTGAAAATATATATGGTGAGAAAAATGGTGGCATGTTCAATACTTATTTTACCTGCTGTATCTATTTTATAAAGAAGTTGAATTAAAAAAATGCTTCCCAGAAATATGGGAGTGAAAATGGGACAAAGTGGCACTCAAGTGGGGATGATGGTCACTGAAGAGTCTAGGTAGACATTAATGGGGTTGGTGAGAACTAAATGGGTCTGGATGGCAAAGAATATAACAGTAGGTGCTTGACTTAGGTTTTCACTTTTGAAAGTGGGTCTGATAGATTAAGTCATACATACAAACATGCATAAAGTGCACTTTGTAGAACTGGTGCCTATGTGTTACACGTGCCTTTGATGATTAATGAACACTTAGCTGGGCACATCTTATAGTGAGTATTTTAGTTAGGATGATTATTTGATAGGAATGCTGTTGTACCAGCATTCCAGTGCAAGAATGTGTCACACCCTATAATTAGATAAGTACATCACCAGAATATTACCAAGGATGGAAATCTATATTGCAAAAAGTGGAAGCAATTGTTAGAGATAGTGTGCTTATCTACACAGACATAATGGTAATCTTGTAGCCTCTCTATCATATCTTAAGTATTGATTTAGATGTACAAATTGTGTATATGAACAAAGGGGGAGATTTATCAAGGTTATGTTAGGCGCAGACCAGCAAAAAGTCGCAAATTTATGTACAAACAATGCAAAAAGAAAATTGTGACTTTTTGTGGGGTCTAAACTGCTTACCTCCAGCAGTGCCTCCAATACCCTGCTCCGGTCCCCCGTATTCATCCTATTCCTGAGGCTGCAGTGTGACTGTTGTCTACAGAATTACCTGGGTCCATTGTGTCATACTGCAGCTCAGTGAATCACTTTAATAGCCTTTTAATAACTTACTGCTTATTTTCTGGTATTTATACAAATAAAAAAATGTATATTGTTTCCATAGGATGTGAACCTGCAGTAGTTTCAACATTTCCCCATTTTGTCTATGGAACTTTTATGTTTGTGAGCACCATCAAGATTATAAATAACAGAAGTTAGATTTAACAGTTTTTCTGTGGATTTAAATATTTTTTTTAATCTGCTGGACATTTTCCATCCTACCAATCACTGGGGAAGTGTTTTATTTCCGCGGCGGGCAGCGTCATGGTCAGCTTATAATAGCTGTGTGCTAGGCATCTGCATTGTAAACGTCACTATAATCAGCATTTACTGAAAATGCTAGACACAATGACATATATGCACAAATAATTTGGAATAACGATAAAGTGTTATTATTCATCATTAATCTTTTCAAGCTTTTACATCAGACAATTATTGTTATAATAATTTTGAAACTAATAAATCTTAACAAAAAATGCCCATTTTTAAATAGGCCTTACCCAAAAGATAAGTGTATGATCACCAGGGGGACTGGGAGGGGCAATCCAACTACTGGGACTCATTGGGATTTCTTCCCAAGTCTCCTGCTGATTTGGAGCAACGGTGATGTGTGCTCACTGCCACTCTATTAATCTTTACATGAATATCTCCAGTAGCTTCCATTGACAATGAGTGGAGAAGCAGCATACATGTACTGCCTTAACAGTATTGGCCTATACTATATAAGGAGTTAATTGAATATAACAGCAAACCTGGTTTACACAGAATAAAAACTGAAAAATTATTTTATTACCTTTATCTAGTCTACAAACCATATAAGAATCTGTAAAAGAGATGATCATGGCAGAATTTATAACATGCCTAGTGTTATCTAAGCTTCCGAGCTGCACATACAGGACTAACAAGTGAAAAAGCCTATATTATCACATGCAAAAAAACCTGTTCATGCAAATGAGTTGGCTTATCATACCATGTTTTACATATAATTACAGATCATTGGTTTCTTATGCATTTATAAAGTTTTTCTTCTGAAACATAAATTTGCAACTGACACTATTATTATTATATTGTATATTACACTATATCCATAAAGCACTTTATGCCTTTTGTCTCAATCTTTTGTCTATTTCCTCATAGATTGTAAGCTCTTTTAAGTAGGGTCCTTACTGCTCTTGTTTGAATTGATCATTACTGGTGAATTTCTATTTTAAAAAATATATATTTTTTAGAATGTTTGATTTGTCAGTATATGAACCCTTGGATTTGTAAAGTGCTGCAGAATATGATGGCACTATATAAATAAATATTATCACTTACACACACTCCATCCGAGTAAACCAGTGAAGAGAACAGCAACACTCTCCATCTTATGATTTCAAAAGCTTTGTTTATTAAAGCATACTAAACATAAAACACATACACTGCAGTGGTCTAACAAAACGTGTTTTATGTGCACTATGCTTAAATGAGCTCCCCCATCTATTGCCTTGCTACTCTGTTGTGCAATTCATAGTGCTGGAGCGTTTGTCCACATGAGAAGCTGGGCTGATGCTTTCCCTTACTGCTGTTGGACATATTCTTACCTCTCCCAAAGAACTGCAGTGAAGAGGGAGCTGTGGTCAACAAAATCTACTTCCTGTCTAAGCTGCTTTACCTACCACTCCAACTTTTGTCTATTTCTCTGGAGTTGTAGTCAATATCAAGTTACAACACCTGGAAAGAAGTGTCAATTGTTATAATTACAGCAATATAGACAGAAATGGAAGTAAGACTTTCATTTTCCCATATCCTGTACCCCTTTCCAATTCTTTACCGATCTGTGGCTGGGGCAAGTGCCACTGCTGTACCCTCCACTAGAGCCCTGCATCGGGATTGGAATCCTGCAGGATCCAATAAAAAACCTACAGGCAGTAATGAGGTTGTTGTAGATGGGATTGGATCAGGCGACATTCCTACCAGACCTGCAGTGAATGGAGACGGCTGAATAAGTGAGTGCTAGAGCAGTTGCAAATGGAAGCCTGAGAAGCCTCATATGTCTCCTACTAACATCTTGCGGACAATTTGACACACTTTGGGTGAATACTTATTGTTGGATTTTTGTAACATTGATGAATATATATATATATATATATATATATATATATATATGAAGAAAGAAGAATTATTGCATTAACTATAGCGTATGTGTCTATTTTTTTTGACTAGGAAAGGGGTGATAAAATGACCAAAAGTTCATGGTACCTCTCACACAGGGGTCATCTACAGCTTAACAGCAGCATGACAAAACCTCCTACTCCTCCCCATACAGCTTGTATGTTCTCCCTCTCTCCTCCACCACTCTGGCTAAAGGAATAGGTGCAAGTATATGCAACTCCAACTACTATTGGTTGTTGGGATTGGGGGGGGGGGGGTGCAGCAGCTCGGCTGATCCATTTTGCAGCGATCTTGGTGCTCTCACAGTGGGATGTAGCAAACTGTCTCCCCGATGTGAGAGCAGAGATATAGGGGTAGAAATGAAGCACTGCTCGGGGCCAGACACACCTAGCGCTTAATGCGGACACAATTTTCTATGATCTCAGCACTCTCACAGTGGGGAGACTGTCGGCTACATCTTGCTGTGAGAGTGGAGAGATCAGGGTAGAGTTGAAGCGCTGCTTATGGCCAGATACACTTAGCACTCCTAGCGCTTGCTGCGGACACAATTTTCTACAATCCCCGCTGCTGTTTCCCGAAACTGTATTCCAGCTCTTAGAATGTACAGATCAGGGGAACAGAAGAGGGGATAGTGCTGCTTCTGGCCACACACACACACACATAGTGCTGCTGATACAGTTTTCTACAATCCCTGCTGGTGTTCCCTGATCTCCGTTCTAGGGGATCGGGGAACAGAAGTGGGGATATTGCTGCTCGGGGCCAGGCACAATTTTCTACAACCCCTGCTGCTGTTCCCTGATCTCCACTCTCAGGGAACAAAGAAGTGGGGATAGCGTTGAGGAGGGGCCAGACACATAGCGAGTGCTGCGGGCGGGGATAGCGCTCGCACGGGGCAAAACACACTTCACTACATCCCCACTGCTAAGCAGGGATATGGGCAAGGCATCAAAGCTGCAAGGGAGAATACGCTCACTTGGGACTAGACACACTTCACTACACCCCCGCAAGTGAGGATATGGGCAAGGCAAGGCACCAGCACTGCAGGGATGAACAGAGAAGCAGGTTGCTGGCTTGGGGCCATACACATTTCACTAAATCCCCGCTGCTAAGTGGGGATATTGGAACACATTCCCCGCTTTCTCAGGGACAAGGCAAGGCACCATTTACTTCACTACACCAGCGCTAGGACAGATTGGAAATATATTTCTGAGCAAATTCTACAGAAAGAATTGATATGTTAAATTGCATCTCTGGAGTCCTGAATTCGAATTTCCTCTGCACATGTTTCTGCTGTGGAAATGTGTGGATGGTGCAACAAAAAATGTCATTAAAAACTGCTGTAATTTTACAGCTGAAATTCCGCTCAGAAACTCTCATGTAAACGGGGCCTTAGAGCTCTTTCACACAGCAGGCAAACAAGCCAGCGCTAGGACCGCCAGGAAATGTGCCCTCTCTATAGATGGCAATGCATTTCCTAACAGATTCTGCAGAAAAAATTAACTTGTTCCTTTTCTATTTGCATCCGGTATTTAAATTATTATAATAATTTTTTTTTTACAGAAACCATGACGGAAACCTGACTGACCCTACGAGTCCATCATGGGACAAATCAGACATTGCTGTTATTTTGGTTTTTCTGGAAATACAATGCAGATATGACACTTGACAGATTGGCTGCACTTCAGTGTAGTGAGAAGACTCTTGATATTTTTCAGCATACGCTGTTATGCACACTCCCAGTGTTCCATTGTGCTCTTGTAGTGATGACAAACACAATGTAACTACTACAGTATATCACCGCAAAATAAGAAGACTAGATTCCTACTGTGATGCCGACTTCTCTCGACATTACAATGCTAATGGATTCATCTGGCTTCCATTAATGATAAATGATGCTGCATTCTCTCCTCTTCTATCTAAACCTCCATCTGTGGCATTCCCGGTAGCCTTCATATTGTTGTTTGATTCTCTGTTTACATGAATTATGCTGATGCATGAATATTTACTATACAGTTAGCAATGTCCTCAATACATAGAAGCTCATTGTTTTCCCAGCTGCACAATGGTCTGCACAGTGCATGGATCCCACATAAATAAAGCCCACGTGTTTTTGTAAATAAGCAGGCGTTTCCTGCTATAGCACATTCTGGCGTTCCAGAATCCAGCAATCCTGGAAATAGACTGTTGGTGGGTGGATACGGTAACGGATCTTCCCATTGTGCAACGTTCTACTGGCATACATCGACGTCTCGTAGCTGGAGGTGCATAACAGCTGTAAAGACAACGCGCAATGGATTCTACTGCATAGTGCTTTGACACTGTATTGTTGTGTATGCACTAAAGCTGCCGTAGAGCTGTCACAAAGAGTAGAGGATCCGACAGGCTGCTGCATGATGCATCCTCCCACAACACCAATCCACTATGTCATTGTGGGATAATAGGACAGTGTCTACTCTGGGCTGTAATATGTCAGAGCTGCATGGGGGGGGGGGGGGGGGGGGGGGGGGGGGGGGAGGATTCTCCATCATGTGAAAATGGGACCGGGCAATGACATCCATGAAAGAGAAAGGTGCACGGAGACTATAGAAAAAGGCTAATTGTTACTTATAGCACAAAATGATAAGTCTTAGGAAGAGATGAGCTATTTACGGCACAATCTCTATATGCCAAAGCAGCTGCAGCCCCTGGGAGCGCACGCATTACCGCTATTGAACAGGCGGAGGGGCTGCATCTATTTTTTTTATTACAATCCATTTACAGAAAGCAATGACCTCTATGCATCTTAACCTGAAAAGGTCAGCTCACCGGAGATCAACCAAAGCTGAGGCATAACACCAGAGTGAGAATAGGTGCCAATGAGGTCATAAGTCGCAGTGCCACGAGGCGATGGTAAGGCGCTTTTGTTAAGGGAAAGCAGGAGGGAACAGGTTATTAAAAGGAATTCAGTCTGTGTAAGGACCATAAACCATAGCGCTGTATTGGAAAGCACATGGACACATAAACGCTCAATGTGACACCATAACAATAGCTGTATACAAGCCACGTGCAGTTTTCTCAATGAAGCTGCTGAATGGGTGATTCTGACGCCCTCGAGCCCACCGCTCCGGATCTCATGCATTTGGTGAAGACTGCGCCAAGCACAACAAAACGCACATTGGCGCTGCCATGGGGGAAGGGGGTGAAGAACCAACCATAGGGAGACTGCTACAATTGTTCCCATGCTGTTTATGCATTGATAAGCAAGGGCAGTGTTTTTCAAGCATGTGTCTCCAGCTGTTGCAAAACTACAACTCCCAGCACGCCCGGACAGCCGAAGGCTGTCCGGGCATGCTGGGAGTTGTAGTTTTGCAAACAGCTGGAGACACATGCTTGAAAAACATTGAGATAGGGCAGCTATTGTTTGCATATTCCAAGATCTTATAATCTCACTGCTTCCAGTATACAGAAAAAGCCTGTAGGTAGCTGCTGCACCTCTGCGTACAATGGGATGAGCCGTAGCTTAGATACACCAGGAACCGCACAATGACGTCATCATGCTATACATAGTACCTCATGTAGTGCATGCAGGTGCACCGCATCTACACTGCCTGATAGGAGGACGTCACGTGCAAGTGTGCAGCTGCAGAGACACTAATGAACTAGCAGTGCAGCATGGTAGCAGCTGACGTCACGCAATGCAAAGAAGACCCATAGTAACAACACAGGGGCTGTGCAGCCGCTATACGAGCGCCTCATGACCCCGCACACACCACACGTACATGTCCATACAGCTCCCTCACACTTCACGCGCTGCAGCACCCCGCCTCCTATGACGTCACACGCGGGGCGCGCATCGCTCTTCATTACTACTAGATTGTTTATTATTTGGGAGGCGCGGCCCTGTCGTCGCCCTCGGCTCCGCCAATCACCGCTCTTCCTCCTACTGATGGAAAGGACGTAACGACCAATCCGAGCAGACCCCGGCGGGTCCCGCCGGTCACGGGGTTATTAATAGAATGACATCATCTGTTTGGATGCGTCAGCCTAACTTTGATGAAGGAGAGGAGGTTGAGGGCGGGGCTAGGGAGTTGTGGGCGTGCTTGATGCGGTCGGATTGACAGCTCAGAGGGGGAATTGAATGCTGTGAATTAAAGGGTGCAATGCCTGCTACTATTCCCTTACATGTTACTAGACTGAGGCAGCCTTGTGTGCCTGGAGTGCGGTTTGAGTGTATTATTAATGTGGATTATTGCATTGAATTCACATTATACTATATTTTACTGGACTGTACAAAAGGCAACTGTAATGTGAAATGTTCCCCAACAACAAGTGACTGTCAGCAAACTATGTGGAATTCACCTTCAGTTATGTAAACACCATGGATGTACATGGGTGTACCATAAGAAAGGCACTGTGATGTATAGCGTGGTATCACCGTAACTCTACAGTAGTCCCCAAACTGCCAACAGCTGTCTGGGTATGCTGGGAGTTGTAGTTTTGCACCATCCGAAGGGCTGCAGTTTGGAGATCACTGCTTAATCTTTAACCCCTTAAACCCTGTTTTTGCATTTTCGTTTTTCCTCCTTACCTTTGAAAAATCATAACTCTTTCAATTTTGCACCTAAAAATCCATATGATGGCTTATTTTTTGCGCCACCAATTCTACTTTGTAATGACGTCAGTCATTTTACCCAAAAATCTACGGTGAAATGGAAAAAAAAATCATTGTGAGACAAAATTGAAAAAAAGAAACCCGTCATTTTGTAACTTTTGGGGGCTTCCGTTTCTACGTAGTACATTTTTCGGTAAAAATTACACCTATTTATTCTGTAGGTCCATACGATTAAAATGATACCCTACTTATATAGGTTGGATTTTGTCGTACTTCTGGAAAAAATCATAACTACATGCAGGAAAATTTATACGTTTAAAATTGTCATCTTCTGGCCCCTATAACTTTTTTATTTTTCCGTGTATGGGGCGGTATGAGGGCTCATTTTTTGCGCCGTGATCTGAAGTTTTTAGCGGTACCATTTTTGCATTGATAGGACTTATTGATTCATTTTTTCCTTATATAAAAAGTGACCAAAAATGCAATATTTTGGACTTTGGAATTTTTTTTGCGCGCACGCCATTGACCGTGTGGTTTAATTAACAATATATTTTTATAATTCGGACATTTCCGCACGCAGCGATACGACATATGTTTATTTTTATTTACACTGTTTTTTTTATGGGAAAAGGGGGGTGATTCAAACTTTTATTAGGGAAGGGGTTAAATGATCTTTATTCCCTTTTTTTTCCACTTTTTTTTTGAAGTTTTATAGCTCCCATAGGGACCTATAACACTGCACACACTGATCTTTTACATTGATCACTGGTTTCTCATAAGAAACCACTGATCGATGATTCTGCCGCTTGACTGCTCATGCCTGGATCTCAGGCACTGAGCAGTCATTCGGCGATCGGACAGCGAGGAGGCAGGTAGGGATCCTCCGACTGCCATGTAAGCTGATCGGGATGCCGCGATTTCGCCGCAGCGATCCTGAACAGCTCCCTGAGCTAACCGGCATGGTTTCACTTTCACTTTAGACGCGGCGATCAACTTTGAATGCCGCGTCTAAAGGGTTAATAGCGCACGGCACTGCGATCAATGCCGCGCGCTATTAGCCACGGGTCCCGGCTGGGCCCGACCCGCTATGACCCGGGGCCATGCCGTGGCCACGCATTATAGATCGGGAGCGGATTCATGACGTACGCCTACGTCATGGGTCCTTAAGAGGTTAAAGGGGTACTCCGGTAGTAGACAGTTAAACAGATTTGTAAATTACTTCTATTTCAAATTTTAATCCTTCCAGTACTTATCAGCTGCTGTATGCTCCAGAGGAAGCTGTATAGTTCTTTCCTGTATGACCACAGTGCTCTCTACTGACACCTCTGTTCATGTCAGGAACTGTCCAGAGCAGGACAGGTTTTCTATGGGGATTTGCTTCTGCTGTGGACAGTTCCTGACACAAACAGAGTTGTCAGCAGAGAGCACTGTGGTCAGACTGAAAAGAACTTCACAACTTCATATGGAGCATACAGCAGCTGATAAGTACTGGAAAGATTACGATTTTTATATAGAAGTAATTTACAAATATATTTTACTTTCTGGCACCAGTTGATTTGAAAAAAAGGATTTTCCACTGGAGGTCTCCTTTAATGATGCATCCTTGGTTCTGTTCCTCGTCACCATCATTTCTCACCGTCTATGAAGCCCCTTAGCTCCTGCGCTCGCTTTAAAGGCAGTTGATGCAACATAAGGTAAATATATACAGTGACCCCCCCGACCTACGATGGCCCCGACATATGATGAAATCGACATACGATGGCCTCTCAGAGGCCATCGCATGTCGATGTCAGCATCGACATACGATGCTTTTTTATGTCGGCGCCATCGCATTAAGTGCTATCCGGCAGTGCCAAATGCTTAAGCTGCTGCCGGATAGCAGCTTAATGTTCCCCGTGTGGTGCGGTAAGTATTACTTACCCCTCCACGATGCTCCGGGGTGCCCTCCGGGTCCAGCGTCATCCGGTGTCTTCTCGGCCCTCTCCGATGACGTCAATACGCTGCTGCGCACGCCATCCAATAGGAATGGCGTACGCAGCGGCTTAATGACGTCGCTACACAGGCTCAGTAAGGCCTTGCGGAAGACAGAAGAGGACCGGAGAAGACAGAAGAGGACCGGAGAAGACAGCGGAGGACGGAGAAGACCAGGAGAGCCCAGCAGAGGCCCGAGATCACCATCGGGAGCGGCGGGGACACCATCTCGAGTGGCGGGGACAGGTGAGTACAGCTTCCTATACTTTACATTGCACGAATCCCTCAACATACGATGGATTCGACAAACGATGGCTCGTTTGGAACGAATTACCATCGTATGTTGAGGGACCACTGTATGCTATTGAGTGCTAACATATTCCTGCTCTTGACGTAACTATACACCATAGGGTATGAAAGGGTTAATAGACCAAATTTGTGACCACATTTTGTCTGTTTTACGCCGACGTATGTTTGATTTGTAGTAGCTTACATTTTAATCAGATTTCAATGGGAATGTACAGTGTAAATCCTACAGTGCCGCTTTTCTCCACCATGGATTGGGAGTTTGCATAGTGAAAACAGAGATGTGGCACTGATGAAGTCCATGTTCACAAAGACCTGATCCCCACAGAGCATGGCATATCCTGGCCAGAAACAGGGCAATGCCCCTTTAAGCTCTTTGCATCACAAATGAGTTCAGTTCATGTTAATGAGGGAGACATGATACCGAATAGAACAGGCACTGCGAGTCTTTTTTCTGTAGCAATGTTCACTACAATATTCCTTGTGCACATATTGTTCTGGATTTTAGTTCTGCATAGGTCACGGTCTTCTTTGTTTGGGTGCAATATATGGAAATGTCATTCTTAAGAATAATTTACTTCAAATACAGAGCCAGAGCCTTAAATGACAATTCTTTAATTCCCTAGAAAGCAGCTTAGCACTTCATGACCTACTTATCTGGGTATTGACTCAAGAGCTCCCCTCCTGAAAGCGTTCTCCTGCTGAAATTGAAATATGAATGAGCTGGGAGGAATACATTTTCATATTTTATTTACAACGTAATGTCAATTTTAAATATTGTCTGGATAGTACTGTGTAATTATTGTGCAAATAAGGGTTCGTAAGGTATAAAGTATAGACGTGCACAGTGACCACACAATGTCCATTGCTACACAATGAAAAAATTCACTTCCTAATTCTCAATTGAATAATGTCTAGGTGACTCAATAGTACAGTGATCTCTCAACTTACAATGGCCTCAACATACAATAGTTCAACTTACAATGGCCTCAACATACAATAGTTCAACTTACAATGGCCTCAACATACAATAGTTCAACTTACAATGGCCTCAACATACAATAGTTCAACTTACAATGGCCTCAACATACAATAGTTTCAACATACAATGGTCTTTTCTGGACCATTGTAACTTGAAACCAGACTCAACATACAATACTATGGAATCTGCAAAACGTGTCAATGGCTGGAAGAACTATATTTCAGAATGGACATTTCACTGGTAAAACCCCTGTATTCCTTAAGTGCATGCACTGACTGGTGTCTGGTAGCGCCCCCTACAGTACAGGGAGGTATTACATGTTCTGTACTCTTTACCTGGGTCAGAGTTAGCTGCTCCTTTGGACACCAGGTGAGGGAGGCTCCATTTTCCTTTTTTTAGGACATTGCGTGTTCTGTACAGGATCCTGAAGAAGCTCCTGTCCTCTACATAGACCAGTGTTTCCCAGCCTTCGGCTGTCCGGGCATGCTGGGAGTTGTAGTTTTGCAACAGCTGGAGGCACCCTCTTTGGGAAACACTGAAATAGACAGTGATTACAGCTCCCAGCAGATCTTTCTTACTTTTATATGTAAGGACTTGTTTTATCTATATTAGTTATCTACTTAGTTTTCTTTAATCCTCACTTTTTCCTATTTTTGGATGACATTTTGGAGCTTCAGAACCAATTACCAGGTTTCCATAGTGTTATGGTCTCAACATACGATGGTTTCAACATACAATGGTCGTCCTGGAACCAATTAATATTGTAACTTGAGGGATCACTGTACAGTGTCCAGAGCCAGAATAAGACTGTCTACAGCACGGAGCACCTCCTTATGATAGGACCACCTCCGCCATTATTTTTAAATGTGAAACTGACAACCTAGCGTAAAAAAGTGCCTCACAAAATAGAACATAAGTATATATGTATATATATATATATATATATATATATATATATATATATAAAATGCATATCTATCCAGGAAAAGCCAGGTGAAATATGGGAAATCCAGAAAATAGTTAAAATCCTTGGTAGGACTTTGGTTTGTTTTGGTTTATCTGGTAATCGAGACTGGATTTGTATGGGATGAAGAGAAGGTTTGGTAGTGAGGCCTTTCATTCCCTTCCTGATCCACTGTAGGTTTTCAGACTATCCCAGATCAGCAAAGGTGCTAAAGACAGCTTGCCACTGGGCTTTGAAACTAGGCAAGAGTCAATCTGCAAGTGAAGCTGTATAAGGCTGGGTTCACACTACGTTTTCTCCCATACGGGAGCGCATACGGCAGGGGGGAGCTAAAACTTCGCGCTCCCGTATGCCTTCGTATGCGCTCCCGTATGTCATTCATTTCAATGAGCCGGCCGGAGTGAAACGTTCGGTCCGGTCGGCTCATTTTTGCGCCGTATGTGCTTTTCCCCCGGACCTAAAACTGTGGTCAACCACGGTTTGAGGTCCGGTCGTAAAAGCGCATACGGCGCAAAAATAAGCCGACCGGACAGAACGTTTCACTCCGACCGGCTCATTGAAATGAATGACACATGGGAGCGCATACGAAGGCATACCGGAGCGCAAGGTTTAAGCTCCCCCCTGCCATATGCGCTCCCGTATGGAAGAAAACTTAGTGTAAACCCAGCCTAACACATTTGTTGTCTACTTTTTTGGCTGCCTTGTAGTAACCCACCTATATAGACAGGAAAGAGATCTGTATGCACCCTGTTCCAAATTATTATGCAAATTATATTTGTATCACAAAGATTAAATATTTTGTTTTCAGGTTTAACTCATGGATGGTATTGTGTCTCAGGGCTCTTTTGATCAATGAAAACAATCTCAGACACCTGTGATAATTAGATTGCCAGATGAGCCCAATTTAAGGAAAAACTACTAAAGGTGGGTGTTCCACATTATTAAGCAGAGCACCATTTTCAAGCAATATGGGGAAGAAAAAGGATCTCTCTGCTGCTGAAAAGCGTGAAATAGTTCAATGCCTTGGATGAGGTATGAAAACATTCGATATTTCACGACAACTTAAGCGTGATCATCGCTCTATTATAGGAAAACTGTCAGCTTGCTCCCCCCCACACTAACCAGAGGACCAAAGAGCTGGTCAGCCCCTTTAGGGTCCCCGAAGGTGTAAAGATGACCTCTGCAAAGTATTTGGAGTTTCTGACTGACCACTTTCTTCCCTGGTACAGAAGGAAGAACTATGCATTCCGTAATAAAAATCATCTTTATGCATGAAAATGCGCCATCTCATGCTGCAAAGAATACCTCTGCATCAATGGCTTCTATGGGGATAAAAGGAAAGAAAATCATGGTGTGGCCTCCATAATCCCCTGACCTCAATCCTATTGAAATCCTTTGGAGCATCCTCAAGCAAAAGATCTATGAGGGTGGGAGGCAGTTTACATCCAAACAGCAGCTCTGGGATGCTATCCTGACATCTTACAAACAAATTCAAGCAGAAACTGTCCAAAAACTCACAAGTTCAATGGATGCAAGACTTGTGAAGCTGCTATGAAATAAGGGGTCCTATGTTACAAAGTAACATGACCTGTTAAAAAAGTTAAAATGTTGTTAAAAGTTTGATTGAAATAGCTTTTGATTTTAGGAAATATGCTGCAAACACAACAAATGACAATTTTCAGTTCTTTACAACCTATAAAGTGTTTTGAAACTTACTGTGCATAATTTGGAACAGTGCATTGTAAGCTTTTAATGTTTTAAAAAATAAATATTATTATCATTAAGAGGTTTGTTCAATAAAATTTTTATTGTACTCTTAATAGTTGATAATGAGAATTGTTCTGATTGTTATTTACATCAATTAAGAAAAATATCATTTGCATAATAATTTGAAAGAGTGTATGATCGCATCGGGTCTCAGAAGTGAGACCAGGTGCGATTAATCCCTCAGATCCTGTGTTACTAGCCCCCAACGTGGAACAGACTCTGTTTCATGATGAGAGTAGTAGTACAAGCACTACTGTAGTCTCCCCAGCCATCGCAGACTCCCGCAGTTTGGGGAACTACTACTCCCATCATGGAAACAAGTCTGCTCCATGATTGGAGTAGTAGTAGTCCCGTAGCACTGCAGGAGTCCGCTGCTTACACCTCTTCTGAGCATGCTCAGAAGTAATAACAGTTCAAAAATGGATATTAAAAAATGGGTGCAAACTGATAACATTAACGGCTCATCCGTTTGCCATGGACTTCAATGTTATATTTCATATCTCCGTTTTTAACCTGTTATGTTTGGCAGAGAAAAAAATACTGCATGCAACATCTTTTCTCCGCTAAAAATAACAGAATAGGAACCAAACAAGTGCAAACGGATGACAGAGGACTGTAAAAAAAAATCCCATTGACATCAATGGGATGTATTTACAGCCGTTTGCAAGCCATTTGCAAAAAGCTTGAACGGATTTGAGAACGGCATGAATTAATGGGGAAATACGTTAAAGGGGTACTCTACTGGAAAACATTTTTCATAAAATCAACTGGTGCCAGAAAGTTAAACAGATTTGTCAATTACTTCTATTAAGAAATCCTAATCCTTCCAGTACTTGACAGCTGCTGTATGATGCACAGGAAGTTCTTTTCTTTTTGAATTTCCTTTCTGTCTGACCACAGTGCTCTCTGCTCACACCTCTGTCCATGTCAGGAACTGTCCAGAGCAGGAGAGGTTTTCTATGGGGATTTGCTCCTACTCTGGACAGTTCATAAAATTGACAGAGGTGTCAGGAATTTCAAAAAGAAAAGAACTTCCTGTGGATCATATAGCTGATAAGTACTAGAAGGGTTAAGATTTTTAAATAGAAGTAATTTACAAATATCTTCAACTTTCTGGCACCAGTTGATTTAAAAAGAATATTTTCCAGTGGAATACCCCTTTAATGTGAATGAGCCCTCAGTTCAGTTGCTCTCTTAGCAGCCTAAACTTTATTGCTATGCAAGTCAACCTGTCACGCCCCCTACCATAGACTTGCATTGAGGGGACGGGGCGTGATGTCATATGGAAGCGGGGTCGTGACGTCACTATACTCCGGCCCCGTAGTCATGAGGCCTCAGACTCGGAGCCTCCAGCACTTTCGTGCAGCTCACATAGGTGAGTGCTGCATGAGAGATTGCGGGGGTCGCCAGCAGCGGAACCCCTGCGATCAGACATCTTATCCCCTATCCTTTGGATAGGGGATAAGATGTCTTAGGGCCGGAGAACCCCTTTAAGGACACAGACAATTATATTTTTGCATTTTCGTTTTTTCCTCCTCGAATTCTAAAAATCATAACTCTTTTATATTTCCGTCCACAGACCCATATGGGGGCTTGTTTTTTGTGTGATCCATTGTACTTTGTAATGACAACGCTCATTTTACCATAAAGTGTACGGCAAACTCAAAAATTATTATTTGTGTGAGGAAAATGAAAAGACAACTGAAATTTTGCTAATTTTGCAGGATTTTACTTTTAAAATGACATGTTTTGTTTTTATTCTGTAAGTCAATACGATATGATACCCATGATTACATACTTTTACATTATTGTACTGCTTTTAAAAAAAACTCAAACTTTTTTTTTTTTTACAAAATAAATATGTTTCAAATTGCCTTATCTTGACAAATAACTTTAACATTTTTCTGTATATGGGCTTGTCTGAGGGTTCATTTACATTATATGGGATCATTTACATTATGTTTTGTTCAAATATTTATGCACGCATTGATACCAAATATGTGTATTAATTCATTTATTTTTTTATACGCTTTTTGGGGGTTAAATCGGTAAAAGGGGAGATTCACATTTTTATAGCAGGAGGAGATTTTTCACATTTTTTAAAACTTTTTTCCCACTGCTGCCGTAAATTTTGCGCAGCGTCAAATACGATGCGTATACGCCGTGTGGGAACGCACCCTAAGGGTTTATTCACACGTACAGTATTCTGTGCAGATTTGATGCGCAGGATTTTCTGCTGAAGATTTCAATGTAAACTGAATGACTGAACAGCATAAAATCCTGAAAATCTAATCTGCACATAAAAATAAAATCTGCGCAGCATACTGTACGTGTGAATAGACCCTAAAAAAATATATCTGATTGTTTCATATGGACAACTGCTTTACTTTTCATTTGCACTTTTTTTAATTTAGAACTTTTTATGTCTTTAAACGTTCTTATTCTCTACCTTATTCTCTCTCTCTCTCTCTCTTTCTCTCTTCCTCTCTCCCTGACTTTCACTCTGGTTGATGATTTATTTTTTATTTTTGCAAACAAACAGGAGTGATAATCTTTTTTAGACCTTGCCAAAATTTGCGCGAAAATCAAAAACTTCATGACTACTGCATCCGTCATTTTAAAAAATGGTCTAGCAACACCTAAATGTCAAGTTGACGGATTTTAGAACATTGAAAAAAAAACGCAAAAAAACCCCCGCAAATAGCGCAAAATTAAACAAAATTTGCAGAAGTAGACCAAAAAAGCAATAGAACACATGATAAATAACCACCAATATCCTTAAGGGGTTAGGTTTAGCAATTTGATACAATGCTAACCGGCATGTTAGTTTAGTATTGGCTGCATTACACAGCTGCATTTCAGCCACTAAATGACGACCCAGCCTAAGGCCGGGTTCACACATCCGAATATTTGCTC
This sequence comes from Hyla sarda, assembly GCF_029499605.1. Lineage (NCBI taxonomy): Eukaryota > Metazoa > Chordata > Amphibia > Anura > Hylidae > Hyla > Hyla sarda. Next base: position 236,687,303 of record NC_079191.1, read on the forward strand.
ACGCATTTTATTGTATGTGCAGAATTTTGTTTGTAATCAGCAAAAAAAAAAAAAAATGAGCTGCAATTTTTTTGTGGCTGTTTTTCTGCTGATTACTTACAAAAATCTGTGTATGAAATAAAATATGTCAGCTATTTTCTGATGTGTGAACCTGGAAGAGGTTTTCTGTGCTTATGTACATGAAGCTTAATAATTCAGTTTTGCAATTAAAAAGCGAGAATACTGATGCGAACTAACACTATGGGGGGGCGTTGACAGTGTAATATTTGTAATGTGACTGCAATGTGTGACTATACCATTAGGCCTCCTTCACACATAGCTTTTATGGATTTTTTTTGGCTTGTAAAAAAGTGACATGAATTTAATGTGATTCATAAGATTTTTTTTCTTTTTTTTTTGGTGGGGGGGCCCCCGTTCATTATATATGCATAGATGTTTACAAGCAAAATGGCAGAAAAAAAAACATACCTAGAGCATGTTACAAAATAATAAAAATGAAGTAAAAAAAAAAGGTCTGCTTAATCTATGTGTAGAGATGGGCCTTGGAAGGCCAGCTCTTGTCCATATGCCCTATTAAGACATATCAACGTCATAAAGGAAGATTCCACCATTCGAGACATACTGGGGGAGATTTATCAAAACCTGTGGAGAGGCAAAGTTGCCCAGTTTCCCATAGCAACCAATCAAATCGCTTCTTACATTCTTAACAAGGCCTCTGAAAAATGAAAGAAACGATCTGATTGGTTGCTATGGGCAAATGGGAAACATTGTCTGTCCACAGGTTTTGATAAATGTCCCCCACTGTCCATTGGCCGGCGAGTAGGGTTGCTTACAAACAGCGGCTCTTGCTCTGATGACCTGGAGCACCTGGCAATTTGTCACCATTTTTGCTGTTTTAGTGACAAGACCATAATTGTTTCAGTTCTTTATCACATTTTTCGGATCAATTTGCTGACGTAACAATTTGGTCCAATATGCTGTAAAGAGTAAGGGTATGTTCATACGGCGGAATGTCCCTGCGGAATTCTGCCGGAATATTCAACACAGACATTCAGCTGCAGCAATAGGATGATTTCAATGTGATACATTTCCAGATTTCTCCAAAAGAAGGAATTTGTTCATTCTTACAGCGGAATTCTGTACGTTGCCATTGCCATTAATAGAGATGCCGCAGGTCCTTGTGGTGATATTGCTAACTTATATCGGCCGCTGCATACAAAATATCCACCTGGAATTTCTCCGGGCGGATATTCCGTAGTGTAAACAAGGCCTAAATCCGCCATCCCAAGTGGACTTGAAGAGGCATGAATACATTCAAATTGTCATGTCCCTGTTAATAACTGAAGCCATGACAGCATGTGAACAGAGCCATACTTAGGTTGCAGTTTTTTAAAAATCAAGTGCTTTTTTGAAAATTCTCCATTGAAGTCATTGGAAGCTGGAAACTACTTTGCACTACTCTTAAAGGGGTACTCCGGTGCTTACACATCTTATCCCCTATCCGAACACGCTCCGGGAACTGATTAGAAACGGGGTGCCACGTGCATGATCACGGGCGTCCCCAGCTGCGGGACTCCCGCGATCAGGCATCTTATCCCCTATCCTTTGGATTGGGGATAAGATGTGTAAGCAATGGAGTACCCCTTTAAAGCTTCCATAAAGCTGGCCATATACCTTAGTGAAGTCAGTTCGCAGCTACTTCTCCCTATTCTCCCACAAATTATTGCCATAGAGTGAATGAGACAACCAATGGTGCCTCTGGAGAAAATGTAACTGCCAGCAGATAAGGTGACACAGGGCTTTCGTAACACTGCTGCCACTGATGATTGTCAGGCTCTGCATGATGAAATATTGCTGGCATATCATAACCTATGACACCAATATCTGTCCGAAGACAACCCCGATATGTCAGACAACTGAGTCAACATCCTTCTTTGTGCTCCTAACTGACCAATTGCTGTGTGTACCGTATTTTTCGCCATATAAGACGCTCCGGCATATAAGATGCACCCAATTTTAAAATAGGAAAATCTAGAAAAAAAAGATTCTGAACCAAATACAATGTAAGTATGGGACAGTGGTCTTCAACCTGCGGACCTCCAGATGTTGCAAAACTACAACTCCCAGCATTCCAGGAGTTGTAGTTTTGCAACATCTGGAGGTCCGCAGGTTGAAGACCACTGGTATAGGAGGTAATACTCACGTGTGCCCGCCGCTCCGGACCCGTCATCGCTCGTCACCGCTGCCTTGGATGTCGCCCTCCATCACTGTCGCCGCGTCCCCGGGGTGTCCCCGTCGCTCCAGAACATCTCTGCTGCCCGGTATCCTCGCTCTCCGTCGCCGCCATCATGCCGCTCAGCACTCCGCTCCTATTGGATGACGGGACGGCATGATGACGAGGAAGGAGAGCACCGTCCATGCAGGGTTATTCACCGATCGGACACCGAGGAGGCAGGTAAGGTCCCTCCCGGTGTCCTGTAAGCTGTTCGGGACGCCTCGATTTCACCGTGGCGGTCCCGAACAGCCTGACTGAGCAGCCGGGTTAGTTTCACTTTCGCTTTAGACGCGGCAGTCAGCTTTGATCGCCGAGTCTGAAGGGTTAATACAAGGAATCACCGCGATCGGTGATGTCCTGTATTAGCCGCGGGTCCCGGCCATTGATGGCCGCAGTGACCGCCGGGATATGACAGGGTTTTAATGTGTATTTGCCGTATAAAATGCACCAACTTTTCCCCCCCCCCAGTTTTGGGGAAGAAAAAGTGCGTCTTATACAGAGAAAAATACAGTATATGTCTACAAGCATGTAGGTTCACGTTAGGCTAATCCATGGTAATAGTCCATGGACAGGTTCTAACTTGCTTTACAGTAAAACAAAGAACACAAAATCCTATTTATAATGTTTCTTTGTCTCAGAATATTATTGAAATGATTTTATTTTACTCACTGTGAACCTAGATGGTGACACATTGCGGAACAAACAGACGTCTACATACTTGTGAAAATGTTGTGACTTGACTGTGTCTCTTGGACATGTCACCACATGTCTGTACAGACTATTGGATAAGTACTAACTTGTCCCAACCCTTAGACTGCATAGCTTTCTAGAACACATGGTTACCCCTATTAGTTTTGCTTAAGATCAGCACTGTTTAATAGTGTGAAAATATGTCTTTAAAGATTTGTCTGGGATTGGTTAATGAAATAGATAACATCAGGAGAATATAGCAGTATGTGCTAAAGAGGTTCAGTGCAAGCTGCAAAATAAGGTTTGGCCACAATTGACAGGCAGTTCATACATTGTTGTTAATGGGATTTTATGAAATCCTGTTCACAGTAGAGATACACTTTAGTGTGTTATTTAGTAAGGTGCCTGTCACGATGCCGGCTGGCAGGTAGTGGATCCTCTGTGCCAGAGAGGGATTGGCGTGGACCGTGCTAGTGGACCGGTTCTAAGCCACTACTGGTTTTCACCAGAGCCCGCCGCAAAGCGGGATGGTCTTGCTGCGGCGGTAGTGACCAGGTCGTATCCACTAGCAACGGCTCACCTCTCTGGCTGCTGAAGATAGGCGCGGTACAAGGGAGTAGGCAGAAGCAAGGTCGGACGTAGCAGAAGGTCGGGGCAGGCAGCAAGGATCGTAGTCAGGGGCAACGGCAGAAGGTCTGGAACACAGGCTAGGAACACACAAGGAACGCTTTCACTGGCACAATGGCAACAAGATCCGGCAAGGGAGTGCAGGGGAAGTGAGGTGATATAGGGAAGTGCACAGGTGAACACACTAATTGGAACCACTGCGCCAATCAGCGGCGCAGTGGCCCTTTAAATCGCAGAGACCCGGCGCGCGCGCGCCCTAGGGAGCGGGGCCGCGCGCGCCGGGACAGAACAGACGGAGAGCGAGTCAGGTACGGGAGCCGGGGTGCGCATCGCGAGCGGGCGCTACCCGCATCACGAATCGCATCCCGGCTGGCAGCGGAATCGCAGCGCCCCGGGTCAGAGGATGTGACCGGAGCGCTGCAGCGGGGAGAGTGAAGCGAGCGCTCCGGGGAGGAGCGGGGACCCGGAGCGCTCGGCGTAACAGTACCCCCCCCCTTGGGTCTCCCCCTCTTCCTAGAGCCTGAGAACCTGAGGAGCAGACTTTTGTCTAGGATGTTGTCCTCAGGTTCCCAGGATCTCTCTTCAGGACCACAACCCTCCCAGTCCACCAAAAAAAAAGTTTTCCCTCTGACCTTTTTAGAAGCTAAGATCTCTTTGACAGAGAAGATGTCCGAGGAGCCGGAAACAGGAGTGGGAGGAACAGATTTGGGAGAAAAACGGTTGAGGATGAGTGGTTTGAGAAGAGAGACGTGAAAGGCATTAGGGATACGAAGAGAAGGAGGAAGAAGAAGTTTATAAGAGACAGGATTAATTTGACACAAAATTTTGAAAGGACCAAGATAGCGTGGTCCCAACTTGTAGCTAGGGACACGGAAGCGGACATATTTAGCGGAGAGCCATACCTTGTCTCCAGGGGAAAAAACGGGAGGAGCACTTCTTTTCTTATCCGCGAACTTCTTCATGCGTGATGAAGCCTGTAAGAGAGAATTTTGGGTCTCTCTCCATATGATGGAAAGGTCACGAGAAATTTCATCCACAGCGGGCAGACCAGAGGGCAAGGGAGTAGGGAGGGGGGGAAGAGGGTGACGGCCGTACACCACGAAAAATGGGGATTTGGAGGAAGATTCAGAGACCCTGAAGTTATACGAGAATTCGGCCCATGGGAGGAGATCTGCCCAGTCATCCTGGCGGGAGGAAACAAAATGTCGCAAATAATCACCCAAGATCTGGTTAATTCTTTCTACTTGTCCATTGGACTGGGGATGATATGCAGAAGAAAAATTTAATTTAATCTTGAGTTGTTTACAGAGAGCCCTCCAGAATTTAGACACGAATTGGACGCCTCTATCCGAGACAATCTGCGTAGGCAACCCGTGAAGACGAAAAATGTGTACAAAAAATTGTTTAGCCAACTGAGGCGCAGAAGGAAGACCAGGAAGAGGGATGAAATGTGCCATTTTGGAGAATCGATCAACGACCACCCAAATAACAGTGTTGCCACGGGAAGGGGGTAAATCAGTAATAAAATCCATACCAATCAGAGACCAAGGCTGTTCGGGGACAGGCAGAGGATGAAGAAAACCAGCGGGCTTCTGGCGAGGAGTCTTATCCCGGGCACAGATAGTGCAGGCTCGCACAAAGTCCACAACATCCGTCTCCAGAGTCGGCCACCAATAGAAGCGGGAGATGAGTTGCACAGATTTCTTGATGCCCGCATGACCTGCGAGATGGGAGGAGTGACCCCATTTGAGGATTCCGAGGCGTTGGCGTGGAGAAACAAAGGTCTTTCCTGGAGGAGTCTGCCTGATGGAGGCAGGAGAAGTGGAGATCAGGCAGTCAGGTGGAATGATGTGTTGCGGAGAGAGTTCAACTTCTGAGGCATCCGAGGAACGAGAGAGAGCATCGGCCCTAATGTTCTTATCAGCAGGACGAAAGTGAATCTCAAAATTAAATCGGGCAAAGAACAGAGACCACCGGGCCTGGCGAGGATTCAGCCGTTGGGCAGACTGGAGGTAGGAGAGGTTCTTGTGGTCGGTGTAGATAATAACAGGAAAACTTGATCCCTCCAGTAGATGCCTCCATTCCTCAAGTGCTAATTTAATGGCTAGAAGCTCTCGATCCCCGATGGAGTAGTTCCTCTCCGCTGGAGAGAAGGTCCTAGAGAAAAAACCACAAGTGACAGCATGCCCGGAGGAATTTTTTTGTAGAAGAACAGCTCCAGCTCCCACTGAGGAGGCATCAACCTCCAATAGGAAGGGTTTGGAAGGGTCAGGTCTGGAGAGGACGGGAGCCGAAGAAAAGGCAGACTTGAGTCGTTTAAAGGCGTCTTCTGCTTGAGGAGGCCAGGACTTGGGATCAGCATTTTTTTTGGTTAAAGCCACGATAGGAGCCACAATGGTAGAAAAATGTGGAATAAATTGCCTGTAATAATTGGCGAACCCCAAAAAGCGTTGGATAGCACGGAGTCCGGAGGGGCGTGGCCAATCTAAGACGGCAGAGAGTTTGTCTGGATCCATCTGTAGTCCCTGGCCAGAGACCAAATATCCTAGAAAAGGAAGAGATTGGCATTCAAACAGACATTTCTCAATTTTGGCATAGAGTTGATTGTCACGAAGTCTCTGAAGAACCATACGGACATGCTGGCGGTGTTCTTCTAGATTGGCAGAAAAAATTAGGATATCGTCCAGATGTACAACAACACAGGAGTATAACAGATCACGAAAAATTTCATTGACAAAGTCTTGGAAGACGGCAGGGGCGTTGCACAGGCCAAAGGGCATGACCAGATACTCAAAGTGTCCATCTCTGGTGTTAAATGCCGTTTTCCACTCATCCCCCTCTCTGATGCGGATGAGGTTATAGGCGCCTCTTAAGTCCAATTTAGTAAAGATGTGGGCACCTTGGAGGCGATCAAAGAGTTCAGAGATGAGGGGTAAGGGGTAGCGGTTCTTAACCGTGATTTTATTAAGACCGCGGTAGTCAATGCAAGGACGTAGGGAGCCATCTTTTTTGGACACAAAGAAAAATCCGGCTCCGGCAGGAGAGGAGGATTTACGGATAAAGCCCTTTTTTAGATTCTCCTGGACGTATTCAGACATGGCAAGAGTCTCTGGGGCAGAGAGAGGATAAATTCTGCCCCGGGGTGGAGTAGTGCCCGGGAGGAGGTCGATAGGACAATCATAAGGCCTGTGAGGAGGTAGAGTCTCAGCTTGTTTTTTGCAGAAAACATCCGCGAAGTCCATATAGGCCTTAGGGAGACCGGTTACTGGAGGAACCACAGAGTTACGGCAAGGGTTACTGGGAACCGGTTTTAGACAGTTCTTGGAACAAGAGGACCCCCAACTCTTGATCTCCCCAGTGGACCAATCCAGGGTTGGGGAATGAAGTTGAAGCCAGGGAAGTCCAAGGAGAATTTCCGAGGTGCAATTGGGGAGGACCAAAAGTTCAATCCTCTCATGATGAGATCCGATGCTCATAAGAAGGGGCTCCGTGCGGAAACGTATGGTACAGTCCAATCTTTCATTATTTACACAATTGATGTAGAGGGGTCTGGCGAGACTGGTCACCGGAATGTTGAACCTGTTGACGAGGGAGGCCAAAATAAAATTTCCTGCAGATCCAGAGTCCAAGAAGGCCACAGTAGAGAAGGAGAAGGCAGAGGCAGACATCCGCACAGGCACAGTAAGACGTAGAGAAGCAGAGTAGACATCCAGGACTGTCTCACCTTTGTGCGGAGTCAGCGTACGTCTTTCCAGGCGGGGAGGACGGATAGGACAATCCCTCAGGAAGTGTTCGGTACTAGCACAGTACAGGCAGAGGTTCTCCATACGGCGTCGTGTCCTCTCTTGAGGTGTCAGACGAGACCGGTCGACCTGCATAGCCTCCACGGCGGGAGGCACAGGAACAGATTGCAGGGGACCAGAGGAGAGAGGAGCCGAGGAGAAGAAACGCCTCGTGCGAACAGAGTCCATATCTTGGCGGAGTTCCTGACGCCTTTCGGAAAAACGCATGTCAATGCGAGTGGCTAGGTGAATAAGTTCATGTAGATTAGCAGGAATTTCTCGTGCGGCCAGAACATCTTTAATGTTGCTGGATAGGCCTTTTTTGAAGGTCGCGCAGAGGGCCTCATTATTCCAGGACAATTCTGAAGCAAGAGTACGGAATTGTACGGCATACTCGCCAACGGAAGAATTACCCTGGACCAGGTTCAACAGGGCAGTCTCAGCAGAAGAGGCTCGGGCAGGTTCCTCAAAGACACTTCCGAGAAGAAGGAGTGTACAGAGGCAGTGACGGGGTCATTGCGGTCCCAGAGCGGTGTGGCCCATGACAGGGCTTTTCCGGACAGAAGGCTGACTACGAAAGCCACCTTAGACCTTTCAGTGGGAAACAGGTCCGACATCATCTCCAGATGCAGGGAACATTGGGAAAGAAAGCCACGGCAAAACTTAGAGTCCCCATCAAATTTATCCGGCAAGGATAGGCGTAGCCCAGGAACGGCCACTCGCTGCGGAGGAGGTGCAGGAGCTGGCGGAGGAGATGACTGCTGAAGCTGTGGTAGTAACTGTTGTAGCATAACGGTCAGTTGAGACAGCTGTTGGCCTTGTTGCGCTATCTGTTGTGACTGCTGGGCGACCACCGTGGTGAGGTCAGCGACAACTGGCAGAGGAACTTCAGCGGGATCCATGGCCGGATCTACTGTCACGATGCCGGCTGGCAGGTAGTGGATCCTCTGTGCCAGAGAGGGATTGGCGTGGACCGTGCTAGTGGACCGGTTCTAAGCCACTACTGGTTTTCACCAGAGCCCGCCGCAAAGCGGGATGGTCTTGCTGCGGCGGTAGTGACCAGGTCGTATCCACTAGCAACGGCTCACCTCTCTGGCTGCTGAAGATAGGCGCGGTACAAGGGAGTAGGCAGAAGCAAGGTCGGACGTAGCAGAAGGTCGGGGCAGGCAGCAAGGATCGTAGTCAGGGGCAACGGCAGAAGGTCTGGAACACAGGCTAGGAACACACAAGGAACGCTTTCACTGGCACAATGGCAACAAGATCCGGCAAGGGAGTGCAGGGGAAGTGAGGTGATATAGGGAAGTGCACAGGTGAACACACTAATTGGAACCACTGCGCCAATCAGCGGCGCAGTGGCCCTTTAAATCGCAGAGACCCGGCGCGCGCGCGCCCTAGGGAGCGGGGCCGCGCGCGCCGGGACAGAACAGACGGAGAGAGAGTCAGGTACGGGAGCCGGGGTGCGCATCGCGAGCGGGCGCTACCCGCATCGCGAATCGCATCCCGGCTGGCAGCGGAATCGCAGCGCCCCGGGTCAGAGGATGTGACCGGAGCGCTGCAGCGGGGAGAGTGAAGCGAGCGCTCCGGGGAGGAGCGGGGACCCGGAGCGCTCGGCGTAACAGTGCCAAATGTGTGGTTCTTCATGGGCCAATTCTCTGGGGACTCTGTGCCCTATTACACGAGGCATATATCAGCCAAACAAGCCAATATTGCCCTGTGTAATAGGGCCAGTGATCAGCCAATACATGAGTGCTTCTTTTGACCTGTAAAAAAATGTTGCCATACATTTCCCTGTGTAATAGGTGGCCAATAAATAACAGCAGCAAGGGGCCACATGAATGATCAAGTGATTGAGCCTGGTACAAGGCTTCATAAACAAGCACTGGTCTACAAGATTGATGCTTGCTTACGGCACACATCGGACCATCTAATAGGTGCACCATTGGCTATTCTGTTAGATGCCCTAAAGCTCTCAGTCGAGTAAATATTGGTGGGCCTGCTGACTCTTGTCTGCTTATGGCAGATATCAGGGGAAATAAGCATCAGATCTCCTTCTGGCATATTCAGGCCATCCATGTTATACCAAAGACTTGGCGCGACTTGGAGCCAGACCAATGGTGATTCCCTTTATCTCTCTCATGAGTCCCATAGTCCAGAACTCTGTAATTGATCTCAGAGCTTTAGGGTGGCCATACACACTAGATAAACGCCAACAAAATCAAACGATTTTTGTGAGATCAGCTATCTAGGTGTGCACTCACATCACATTTTGCATCTCTGTGGCAAGGATCCATCGGGAGAAGCTCAAAATTGTCTGCTGATGTATCCATACTTAGGTCAGACGGAACTCCATTCAATCCAATGTTCCGACTTGAGTCCCCTTGTGACTTAGTTTGTGTGATTTTCTGATCATATACGACTTTTCTCTCAGAATGAAAAAACATGGCCAATGCTGCTATGTGTAACTCCCTTACAGAGCCTAATTATTGTCAATGTAGGGCAATGAACAATCCCTTGATTATTCTTTGTCACAGGACCGGTCTGTCAGAGACTTTCAGAATTCAGCATCATGCCTACTTCTAAATGCTTCCTTTCCCTTTCTTCTCTGCCCAAAACACAAACTCCCTTTGCTATGCCATGACATAGTGCTGGAGAAAGTGCACTGAGTAGGCTGGGATTGTCCTGGGAAATAATCTAAACAGTACACTACTATTAGTTTCCACTTGTTTTTTTCTGGCAGTTTTTGGATATCTGCCACTGCAGTTTTTGAGCCAAAGCCAGAAGTGTATTCAAAAGGAATAGGACATATAAAGGAAGAACTTACACTTCTCCTCCCTTCTGGATCCACTTCTGACTTTGGCTCAAAAACTGCAGTGGCAGATATCCCCAAACTGCCAGAAAAAAACCAAGTGGGAATTTAGCCTATGGCATGTGGAGGGAGATGAGGTTACTGAAGCACTGGGTTTGCAAGGTTCTATGTGAGCAGAAATGAAAGAAACAGCAAAAAAAGAAATAATTATTTTTAATTATGTGAATTACAAAAAGGAATCACATTGGCTGTTAACCCCTTCAAATTGAGCATTTTTCTAATTTTAAACTCTCTGCTTGTAAGGAAAATGGATATTCCAAATAAATTATATATTGATTCACATATACAATGGCCCTCATTTACTATTCTAAATCCGACTTGTTTTGTCGGTTTTTTTTGGGCGCATCTTTGTCTGCGACATGTCACAGACATCGTGCGCCAGTCTGCGACACGATGCGAAATTTTTTCCCGACGGACCCGATGTGGATTCTCCCAAACCAGAAAAAGGGGCGTAACCCGACATTTCTGAGCTTTCCCACGTATTTATAAAGCTTTCCAACCCGAATTTGCTCAATTGTTGTGGATTTTTTCCCGACAACTCAGAGGAGTTGGAAACCAAGCCAAAAAGACGCACATGCGACAAACAGGATGCAACATAATTATAAATACCAGGGGAAAAAAGCAATCGGGTAAGAAAGCAACATAGACTTACAACCCGATTTTCTAAGTAAATGAGGGCCAATATGTCTACTTTCTGTTGGCATCATAAAGTTGACATGTTTTTACTTTTGGAAGACATTAGAGGGCTTCAAAATTCAGCAGCAATTTTCCAATTTTTCATGAAAATTTAAAAATCTTTTTTTTAGGGACCAGTTCAGTTTGAAGTAGATTTGAGGGGCATTCATGTTAGAAATACCACATAAATTACCCCATTATAAAAACTGCACCCCTCAAAGTATTCAAAATGACATTCAGAAAGTTTGTTAACCCTTTAGGTGTTTCACAGGAATAGCAGCAAAGTGAAGGAGAAAATTCTAAATCTTCATTTTTTACACTAACATGTTCTTGTAGAGCCATTTTTTTAATTTTTACAAGGGGTAAAAGGAGAAAAATTGTAACCCCATGTCTCTTGAGTAAGGAAATACCTCATATGTGGATGTAAAGTGCTCCGTAGGTGCACTAGAGGGCTCAGAAGGGAAGGAGCGACAATGGGATTTTGGAGAGTGAATTTTGCCGAAATGGTTTTTGGGGGGCATGTCGCATTTAAGAAGCCTCTATGGTGCCAGAGCAGCAAAAAACAAAACAAAACACATGGTATAACATTTTTTGAAACTACACCCCTCAAGGAAAGTAAAAAGGGATACAGTGATCCTTAACACCCTACAGATGTTTGACAACTTTTCGTTAAAGTCGGATGAGTAAATGAAATTTTTTTCACTAAAATGCTGTTCCCCCCCCCCCAAATTCCATACAAGGGGTAATAGGAGAAAATGCCCCCCCAAAAAAATTTGTAACCTCATTTCTTCTGAGTGTGGACGTCAAGTGCTCTGCTGGCACACTCTAATGCTCAGAAGAGAAGGAGTCACATTTGGATTTTGGAAAGCAAATTTTGCTGAAATGGTTTTTGGGAGGCATGTCGCATTTAGGAAGCCCCTATGGTGCCAGAACAGAAAAAAGAAACCCCTCAAGGAACGTAACAAGGGGTACAGTGAGCCTTAACATTCCACAGGTGTTTGACGACTTTTCGTTAAAGTCGGATGTGTAAATAAAAAAAATAAAAAAATTCACTAAAATGCAGTTTCTTCCCCAAATTTTACATTTTTACAAGGGGTAATAGAAGAAAATGACACCCAAAATTTGTAACCCCATTTCTTCTGAGTAAGGAAATACCCCATGTGTGGATGTCAAGTGTTCTGCTACTGCACTACAATGCTCAGAAGAGAAGGAGCACCATTGGGCTTTTGGAGAGAGAATTTGTTTGGAATGGAAGTCGGGGGCAATGAGCATTTACAAAGCCCCACGTGGTGCCAGAACAGTGGACCCCCCCACATGTCACCCCATTTTGGAAACTACACCCCTCACATAATTTAATAAGGGGTGCATTGAGCATTTACACCCCACTTGCGTTTTACAGATCTTTGGAACAGTGGGCTGAGCAAATTAAAAATTATATTTTTCATTTTCACGGACCCCTGTTCCAAAAATCTGTCAGACACCTGTGGGGCGTAAATGCTCACTGTACCCCTTATTACATTACGTGAGGGGTGAAGTTTCAAAAATGGGGTCACATGTGGGGGGGGGGTCCATTGTTCTGGCACTATGGGGGTTTGGTAAACACACATGGCCTTCAATTCCGGACAAAGTTCCTCTCCAAAAGCCCAATGGCGCTCCTTCTCTTCTGAGCATTGTAGTGCACCCGCAAAGCACTTTACATCCACATATGGGGTGTGTTCTTACTCAGAAGAAATGGGGCTACAAATTTAGGGGGGCTTTTTTTTTCCTATTTTCGCTTGTGAAAGGGTAACACCAGCATTTTAGTTAAAAACATTTTTTTTTCATTTTCCCATCCAACTTGAATGAAATTTCGTCAAACACCTGTGGGGTGTTAAGGTTCACTATACCCCTTGTTACATTCCGTGAGAGGTATAGTTTCCAAAATGGGGTGACACGTGTTTTTTTTTTTTTTTTTTGCATTTCTGTCAGAACCGCTGTAAAATCAGCCACCCCTGTGCAAATCACCAATTTAGGCCTCAAATGTACATAGTGCGCTCTCACTCCTGAGCCTTGTTGTGCGCCCGCAGAGCATTTTACGCCCACATATGGGGTATTTCCATACCCAGGAGGTTACAAATTTAGGGGGTCTTTTTTTCCTTTTACCTCTTGTTAAAATAAAAAGTATGGGGCAACACCAGCATGTTAGTGTACATTTTTTAAGACCCTAACTTTTCCTTAAGTAGAGTTATGTCACCTGTTCACACTTGGGTGGGTGTAGTGCGTTTTATAAGTGAGGGCTCAAAACTCACTGAAAGTCCATGCATAAATGGTAATAAACGCAACCAACAACTTCTTTCTTTTTTCAAATTGCTTTAGTGAATACTTTGTCTCAATTCACAATATCTTTAGCACCATTTGCAAAAAGTTGTAAGATACAAAAAGATTATGATAACTTTTCCTTTTCATAAGGGGTAAAAGGAGAAAAAGCCCCCCAAAATGTGTAACTCAATTGCTCCTGAGTACGGAAATACCCCATATGTGGCCCTAAACTGTTTCCTTGAAATACGGCAGGGCTCTGAAGTGAGAGAGCGCCATGCGCGTTCTGGAAACACTGCCGTTTCTTTTTTTTGGACACCGCTAGGTGTCGCTTCTATTTGTTCAATCCCGGCAATCCCATAGTCGAGGCGCTCAAGTTTGACGGGATTGAAAGAATAGAAGCGACACCTAGCGGTGTTGATAAGCATACCATGCTAATGCGCCGCGAGGCTTTTTGGATCATACGCCTCAATGCTATGGGGCCCATAGGTATGAATGACAGACAAGATTTGTCTGCCTTTTTGTGAATCTTTTTACCTCCGTTAAGTTGTACTACATTGTATGTGTTGTCAATATGTTTTTAATTGATTTTGGTGTTTTTGGTTTTGTTTTCGTATGTTGTCAATCATGTCACCATGCCCACTTTTACCAATATAAATACATGTTACCTGCGGCAGGTAGACGTATACCTATTGGCCGGAAGAAGCGTCTTGCTGTGACGCGAAACTAGTCGCCTCCTATTGTATACCCCGCTTCTGAGGGCGTGTGCCCTCGCTCCCCGCGTGTCAGTGACTTTTTATCCTGTCATCCACTGCTGGTGTTCAATAAATGGATTTGATTCTTGCATCGAACTGGGTGAGTGCGACTTCTGTTCTCTTGCTTAACTAAGGATGTCTGCTCCTTGATTTATAGCCTGCACCACCTTAAGATACATACCTCTTTGAAGCCACTGTGTCAGCGGCCCATTCTCTGCACATCTAAGGGCATTGTGGTTGTTGTAGTGCCGGTGCGCCCTTGCTTCTCTTTCAATTGCTAAGGTGTATATGTAGTGTTTTACCCTTTATTTTGTGGTAGTGTAGTGTTTTTAGGATACATTGACACGGGTGGTTTTACGCTGAGTTTCCCGCTAGGAGTTTGAGCCATGGTGGGAAATTTGCTGCAGGTCAAACTTGAAGCAGGAAACTCACTGTAAACCCGCCCATGTGAATATACCCTGTACATTCACATGGGGGGGGGGGGGGGGGGGCAAACCTCCAGCTGTTGCAAAACTGCAACTCCCAGCATGCACTGACAGACCATGCATGGTGGGAGTTGTAGATTTGCAACAGCTGGAGGCACACTGGTTGAAAAACCTTCAGTAACTCAGTATTTTCCAACCAGTGTGCCACCAGCTGTTTTCCAACCAGTGTGCCACCAACTACAACTCCCAGCATGTACTGATCGCCGAAGGGCATGCTGGGAGATGTAGTTATACAACAGCTGGATGTACGCAACTGCAACTCCCAGCATGGCGAGACAGCCGTTTGCTGTTCATGCATGCTGGGAGTTGTAGTTTTGCAAGATTTAGAGGGCCACGGTTTAGAAACCACTGCAGAGTGATCTCCAAACTGTGGCCCTCCAGATGTTGCAAAACTACAAATCTCAGCATGCCCAGACAGCAAACTACTGTGTGGGCATTCTGGGAGTTGTAGTTTTGCAAGATCTAGAGGGCCACAGTTTAGAGACCACTGCACAGTGATCTCCAAACTGTAGCCCTCCAACTGTTGCAAAACTACAAATCCCAGCATGCACTGACAGACCATGCATGGTGGGAGTTGTCGTTTTGCAACAGCTGGAGGCACACTGGTTGAAAAACCTTCAGTAACTCGGTATTTTCCAACCAGTGTGCCACCAGCTGTTGCAAAACTACAACTCCCAGCATGTACTGATCGCCGAAGGGCATGCTGGGAGATGTAGTTATACAACAGCTGGAGGTACGCAACTACAACTCCCAGCATGGCAAGACAGCCGTTTGCTGTTCATGCATGCTGGGAGTTTTAGTTTTGCAAGATTTAGAGGGCCACGGTTTAGAAACCACCGCACAGTGATCTCCAAACTGTAGCCCTCCAGCATTTGCAAAACTACAAATCCCAGCATGCACAAACAGCAAACAGCTGTCTGGGCATACTGGGAGTTGTAGTTTTGCAACATCTGGAGGGCTACAATTTAGAGACCACTGTATAGGGGGAGAGGAGGGAGTGGTGTAATTAAAGGGGGGGAAGGGTGGGGTGTAATTAAAGGGGGGGGGGTGCTGCTGGGGGTGTGCCAAACAAAGGGTCCGCCCCGGGTGCCAAATGCTCTAGGTACGCCCCTGCTGCTGACACCTCTGTCTGTCTCAGGAACTGTCCAGATCATGAAAGGTTTGCTATGGGGATTTTGCTCATACTCTGGACAATTCCTGAGACAGACAGAGGTGTCAGCAGAGAGCACTATGGTCAGACTGAAAAGAACAACTCAACTTCAGCAGCTGATAAGTACTGGAAGGATTAATTTTTAATATAAGTAATTTACAAATCTGTTTAACTTTCTGGAGCTGGTACTCCAGCGAAAAACAAAGTTCTCTTCAGTCTGACCACAGTGCTTTCTGCTGCCACCTCTGTCCGTGTCAGCAGGAGAGGTTCACTATGGGGGATATGCTAGTGGCAAATCATAGCAAACGATAAGCACAACAGGAACAATAAAGTAAGCCATCAAAGGAACAATAAGTAAGGCAAAACATATGGGGGCTAGTGAGTAATAATGGATTGTCCACAACCGGAAAGCTTCTGTAAACAGCGTTAACTTTACTGAAGATTTTCTGTACACTTCATTAACATAACAGTCTCTCATCAATACAACAGCTTCCTTTTGGAGATTGACAATGGTTGGGACTTTTGCTTTAAAAGTCTTTTAAGATATTGGGCAGTTCCACTGGATTTAGGGGAATTAGTTGAGGTCCAGTAGTCACGCTAGCATTAGCAGGAATTAGAGTAAAACTCACGATTTTTGGTTCTGCTGAGGCCGTAGGTTTTGAGGCCTAGCGTGTCTTTGGAAGTTGCGTAGCACAACGTCCTGTTAGTCCGGCATCCACGAGAGCGATAATTGGACGCAGCTCCCTTATATGGGCAGGGGCTGGACTAACCCTAATTGGTCCATACTGATGTCAATCACCATTACAGAGATTTGTGGGTAACACGTGACCCAAGGACCTCCTAAGGTCCTACAACCTACCAGAGGCTACTAGCTTGGTCACATGACCGAAGGTCCTGCGACGCTGAACAAGGTAAGTACTATACATTTCTATACAATATAGTTATAATTATTAATATATACATTTATGAGCATTAAAGTTAGACTTAAGGAGAGGCGACTAGGGGCTGTCCCACCTGAGGAACCCTACCCGAACGTAGTTACTCTAACTTTGGGGACCTCTACACTAGGTACTGGATGCAATACAGTACCGGGACACCACATTAACACACCTTCCTCTGTTCCCCAGTTGCGCCGCTTTAGCTCTTCGGTCCTCCGGTCCGGTCTTCTTCTTTCAGCAATGTCCCGCCTCAGCCGGTGATAGGCTGAGCGCCGTGTCATGTAAGGAGAAGGCTGGGCCCAGGCTCCTTACATTATTTACATTTGATCGCTAAGTGATCACTAAGACCCTATATTTCCCAGCCAATATAAAACTCTTAGCCCTTGATAAAGCCACAGCCTGTGGCGAAACGTCGGGCGGGCGGGCAATGTGTTAGATTTTAAATTGTCTCACACCTTAGATTATGGACTGCAGCCACAATCTATCTCTTCAATTTAATCAGATAGCACGCAGTGTCATGCCAATTAATGGAATATGGATCAATATGTGTGAGGTTATTTTCATCTTGGCTCAATAAACGTTAAGTTTTATATTGGGTGGGAAATATAGGGTCTTAGTGATCGCTTAGCGATCAAATGTAAATAATATTGGATTAACCCTCCACTCATAGGTCCCCTTTGTTGCAGGCTCCTTACATGTCACAGTGCTCAGTCTATCACCGGCCGAGGCGGGACATTGCTGAAGGAAGAAGACCAGACCGGAGGACCGAAGAGCTAAAGCGGCGCAACGAGGAACAGAGGAAGGTGAGTTAATGTTTTTTTTTTTTTGCAGCCCGGGTAAAACAGGATGAAGATAATTTTCACTCTACTATTCCTTTAAATTCTGCACAGGATTCTGTATATATGAATAGAACCTAAGGGGAAATGGAAATGAGGATAACTAAAATAGATGGTTGTGGTTTCTTATTGCTTTGACCTGTTAGGTCCTTACAGGAACAATGAATTGGTGGTAGAGGTGAGTAGAAATGGGTACATAAAGGTACACTACGCCATGACTGAAAGACTTTGCTAGTATTTCTGTTAAACTTCTTCCACATTACTATTATGTGGCACGTATAGGTTGGCAATGTATCAATGTGGCACACATGGCCAATGTGCTATGTCTAGAGCTGTGTGTAGCGGCTCCAGAGGAATGCAGCAGTGAAGGAGTGTGCAGCGCGTCCCCTCCCCTCAGTGCCTCCTCCCAGTGGGCAGTGCTGGCAGGGTTAGGTTGTCTGCTCCCTGCGTGTGCCCCTCACTAGTGTTAGCGGAGCGGGCTATAGAGTGATAGGAGAGCCCGCCCCGGCCAGCCTGTGCCCAGCCGATAAGACATTTGTCAGAGCCGTGCCCGCTGCACCTCCACAACAAGGGACCTGACAGAGGTGTGGGGACTGTCAAGATGGCAGCAGCGGGAGGTGATGTGCAGATGCCAGGGGACGGATGTGTACACTAGAGAGCCGCAGAGGATAGGAGGAGGTGTGCATGTGACAGCAGCGGTTCATGTGCGGTATCCACACACAGATGGAGCGCGCAGGGGGAGCCGTGGACCTGCTCCGCTAGATTCTGCCCAAGCAGCCGAGTCCTCCGCAACTCAACACGCACCTCGCCATTTACCCTGCTCCCTGGCACCTCGGGCAGCATGGCAGACGCACTGCCCCCTGCCTCACCGGAGAGGGACGTGGACATCGACCCCGACTTCGAGCCGCAGAGCCGGCCCCGCTCCTGCACATGGCCCCTGCAGCGCCCCGACTCCCAGGCCAGTCCGGCCAAGCCTGGCATCGCCGGGGACGCGTCGTCCATGATCCCGGAGGAAGACGACGATGACGAGGAAGTGTCCGCCGCCTCGGCAGTTACAGCCGGGGACTCTGTGGAGAGAGGGACGCTGCTGCTGGTGAGCGGCGGGGATGTGGCGGCGATGACAGTGCTGGCCGCCCCGGTCGGCGGAGGGGACTCCGCGCAGAGTGCGCTGGGGGCCGGGGGGAGCGCTGTCAGCGGGGCGGCCGGGCAGCAGAGGAAGTGCTCGTCCCGCAGGAATGCCTGGGGGAACATGTCCTATGCCGACCTCATCACCCGGGCCATCGAGAGCTCCCCGGACAAGAGGCTCACCCTGTCCCAGATCTACGACTGGATGGTCCGCTCCGTGCCCTACTTCAAGGACAAGGGGGACAGCAACAGCTCCGCCGGCTGGAAGGTGAGGGGGCACACGTGTGGGGGTAGAGGGGGTGCCAGCAGGGACTGCTTCTCCAGTGTGTATGTATGATGGTGTGTATACAGTGTATGTATGATGG
Source organism: Hyla sarda (assembly GCF_029499605.1). Taxonomy (NCBI): domain Eukaryota; kingdom Metazoa; phylum Chordata; class Amphibia; order Anura; family Hylidae; genus Hyla; species Hyla sarda. The sequence continues at coordinate 236,706,167 of NC_079191.1, forward strand.
TGTGTATACAGTGTATGTATGATGGTGTGTATACAGTGTATGTATGATGATGTGTATACAGTGTATGTATGATGGTGTGTATACAGTGTATGATAGTGTGTGCTTATATAGTGTATGTATGATGGTGTGTATACAGTGTATGTATGATGGTGTGTATACAGTGTATGTATGATGATGTGTATACAGTGTATGATAGTGTGTGCTTATATAGTGTATGTATGATGGTGTGTATACAGTGTATGATAGTGTGTGCTTATATAGTGTATGTATGATGGTGTGTATACACTGTATGATAGCGTGTGCTTATATAGTGTATGTATGATGGTGTGTATACAGTGTATGTATGATGATGTGTATACAGTGTATGATAGTGTGTGCTTATATAGTGTATGTATGATGGTGTGTATACAGTGTATGTATGATGATGTGTATACAGTGTATGATAGTGTGTGCTTATATAGTGTATGTATGATGGTGTGTATACAGTGTATGTATGATGATGTGTATACAGTGTATGATAGTGTGTGCTTATATAGTGCATGTATGATGGTGTGTATACAGTGTATGATAGTGTGTGCTTATATAGTGCATGAATGATGGTGTGTATACAGTGTATGATAGCGTGTGCTTATATAGTGCATGTATGATGGTGTGTATACAGTGTATGATAGTGTGTGCTTATATAGTGTATGTATGATGGTGTGTATACACTGTATGATAGCGTGTGCTTATATAGTGTATGTATGATAGTGTGTGCTTATATAGTGCATGAATGATGGTGTGTATACAGTGTATGTATGATGGTGTGTATACAGTGTATGATAGTGTGTGCTTATATAGTGCATGTATGATGGTGTGTATACAGTGTATGATAGTGTGTGCTTATATAGTGTATGTATGATGGTGTGTATACAGTGTATAATAGTGTGTGCTTATATAGTGTATGTATGATGGTGTGTATACAGTGTATGATAGTGTGTGTTTATATAGTGTATGTATGATGGTGTGTATACAGTGTATGATAGTGTGTGCTTATATAGTGTATGTATGATGGTGTGTATACAGTGTATGATAGTGTGTGCTTATATAGTGTATGTATGATGGTGTGTATACAGTGTATGATAGTGTGTGTTTATATAGTGTATGTATGATGGTGTGTATACAGTGTATGATAGTGTGTGCTTATATAGTGTATGTATGATGGTGTGTATACAGTGTATGATAGTGTGTGCTTATATAGTGTATGTATGATGGTGTGTATACAGTGTATGATAGTGTGTGTTTATATAGTGTATGTATGATGGTGTGTATACAGTGTATGATAGTGTGTGCTTATATAGTGTATGTATGATGGTGTGTATACAGTGTATGATAGTGTGTGTTTATATAGTGTATGTATGATGGTGTGTATACAGTGTATGATAGTGTGTGCTTATATAGTGTATGTATGATGGTGTGTATACAGTGTATGATAGTGTGTGCTTATATAGTGTATGTATGATGGTGTGTATACAGTGTATGATAGTGTGTGCTTATATAGTGTATGTATGATGGTGTGTATACAGTGTATGTATGATGGTGTGTATACACTGTATGATAGCGTGTGCTTATATAGTGCATGTATGATGGTGTGTATACAGTGTATGATAGTGTGTGCTTATATAGTGTATGTATGATGGTGTGTATACACTGTATGATAGTGTGTGCTTATATAGTGCATGTATGATGGTGTGTATACAGTGTATGATAGTGTGTGCTTATACACAGTGTATGTATGATATTGCGTGCTTATGTACAGTATATTTATGATAGTGTGTGTACTTATATTCAGTATGGGATAGTTGTGCTTATGTACAGTGTATGTATAATAGTGTGTGCTTATACAGGGAATCTGATAGTGTGTGCATTTGTACAGTGTATGTATGATAGTGTGTGTGTGCTCATACAGTGTATTTATGATAGTATGTACTATATATGTATGAAAGAGTGTTCTTGTATACAGTCAATGATAGTGTGTGCTTATGTATTGTGTGTGTGCTTGAAGTGTTTGTAGGATTTTGTGCTTATGTACAGTGTATGTATGATTTTGGGCTTATATACAATATGTGTGTGTTTATATACGTTGTGTAGGATAGTGTGTTTTATACGGTATGTGTATGATGGTACATGCTTGTATACAGTGCGCGTGTGTGTAAATGTAGTATAGGTAGATCTGTGTAATGTATTTATACACTCATCTATACGTGAAGAGACAACAGGACCCCCATTCCTGTCACTCTATGGAGCGCTGATCTCGGGAGCTACGTGTGCATGGTGTGGTGCACTGTTTACAGCCAGCCGTAGATACAGGATATGCCCATATGGTAGTAGGCATGTACCCCGTCCATATGAGCATGGGGTCAGCTGTCCATGCCCTATATACACATGCAACATTCTAATGTTCTTATAGGCGTCCATGACGGAGCTGAACGTAACAACCACCACTACAAGAAGGGGGGAGGTGTGTTTACTTCTGCAGATCTATAGGCGTGCAGTGCACATCTATGGACATTGCTTATCCTTATGAATGAGACCACCTGTTACCATGAACCCACCTAGATGAGTGTACAGGCAAAACCCAAAGGACTGCATTTCTGTGTTTACTGAAGTGGCACCAACAGCTATAGCACTTCACTACCATTGGAAGCCGCAAACAGATTTACTTTATCTAAAATGACATAAACAATGTCAACAATTGAAAGTAAGACTCTTATTCCATGGGCACGAGACCGCCCCTCAAAGCCGCAGGAGATCTGTGACAAATCTGTCGTACATACCGTATTCAGACTCTGCGTGGAACGGCTGCGTAGGTGTTTTTCTTAACTCTGCAAATAATGAGGAGGTGAGGCTAGGTTCACGTTGGCATTCGCGTCTGACCCGTTTGAGCCGATTGGACACTCAAAATGGGTTGGATGCAGACGGCTACTACCGGGTCCTGACAGACCCCATTCACTCCGTCGGTGATCCAGTAATTTTACAGAAATTTATCAGAGTAAAACAACTAGTGCTTGCGCTATTTTTTTTCTCTCCGCTAAACTCCAGTCGTTTTAGCTGGATTGCCGACAGAACTCTGCATAGCGGAGTCTGACGGCAATGTGAACGAGACCTTATACTGTAAACTGAAGATAGAACGGTGATTACCCAAACAGTGTGCCTCCAGCTGTTGCAAAACCTCAACTCCCAGCATGCCTGTACAGTCTTTTTTTTTCCAACCAGTATGCCTCCATCTGTTGCAAAACTACAACTCCCAGCATACCTGGACAGCCTTTCCCAACCAGTGTGCCTGGACAGTCTTTTTTTTTTTTGTTGTTATTTATTTTATTTTTTTTCAACCAGTGTGCCTCCAGCTGTTGCAAAACTACAACTCCCAGCATGCCTGGACAGCCTTTCCCAACCAGTGTGCCTGGACAGTCTTTTTTTTTTTTTCCCCCAACCAGTGTGCCTCCAGCTGTTGCAAAACTACAACTGCCCGGTTGTAGTTTTGCACAATGTTTCCCAACCACATACTAGTACCTAGACATTATATGGTTACTCTGAATAAAACACATTTTTTGCTTTTGCACTCCTTATGGTAATGAAAAAATATTTCTAATATACTTTGTTTTAAAAAAATGAAGTGTTCTATGTTTTTATTTGCGCTTAAAAAAGCTCAAGAGCATATTTTTCCACTATCTTATACACAGGCTTAGGACTTTCTAAACACAGAAAGTGCAGCCTGGAGTGCTGAGGGGGGGGGGGGGGGGGGGGTCCAGCTTCATCCAATCATAGCTCTTCTCACACTTAACTGCCATAAGCTGTTGGTTGGACCCCCCCCCCCCTCAGCATTCCAGGCTTCACTTCTTGTGTTTGGGCTTCGGTCCTAAGTCTGTGTATAAGGTGGGGAAAATGTGCTCTTGAGCTTTTTTAAGCACAAATAAAACATAGAAAACGTCATTTTTTTTGAAAGATAAAGTATATTAGAAATGTTTTTTTTATTTATTTTATTTTGAAAAAATCCCCTCCCCCAGTTGTCCTATTTTACCCCCAAATAACGTAAATTTTTTTTTCATAAACCTATTTGGTATCGCCGCGTGCAATACAAAAATAGAAAAGTATTTATCCATGGGTATTATTGACCCACAGAATATAGAAAACCTGTAATTTTACCAATTTTATAAAGGGTACAGTGGGAAAACGAAACCCTCCCAAAATGTGCAAAATTGTGACTCCCCTTGGTCTAGTGTAGAACTGACCCTCCTAAAAGCTGATCAGATTAGTTTGAGGTCCTATTTGGAGTAAGTGGGGTTTTACAAAACCCTATCACGCCCCCTCCCGTAGGCTTGCATTGAGGGGTGGAGTGTGACATCAAACAGGGGCAGAGGCGTGACGTCACACGCAACCGGCCCTGCGGTCGCCCATAATCAGACTCGGAGCAAACACGCTCCGGGGACTGATTACAAACGGGGTGCCGCGTGCATGATCACGGACGTCCCCAGCTGCGGGATGCCCGCGATCAGGCATCTTATCCCCTATCCTTTGGATAGGGTATAAGATGTCTAAGCACCGGACAACCCCTTTAAATGGCAGTAAAATAACAGAGTGGATTGTAGGCCATGCTGCAGATTCCACTCCTTTCAAGGCATAGACTAAAAAATGTTTTTTCCAAAAATTAACACCTCAGACTGTGCTGCACACATTGCATGCATCCAGCTTAGGGAGACTTCCACCACTGGGCATAATCTATGGAGTCAGTTTTTCATACGTTATGTTAAAGGGGTATTCCAGGCAAAAACTTTTTTTTTTTTTTTTTTTTTTTATATCAACTGGCTCCTGAAAGTTAAGCAGATTTGTAAATTACTTCTATTAAAAAATCTTAATCCTTCCAATAGTTATTAGCTTCGGAAGTTTTCTGTCTAACTGCTCAATGATGATGTCACGTCCCGGGAGCTGTGCATGATGGGAAAATATCCCCATAGGAGCTGCACAGCTCCCGGGATGTGAGTCATCAGAAAGCAGTTAGACAGAAAACAGCAACTCAACTTCAGAAGCTAATAACTTTTGGAAGGATTAAGATTTTTTAGTAGAAGTAATTTACAAATCTGCTTAACTTTCCGGAGCCAGTTGATGTATAAAAAAAAGTTTTTGCCTGGAATACCCCTTTAAGATACATAGATAAACTACTTATGAAGAAAATGACAAAATAAATTCCTCACTTGTACAAAACTATTACGCCTAATGTTTCATGAAGGCACTCATTATTCATATACCCTATAAGGCAATATGGATGTCAAAGGGGGCATAGTGGAGAGATACAAGAAAAACTGAGCTAATTTCTACCAAAAACAGCACCACTCCTCTCCACAAGCTGTATGTGGTATTGCAGCTCAGTCCCATTTGAGTGAATTGAGTCAAGTTGTTATACCACACACAACATGAGAACCGGAAGAAATTACCACTTATTTTCTATTTCTGGATAACCCCTTTAAACCTGTGGCCTGAATCCAGCCAAGATGGGCTAGTAACATACAGTGTTCATGGTTTCTATCACAGGCATTCGTCAGCCTCCTGCCAAGAGCGAGATGCAAACTTATACTGTCTTCATTTCAATGGCCTGAATGGAGTCTCTAGGTGTCTTCATTTGGGCCATTGAAATGAATGTCTGTTCTTGGCAGAATGTTGTCGAATACCTGTGATGGAAACCATAAATGCAATGTGTTCCTAGCCCTAGATAGAAAGGATATCCTGGTCTTCAGAGCCGATGTAGAAGTTGGAGTAGGACAGGATGGGCCAGTATAGCTAGCTAGCGATTATGTCTCAGACCTGTCCGTTTTAACAGTCTGCTATTACTTGCCCACAAAGTTAAGGAGGTCATAGCTTCAGGAGTAGTGAATGGTTTATAGCTGCAGTAAACCATCCAGGACATAGTATGGCCTACAACTTCAACTATTGGGTATAGTCCATGGAACGACACTTAATAACAGCCTGTCACCTAATTCTGTCTTCCCAAATATTTCCGAGAGCCTTACAATCCTATTTTCCTACTGTATCCTGTACGTGCCCGTAGCAATGCTCCAGTGTGGGCAAAACCTCTTAAGGGTACGTTCACACGTACGGAGATTTGATGTACAGGATTTGATGCGCAGGATTTTCTACTACAGATTTCAATGTAAACTAAATGACTGATTGAGCACAACTTCTAATCGGCAATTACAAATCCTGCGCAGGATCCTGTACGTGTGAACGTGCCCTTAAGGGGGTACTCCGTTGCTCAGCGTTTGGAACAAACTGTTCTGAACGCTGGAGCCGGTGCCTACATAGCCCCCTCATGACTTCATGCCCCGCCCGCTCAATGCAAGTCTATGGGAGGGGGCGTGACAATCGTCACGCCCCCTCCCATAGACTTGCATTGAGGGGGCAGGGTGTGATGTCATGAGGGACGGGGCTATGGCATCACGAGCTCCCAGCTCCAGCGTTTGGAACAGTTTGTTCCAAAGGTTGAGCATCGGAGTACCCCTTTAATGTGTGAAACATAGCTACTTGCCATTACAATGCCTCTATCCACCTCCCTCCCAAGGAGGCTTGACTGAGTACACAGAATGTCTGCTGATGGCTTCTTTCACACTAGCAAATTACTCTGTTTAGCAAGTTCCGTCCTAAAATCAGCTGTCAACAGCAGTAACCAAATCCTATACGTCCGTTAGAAAATCCCATTATAGTCTATGGGATTTTTCTAATATCCGGTTCAATCCATTATAGTCCGTCATTGATAGCGGATGTTATTTTGTGACGGAAGATAGCACGGAAGAAAATAGTTCATGAACTATTTTCAGTCGCAGAATAACGGACTATAATGGCTTAAAACAAATATTAGAAAAATCCCATAGGCTATAATGGGATTTTCTAACAGACGTATAGGATTTAGTTACTGCCGTTGACAGCTGATTTTAGGACAGAACTTGCTAAACAGAGTAATTTGCTAGTGTGAAACAAGCCTTACACCCCTTATAATAGCATTCGTATAGGAAATTTCTTATAATAAAATTCCTAAATGTAATAATTCCATTGAAGCTTCACTTGAACTGGAGGGCAAAATGATGCAACCTTTCAGAACAGAGTGCCATTAAAATGACTACACAGTGTTAAATCTGCTTGTATCCTACGCGTTACACGGAAGGGTTGTACTGCCCATTCTTCACATGGATCGTATTTGGAAAGCAGGCCAAGACATTATGTCCTGGTCTAACACAAAGTAAATAATCCTTCGCAGAGACTTTATTGGCAACTGTACAAATGAACAAGAGCTCAGCCTTGAAAATGACATTTCACCTTCTATGAACGGATTAAAAATTCCATATTCCCAATGTTACCAACTTGTTGCTTACATCTCGTCATCGAACCAGTGGTAGAAGTTAGTTTCCTAAGAGGATGACAGCTTATATATCAGATAAAAAATACATTTTATTGCCTTTTTTCCTCCACTCTGAACAGAAAACAGAATTTTCAACAGTGTTTTAGGCATGGCCAGTTGTGTTCTACTACAAAGGTTATTGAGGGTGGTGAGGGTCCACAATTAAATTATGAGAGGGGCTGGCTGGTACCATTCCTGCTTGTGAAAAGTGCTGTAGTGCCCATCACAAAAAGGGCAATTTGGCTACATACACTTCTATCTTTGGGGCCGAGCCAAGATTAACAACGTTCAACCATTTTGTGTATACAGTGCCTCTTCAGAACGCTGTGTCTCCATGGTTACAGGCCTTGTGTAGACTGAACCGATCTATAGTATTATGATTGTAGGATCGGTGTAGAGCGGGTTGGTTTGTCGCCTGTATCTATAAGGATACTTTGGTCTGTTTAGATCTATTAGCTCTGCTTCCTTTGTCTACTTCTAGCCTACAGACATGACTACACACATGGTTTGTTGATGGCAAATGTAGTGTTAGAAATGCCTTGGAGTACCTAAGCAACGGAGTCTGGTTAGGATTCTAGCTCCCTATAGACGGCAATGTATTCAGGGCAGATTCCGCTGAAAGAATGACTGACAGAGATTCTTTTGGTGGAGAAATTTCAGCAGTGGAAATTCCATAGTGTGGACTGTGCAGTTCAAACCCATTGACAGCAATGGGACTCTGCTGTACTGGAATTTCCAAATGTAATTTCTAAATGGAATTACACTTGAAAATTCCTCAGTCTGAACATAGCCTTATAATAGAGTGGAAGCACACAGGAGCACGCCTTTGTCAGGATTAGTGGCAGTTCCTGCTATTGGTATATGTACAGATGCTACTGATCTAACATAGTACAGTGACCCCCCCCCGACCTACGATGGCCCCGACATACGATCATTTCAACATACGATGGCCTCTCAGAGGCCATCACATGTTGAAGGCAGCATCAACATACGATGCTTTTGTATGTCGGGGCCATCACATAAACGGCTATCCGGCAGAGCCGACTGCTTCAGCCACCGCCGGATAGAGGTTTACAGTGCCCCGTGTTGGCCGTTGACGATCACTTACCTGTCCTCGGGGCTCCGGCACGTCCTCTTCAGGATCCTCTGCATCGTCGGCGCTCTCCATCATTGTCATCACGTCGCTGCGCACACAGTCACGTCATCCAATAGGAGCGGCGTGCGTAACGACGTGATGGCGGCAATGGAGAGCGAGGATGCCGGGGAAGCAGAGGCCTTGCCGGAGCGTCGGGGACGCCGCGACAGCGATGGAGGGTGACATCCAGGGCAGCGGTGACGGTCCGGAGCGGCGGGGACAGGTGAGTATAACTTCCTCTACCAGTGGTCTTCAACCTGCGGAGCTCCAGATGTTGCAAAACTACTACTCCCAGCATGCCCGGACAGCCAACGGCTGTCAGGGCATGCTGGGAGTTGTAGTTTTGCAACATCTTGAGGGCCAAAGGTTGGAGACCACTGTCCTATACTTTACATTGCACGGATCCCTCAACATACAATGGTTTCAACAAACGATGGTCCATTTGGAACGGATTACAATCATATGTTGAGGGACCACTGTATATCTTATTGATAAGCCATACGTGTTTGATTGAGAAAATTCCTTTTAGGCCCTCTATCACTGGAATACTCTCTTATAGGAGATTGAATAACCGTATAGTTTCCACTAATGTCCTACAGTGTGTTCAATGTAATGGGCTGTAGGTATGAAAACTAGTGTAGACTGGAGGTATTTACTATGGCATCCATGTTTGTTACTGCTTTTATTTAGAAAAAATAAAAGCTAGGATATTGTTCTTATAAGCCACGTCCTAAGATATTGATATGAGACCCAATGTATTCTATGATGTGATAAAGAGATAAGGTTGTGTTTGCTGACTGCATGGACCCTAGGAAGAACTTTATTTGCACTTTTTCTGGAAGAAAGTTTTATTCATCGTATACTGGCACTATTCCTAATATTTCCTTATTACTTAGAGGGGCACTCCGGCCAACACTTTTCTTCACCAACACAGTAATTGCAAATGGGATGTCCCAGCACCAGAAGCTATCCTGTGGCTTTGGACTGCTTCGGGCAGCTTTGCAGCACAAGGTGTTGGGCCCATCAGAGACTTACAGTTATATCAATTATGTTCACACTTGATTGCAAAATAATTTTAAAAATTAATTATTTTGCTGTTTTTACAGATGTTATTCCTGTGTTATTGTACCCTTAAGAAAGGGCACTGGACCCCATGTGACCCTGCCTGCCAATGGGAACCCCTAAATTTCCACCTTATAGTGTAGTGGGGGAGGAGTTGCCCCAGTTAAGAGTTCATCTCCAGTTTCTGCGGAGCCACAGTTTGGTTCAGGTGTGTTGTGTTGTGTGCTCTAAGGGAAGGCCTAGCTCAAATCTACTTCTTCTGGTTATCCTGCAAGAATCTCCCTTAATGTGGAAGTTCATGCCCTGACGGAGAAGGCTTCAATACATTGACAGGACCCTACCTACCATGATTCATCTACCCGTTTTACAAGTCAGTGTAAATCAGTTTGGTGAAAGCACCACAAGTCCCAGCAAGGCAACAGAACTCCCAAGGGGGTTACGGTACATCCTCTCACCCAAAACCAACTGTTTTGCGCAATACTATCTGCATCCAGCTCAGTAAGGACAGTTATCCGTAACCCAACGTCGGTGTGTTCATTCACTCCCAGTGTCTGGCCCAGGAGAAACTGTTCCCAAACCTTGGTCCATGTATAGGATAACTGTGCCCTGGCATCACAAAGTGATAAGGTATTTCTACTAACACCCCTGTGGCTACCACATGCTATGTCAGTGCTCAAACACAGCCTATTTCACATATGGCTCTGTTTTTAATAATCCAGCATACCTACTAGGGGTGTGAATCGCCAAGAATTTGGCGATTCGATTCGAATCGCGATACCAGTGTGGCGATTCGATATATCCCGATATATCGCGATACCGTCTAGGTGACGATACATTGCGATATATCGCGATATATCGCCCACCTGGGAGCATTCATAGATCCCAATAGACACCGCTGTCAGCTTTGACAGCGGCGATCTAGTACTCCGGTGCTCACTTTTCTCATGTTATCCCGTCCGGGCTGCAAAATAAAATAAAACGCACTTTCTCTTACCTGCCAACGAGCCCCCGGAGCTCCGGTACAGGTGTTCGGTCCCCGGGCTGTATTCTTCTTACTTCCTGTTAGTCCGGCACGTCACATGGAGCTTCAGCCTATCACTGGCCGCAGCGATGTCCCGCCTCCGCTGGTGATAGGCTGAAGCTCCATGTGACGTGCCGGACTAACAGGAAGTAAGAAGAATACAGCCCGGGGACCGAGCACCTGTACCGGAGCTCCGGGGGCTCGTTGGCAGGTAAGATAAAGTGCGTTTTATTAAAAATTCCACATCCCTAAAAGAATCGATTCAAAAATATTTTGAATCGATTCTGTATCGGCAAATGAAAAATCGCGATTATCGCGAGAATCGATTTTTTTCTTACATCCCTAATACCTACACCCACCAGAAGCTGTGTAGATCTGTTGTATATGATCATGTCCCGTCCCTTCTATGTCAGTGTGGGGACAATTTTGTGACACAAAATCACAGGTATGCATCACCACTGTGGACTTGGCCTGGCATCGCAGATCTTGCCGAGATCATCATACAGTGCAGTAATGCCAAGCTGCTGAAACAGGAAGTGAAGGGCTTTCTATACAAGATCTGATCAGTGTGTGCAGGGGTAGGCTGAATGGCATGTCCATGATTTGACGAGTCAGATCCACTTTTTGTCTTAAATTTTTTTTTATTTTTTTTTTTTGGGGGGGGGGGGGGGGGTCGCTTTATGTAAAATATCCCCTTTCAAACCATAGATATTAATAAAGGTATATGCTCCTAAGGCCTTGTTCATACAGCATAGTGGATTGTAAATTGAGAAAATGTAAAGAAAATACATAAGTAGCTATAAAGGACTGTTAGATGAACATCTCTGCCTCCCGTGCAGGTTTATTTCAGTTGGGGGGGGGGGGGGGGATGGGGATATCTCCTGGCTGGCAGAACAAAGGATTGGTAAAATCCAACATGACTTTTGTATACAGAAATCTGCTGGCAGAAGGTAGTCGGGATGCTACCATACACATTAGATCTCTGGATGACCCTTCAGAAATGATCATGTTTGGCCAACGGGCGATATTACAAAGATGTGCTGTTTGATAGAAGGGGCCTTGTCTGCACCTTAGTTTTTACTAACCATAATGCGTAGTATAAACAGCTTGAATAGATTTTACAAAAAGTTCTCTTCCGATCATGTTATTTTGGGGGACTTTTTTCCACCTCCGTAATTTCTGAGCAGTACAAGGAATCTATTCCAGGAGGTTTCCATAAAAAAACTCTTACGTCTTACTTTTTTTTTTTCAAATTTCTATTTATTTTGTTTTAGTTTATTTTTACAGTCCTAGACAGATGAGCCAGGAACGACTTGTAGTCATCGTTCTGACATCCCCCGTCATGGAAGATTTCCTCAGTCACTAAGCCAGCGCTACATCTTTATAGAGGTATCCAGCTCTTGTAACATTGTGGGAGGAGGAAGAGCGCTGCCAGATGTAGACACATCTGTTTCTAATCTCTTCTGTGCGTAAGGACTGCGATTCGAAAAGGATACAAGCGGAGTGTCACAACCTCTTTTCATATGCTCCATTTTGTAAACAGTGAACCAAGGCAGAGTTGCTCACTCTCTTTTACTAAATCAGCTGTACGGAAAGTAAACCCAAACTTTATTTGCAGCACTGACAAGACGTGAAGGAATGCGCTTAGGCAGTCTGTCTTTAACCCTTTGCTCGCCTGCCTTTACAGATTATAGACTTGTGTATCGGTGGTTTAGTCAGACGGTGGTGCAGTATTGCAGCTCTTCTAAGAAGATTTCCAATTGTTTCTCATATGTAAAATTATTTTGGAAACAGCCATTGTTATTCTATAGCAGGGGTCTCAAATTCAAATTATCTGGGGAGCACTGCAGTTAGTGGCTGGGTGAGGCTGGGCCGCATGTGCCCCTCACATATAATGCCCCCATCATATGCCCCCATCATGTGTCCCTCACATATAATGTGCCCCTCATACAGTCATAGCCGTAAATTTTGGGACCCCTGACATTTTTCAAGAAAATGAAGTATTTTTCACAGAAAAGGATTACAGTAACACATTTTGCTATACACATGTTTATTCCCTTAGTATGTATTGGAACTAAAAAAAAAAAAGGGAGGGGGAAAAAAAGCAAATCGGACATAATGTCACACCAAACTCCAAAAATGGGCTGGACAAAAATTATTGCCCCCCCCCCCCTCCCTTACCTTAATGTTTGGTTGCACACCCTTTGGAAAAAAAATACTGAAATCAGTGCTTCCTATAACCATCAATAAGTTTCTTACACCTCTCAGCCGGAATGTTGGACCACTCTTCCTTTGCAATCTGCTCCAGGTCTCTCTTATTGGGAAGGCTCCTTTTCCCAACAGCAATTTTAAGATCTCTCCACAGGTGTTCAATGGGATTTAGATCTGGACTCATTGCTGGCCACTTCAGAACTCTCCAGTGCTTTGTTGCCATCCATTTCTGGGTGCTTTTTTGGGGTCATTGTCCTGCTGGAAGACCCAAGATTTCAGACACAAACCCAACTTTCTGACACTGGGCTGTACAGTTCAACCAAAAATCCATTGGTAATCCAAAGATTTCATGATGCCTTGCACCCAGAGGCAGCAAAACAACCCAAAACCTCATTGAACCTCCACCATATTTCACTGTAGGGACTGTGCTCTTTTTTTTTGTAGGCCTCATTCCATTTTTGGTAAACAGTAGAAGGATGTGCTTTTCCAAAAAGCTCTATCTTGGTCTCATCTGTCCACAAGACTTTTTCCCAGAAGGATTTTGGCTTACTCAAGTTCATTTTGTCAAAATGTAGTCTTGCTTTTTTATGTCTCTGTGTCAGCAGTGGGGTACTACTGGGTCTCCTGCCATAGAGTTTAATTTCTTTTAAATGTCGACGGATAGTTCGCGCTGACACTAATGCTCCCTGAGCCTGCAGGACAGCTTGAATATCTTTTGGAACTTGTTTGGGGCTGCTTATCCACCATCCGGACTATGCTGCGTTGACACCTTTCATCAATTTTTCTTCTCCGTCCATGCCCAGGGAGATTAGCCTCAGTGCCATGGGTTGCAAACTTCTTGATAATGTTGTGCAACCTTGAGATTGTTGATATTTTTTCAAAATTTTGGTTCTCAAGTCCTAAGACTCAAGTCCTAAGTTCTTTGGTGTGACATTATGTCCAATTTGCTTTTTGGTGTGACATTATGTCCAATTTGCTTTTTTTTCCTCCCTATTTTGGTTTAGTTCCAATACACACAAAGGGAATAAACATGTGTATAGCAAAACATGTGTTACTCCAATCCTTTTCAGTGAGAAATACTTCATTTTCTTGAAAAATTTCAGGGGTGCCAACATTTACGGCCATGACTGTATATAATGCCCTCATTATGCTCTGAATTTTTCCCTGCCACACACTGCGGCCTATAAATATAATACTTTCACACACTGTGCCCTCTGAATTTAAACACATTACAATGCTTCACGCCTTCACCCCCCTTCCCCTCCATTACTTTTCCTAATGCCTGCACCCCCTCTTCCCCTCCATTACTGTTCCTCATGCCTGCATCCCCCCTTCCCCTTCATTACAGTTCCTCAATCTTGCACTGCACTTTCACTGTGCCTTATTCCTGCATTCCCTCACCCCCTCCTCTATATTACTGTTCCCCATCCACCTTAAAACAACCACTAGGTGTCTCCACTGCTGCTGTGTTTGCTAACGCTGTCTTCCTTCCGGACATCGTCACCGTCCTCAGCGCGGTGCAGCTAGACTCAACCCGTTAACATACAAGCTCTACATCCAATGTGCGGCAGCGGTCACACCACTACAAGCTCTATTAACACCACTCGCGACTGAGGTCACTGTTCTGTGACCACGGTCGCAACGGCAGATGCAGTGCAAGCACCTGGCGGCCTATGTGGGCCTCTGGGCCTATTTTAACAGGGGACTGGAGCTGTAGCTTCCAGCATTCCTATCCTGTGTAAATTAACCAAAATAACTGCTTGTTTTATCATTATCTATGGAAACCTCCTTTATTAGATCTGTATCTAAGGCCCTTATACACAATAGGGAAAAGTTGGCAGAACCCACTGATCTCCAGGGGACTAGCCGACTGTCTAATGTGAATGGGGGCCTCCCGACTCTTCCCCTATAGGTAATGTTGGGGAAAGAGAAGGATCGGGTATATTGAAATTCATCTGCCTAATTCTTTTTGTTCTCGGGCAGATAAGCTGCTGCAAGAGGTGTCTGGCAGTGGCTTCCTCCCTTTTCTCTATTTAAAATTTTCTGCTTTTCCGAGATTGGTGTGTAATGGGGGATTGGAAAGAAAGCTGTTATCTGAACTGTTGAAGGTATATGACAAGCTTTTGCAGATGTCCCCAGGTCTGTATACATAGCAGATCTCTTCTTTCTGTGCAGCAAGATGGTGCATGCATGTTCTCACTGTACTGGATTAGCACATGTGGTTGAGCACCTGGGAAAAGTAAATGTCTGTACGAACACGTGTCATGTATTCCAAGCTTTAGGGCTAGCCTTCAGAAATCTTACCTAGTAAGTGTGATGTTGGGTTTTCGGGGCAGGGAAAAAGTGTGGGAACTCTCCCAAGATTTCCATGCAATGGTTGGTCCTGTAGGACTCCTGCTAATGGAAAAATGGTGTTCCTGCTGTGAAAAAAAAAAATGTGCAGGAACTCTGTTCCCATGCGTTCCTGCAGGACTTGAGCCCTGGACACAGGAGTTTATTGTTTTATATATTTGTATGTATATAATATTTGGAAGCAGAAAAGTTGGTTGAAACAACTGGCTTACCCCTAAAGGTTAATAGATTTTTATTTCTTATGATCCCCGAAGATGGCAGGGCTGTGTGTATAATACTTTTATTAACAACAGTGTTCAAAATTGTGTTTCACATGCGAGGGTGTTTGCTCGTTCACATGATTAATGTATTGGCTTGGTTAACTTTTTTTTTTTTTTTTTCCTTTTTTTATTGCTAATTCTTCACAATTTTGTTTTTATTGCCCTCAAATGCCTCTTGGGCTGTATTTTTCAAGCAGTTATAATAACTCCTTTTGGTGAAAAGTAAATCTAGAGTAACAGTAAGGTGTCGAGGCCATTTCAAGTTCATGGTGAGCTAGGACAGAATGTAGCCTGTTGAGCAAGTCTGCCAGATACTCTAGTGCTTTCTTACTATGGATTTGTGTGTAGTGTACAGGGCTGTGCAATAGGAATGCTATAGAGAATAGAGGGAAGTGCTTGAGGCTTAGTATATAGAAAGAAACAGCTCCTTGTGATATACGTATGGCGGACTTGCCTTTACAAGTGAAGTTCTGCTATTCATTCAACAGAGTAGTAAACATATTTATTTGCACTTGTAATGATAACAGATTTGCTGCTATTCCAGACCTGCTTACTTTCTTCACTGTATGGTGGCTTGAGGAGACATATTCCGTATATTAGGGATTGACCGATATCGATTTATTATTATTTTTTTTTTTTTTTAGGGCCGATACCGATAATATGTCACATTTCAGGCTGATAGCTGATAACGTATACCGATATTCCGGTATAAGTTACCGGCTATTTCAACCCCCCGGCAGGTCAGAAGCCGTACTAGATCAATGATTTAAAGCGGGCGCTTTAAATCAATGAACTACAGCGGCTTTTGCGGTGCTAGAGACAGCCGCCCGCTTCTCTCCCCCTGCATGTCCTGAGTCTAACCACCACAGCAGTTGCCCCATCGCCTCCCCCCATCCCCGGTGTTAGAATTACCTGTTCCCAGGGGTCCGCGATACTTCTGGCTCTGTCAGCATCCTGTGCTGTCACTGTGCGCACTGATGGTGACGTCACGTTGGGGACGTCACTCGTCCTTACGCAGCACACAGCGACAGCGCAGGAGCCAGAAGGATCGCGGACCCCGGGAACAGGTAATTATAACACCCGGGGATGGGGGAGGCGATGGGGCGGCGGCAGTATGTGGGCAGAGGATGGGGGGGGGGGGGGAGGTGATGGGGCGGCGGCGGTATGTGGGCAGAGAATGGGGGGGGGGGGGCGATGGGACGGCGGCGGCATGTGGGAAGAGGATGGGGGGGAGGCGATGGGGCAGCGGCATGTGGCCAGAGGATGGGGGGAGGCAATGGGGCAGCTGCAGCAGTATGTGGGCAGAGGATGGGGGAAGCAATGGGGCAGCGGCGGCGACGGTTGTCTCTGGCCGGTGCATTATCGGCATATCGGCAAGGTAATTGCCGATACCGATAATGTCCAAAATCTTGATTATCGGCCGATGATATCGGCCAAACCGATAATCGGTCGATCCCTACCGTATGTGTTTCAACATTAGTGCTCATGCAGACTCCTTTTGCTCCTCTTTTTTTTTTTTTTTTTTTTTTTTTTTTGCAGATCTGAAATATAGTGCTCATGGGCCCATACTGTTCTCCTCCGTCTGCCTCAAACTTTGTACTTGGGTTTCAGACTGTCAGATTCCTTGTTGGCGGCCCCTAGAACAATGAGTATAGTTGAAATCCAAAATGCCCATGTATTCTCTCCTCCGATTTTATCTGTGAGGGGAAATTCAGGAGTTCCCCCATACACATTAGATTGTTATCCAGCCCTGCCATTCGGAGTAGAAGGAAAATAAACATGACTGACTCTCATGCTGTTTTTTTTATAGTAGCGTTAACAGAAACTACAAATGGTGGCGCGACTTCAGATCCAAAACTTAATTGTACATTACATTTCGGCATTGACTGAGATGATACACTACTTCCAGGCTGTTTTCAATGTCTTTTGGGCCTTTGAGGTTCATGTAAATGCCATACAGGGTTGTCCAACCGTCAAGTAAACAGCGTGACCATAGCATTGCAGCAGCTGTTCTAGCTAATACTGAGACACGCACCACTCCTCAGTCTACAGTATGGGCCAGAACTAAGACAGGCATTTTGTTTGTTTTCCTATTCTATGGCAGATTTTTGTTTTATAGTTATTTTCTCCCATTTTTGTTTAGTAGCATTTGTAAATTTCCTGGCAAGTGTAAAACCCTGAATGTTAATTTACCAAGCTTTTTTACTTTTTCTATGATCCAGAGAGTAACTTGGATAGCCAAGGGAAAGTGCAGACGGTTACTGAACTAGGCCTTTGTTTCAGTTTTCTTTGGCTGGCATTCAGCTGCATCCAGCAACTGGAGACCTTTTGACATGCTCCTTTCATAACTCCAAGAAAAGAATTCACAGCCTAGCAAAATTAAGATTGCATACACGCTCAAACACATCAAGCGAACATGTACGGATCATTGTTTACTTCCCGTGTAAGTCCTGGTACATTCAGTACCAAGAAATAGAAATCTTTTCCATAAACACTTTTGCCAGATTTATCTGCTTACCCAGTCTTTTCCTTTCAACTCTAGATGAGCTATTAATGTGTAACATATTTCTGTTCTTGGAGTGCAGTATATTTTTTTGTCACTCTATTTCTCAGAAGACTGTGTTCAGACGAGAAGGATCCTTGTTCTGGCTACTGGAGACGCATATTTTGTCACATTTTTGTAGTTGTAAACAACTCATTGTATGTACCGTATATACTCAAGTATAAGCCAACCCGAATATAAGCCGAGGCTCCTAATTTCACCCCAAAAAAAACAGGAAAAGTTATTGACTCGACTATAAGCCTAGGGTGGAAAATACATCATCCCCCCCCCCATGTAATCATCCAGACCCCCGTCATCATCCCCCCCCCCTTCATCATCACCGCCTGTCAATCCCTTCATCAGTGGTCTTCAACCTGCAGACCTCCAGATGTTGCAAAACTACAACTCCCAGCATGCCCGGACAGCCATTGGCTGTCCGGGCATGCTGGGTGTTGTAGTTTTGAAACCTCTGGAGTTCCGCAGGTTGAAGAACACTGCCGCCTTAGTCATCATCCACCCACTCCCCCTTTTTGTTTTGTACTCTCCTCTCCTCGGCGGGAAGTTAGGGTGAGCTGGTCTGGGCCATCTATGCTGCAGGGACAGTCTGGTGGGGATGGTTAGTCGTTGCGGGCTGTCCATTTTCACCGGGGGGGCCTCTTCTCCGCACTTAGGGCCCTCTGCTCCGCGCTTCGTGACGTTGCCTTGACGAAGACGCACAGGGACGTTCATGCGCAACGTCCCTGTGCATTGTCGTCAAGGCAACGTCGCTAGTCCGGGCCCGGAGAGGAAAAGAGGGCCTCCCAGTGAAAATGGACAGCCCGCAATGACTAACCGTCCCCACCGGACGGTCCCTGCAGCATAGATGCCCTGGACCAGCTCACCCTAACTTCCCGCCGAGGGGAGGTGAGTACAAAACAAAAGGGGGGGGGGAGCTGGATGATGACGAAGGCCGCAGTGGTCTTCAACCTGCGGACCTCCAGAAGTTTCAAAACTACAACACCCAGCATGCCCGGACAGCCGATGAGGTTACATAGTTAGTACGGTTGACAACCAGGGAGTTGAAGGGTAGGGGTGTGGCGCGATATTGGGGAAGGGATGGGTTAAAGACCACTGAGAAGGGATTGACAGGCGGAGAGTTCACTCGAGTATAAGCCAAGGGGGGCTGAAAAAATCGTGCTGAAAAACTCTGCTTATACTCGAGTATATACAGTATGCCATTACTTTATGGTCAAAGTAGTGTGCCCTGATATAATAAAAAAAAAAAGTGAGCAACATGCACATTTTTATATAGAAAGAAAATTTGCCTCCCAAGGGTTGTCTCATAAAGACACCTGCTTATGGCCATATGGCCTAAATCACAAAGGGGTTTTCAATTTTGAAGCCCTCGCTCTGAGACAGATTCAGTTCTAGTTCCTTATCCAAGCACTGACCAACAATGCGTTTCTGACTGTCCTGCAGTTCTTAAAGGTAGCTATGATTAAGAGCTGTTGAACAGATCGAAACGTGTTGGCGCTTTGTCTTTTTATGTTATGTATATTTTTTATGGATCGCTCATAAAATTTTAAATTCTATAGGATGTTGGTGATGGGAACAAACCTCCATTTTGGATTTTTACACAGATACCGGCCCACACAGTTTAAAGTCATCATGCCAGTTGTCCATGGCCATTTCCTGACTATTGCCAGTAGTCAGTGGCTATTGCCTTTTTAATTTATTATTACTATTGATAATAATGAACCTTGAATTTCTGCTGCAGATTTCAGGTTAAAAGTCCATCATGTGTACATACGCTAAGGATACTCTACCAAAAGGAAAAAAAGTTCCACACCCTCCGTTACTATAGTCACCACATGTCAATTGGGATTAATTCACCTGTCTTTCAGCCGGAATTACTCTTTAATCAATAAGCTAATTCATCAGTTAATTCTCTGAAAAGTGAATTCATATTAGAAAGTGATCCATACATCACTGTGACTAGTAGTGATTTGGGGTATTAAACATGCTGTTTGTCTACTGTGTCCATCCCAAATTACCAAATGACCTTTATTTCCAGAAGAGGTTTTGCCAATACTGTCACCTATTTGTCGTAGATATTCCCTAGTTTACATCTGAGATGTCCTGTGGTTGGATTAACTATTACCTGTTAGATTGCCTGTGTGGCAAATGGCAATATTATTTTAAATCCAACACTGGGCTATTTTCGTCCTGTATCAGATGAAGAAAATCCACAGATTAAAGATTGGCCTATATTCCCAAAATATAGAGGCGCTGCTGTAGTATAATCCATACATGTATGTTATTTTTTTTTATTTTTTATACCGTACTTCAAAAGACATAGGGTCCCCTTTTTACATACTGTTTTCTTGCAGGAAACACGTCATTCAGAAGGAACAGGTTATGAATGGGGCTAATTCTTTAACCAAAATTTGTGACATTTGAAATCGGCATATAAAAATTTAAGGTATGCCCTCTGACACACATAAAAATCAGACTGAAAAATCTGTTGTGTCCATGGTGCCTAAGGCTATGTTCAAACTGGCATAAAATGCTGGCCGACATTCCGCACAATTGAAAAATCTGACGGGTGCTAGGACCGCTTGGAAATGCGCCATCTAATAGATTGCAGTGCATTTCCTTGCGGACTCTGCAGAAAGAGTAGACTTGTTTTTGTGGATACTAGAATCAGAATTCCCACGTCACAAAGGTTCTGCCATGTGAACAGTGCAGCAGAATCAGTGGGGCTGGGATACAGAGCATTGTCTGTGCAGAAACTCTGCACAAGTTCCACCTGTGTGAACAAACCCTTAGAGTTCTTTGATCCCCACTCACTATAGTAGGAATAGTACCCTTCACCGCCATGGTTTTTATGTTTTAGAAGTAAATAGTAGGGGTAGATGCATTGATACATTACATTTAGGCTAGAGTATGGAAGGGTGCAGAGGAAGTGTATTAACGTGAAGGAACAGGGAAAGTGCGGGCTCTTTGCTATGACACTGGATGGTGAGAAGTGGGGGTGGGGGACGCGGTGTAGGTTTTCACTGTGCTCTCTGCTTATAATAAATGACATGAACTCATTGGCTTTGAACAGACAGACTGGTGGAGGAGGCTGATGCAATAGCTCCTGATGTGATATGTTGTGTAAGGAGCGCCCTGTCATGTATACAATGCGTGGTACTCTCGCAATCCTATTTTACAGGTTTCACTCATGGCCTTGTAAAAATCAGCTAAAGGAATGAATTGGGACCATCACACCCTCTCCTTTTAGTGACAACAAATAAGTCTGCTTTTAGACATGCTGCATGGATTGTCACTTAGCTATCTGAAAGTCTTAAATGGCAAACCTGGCTGGTTAAGCAGGGGTACAACCCTGATCTGTGTTTTCTGCACAGTAGTCCTGCTTTTTCCTGGGCATTAGAGCACTTGGACAAAACTTATCGTCCGCCGCTGCTTGAGATTCAGAGATTCTGTACTGTAAGATTTGAGTCCACTGTCTTGTCTGACTGTACCCTTATTGTGCTGCAGTCTTAGGCCGTCCTCACACTTTGCATGTCTGTGCAGTTTTTGCACGTTGTAGTTTTTTCCGAACCAGGAATATTTAAAAACTGCTTTACGGTAGGGTCACACATTGCGTATGTGCGGTGTATTCACGCTGCCGGGTAGCTCTGTGTGTCTGCTTCTAGGAGAATATGCAGCTTATTTTATTCAGCGTGAAATAAGCTGCATATACGCTATGTGTTTCACCTACATTTTGTTATCCTGATTAGAGACAGATACTGAAACATGTGTTTTTTTTTTTTTATTAATCTGTTTGTTTTCTGATTGCAATTTTATTTCTTTTATGCACATTTTGCAGGCCATCTTGCCTGAGCTGTTTGTAAACAGCATTTAGTGGTATACTTTACAGCAACCTCCATGGACCATAGACAGCAAGGGACAGGACCATTCACTAGAATTAGAGATGTTACTGGGCATTCTCTGTGACCTTTTCAGAGGTAATTCTACACAGAGGGTGGGGGCGATCTCTGCAGTGAATGGTGGTGGATCCAGTGTTATCTATATGCTGGTGCCATATTCTATCTGTGATGAAAAGAAAGACATTACTGTGAATTTATCTGTACTCAACAGGGACTCTCAGCTTATTTAAAGGGGTATTCTGGGATTTTTATTTTTATTTTATTTGACTATGCTACAGGACCAGTGTTTCATGGTTGTCTCACAATTCAGTGATTTTTGCCACAAGGTTTATTTTTAACAGCATACAAAATGACTGTCGTCTCTGGTTTTCCCAGGTTGCAGTGCGGCTTGAGGGAGCCTGTCTTTGCTTCAATAGGTGTAGAGACTACTGGGTGGGAGGAAGATCATACTGTTTTTGCAACAGCTGCAGGCACCCTGGTCAGAAAATACCGGTCTATTGCATTGAAGAGATCACAGGTGTGTTTCAACGGGTGGGGTGGCTGATCAATGGGTGTGGAAGGGCGAAAAGTTACCTCACACTTACAAACTAGGAATGATGGGGTTTGTAGTTTAGGGGAACAAGCTCCAACAGGAAATAGCAAGTTCACAAAAAGCTAGCCACAGTGTTATGGTAATCTCACAACATAGCCATTTAGCCCCAAGACAAGCGCAGATCCTTCCTAAGCATGTCCATTACTGTCTGGCAGGTATGTACTAAAATCACCGATAACCCCTTTAACCTGTTAAGGACGAAGGACGTTAGAGAACATCCTTGGTCCTGCTCCCGTGATATAACGCGGGGTTACACGGTAACCCCACATCTTATCACGGCGGGCCCGGCGTCATAGTGAAGCCGGGACCCGCCGCTAATATCACGCGGCACCGATCGCGGTGCCGCGCGCTATTAACCCTTTAGCCGCGCACTCAAAGCTGAGCCGCGCAGCTAAAACCGAAAGTAAAAGTGCCCGGCTAGCTCAGGGAGCTGTTCGGGATTGCTGTGATGAAATCGCGGTATCCCGAACAGCTATACTTCAGGAGCAAGGTCTCTTACCTTGCTTCCTGAAGTCTGATCGCCGATTGAATGATTCAAGCCTGAGATCCAGGCTTGATCATTCAATCGCCGAAAACACTGATTGATGCATTCCTAGGGAGATGCATCAATCATTGTTAAAGATCAGTGAATGCCATGTTATAGCCCCCCTCCTAGGGGCTATAATATAGCATAAGAAAAGTGTAAAAAAAAATCATTAACCCTTTCAATGATCCCTTCCCCTAATAAAAGTTTGAATCACCCGGCATTTCCAAGAATAAAAAAAAAAAACTGTGTAATTAAAAATAAACATGTGGTATCGCCGCGTGCGGAAATGTCAGAATTATAAAAATATACCGCTTTCAATGGCGTATGCGCAAAAAAATTCCAAAGTCCAAAATAGTGTATTTTTGGTCACTTTTTATATCATGAAAAGATGAATAAAAAGTGATCAAAACGTCCGATCAATGCATATATGGTACCGGCAAAAACTTCAGATCACGGCGCAAAAAATGAGCCCTTATAGCCCCCTGAACATGGAAAAATAAAGTTATAGGGCTCAGAAAATGACAATTTTAAACGTATAAATTTTCCTGCATGTATTTGATTTTTTTTTCAGTAGTAATACAAAATCATTATATAAGTAGGGTATCATTTTAACCGTATGGACCTAGAGAATAAAGGTAAGGTGTCATTTTTACCGAAAATGTACTACGTAGAAACGGAAGCCCCCAAAAGTTACAAAATGGCATTTTTTTTTTCAGTTTTGTCGCACAATAATTTTTTTTTTCCGTTTCGCCGTCGATTTTTGGGTAAAATGACTGATGTCATTACAAAGTAGAATTGGTGGTGCAAAAAATAAGCCATCATATAGAATTTTAGGTGAAAATTTTAAAGAGTTATGATTTTTTAACGTTAAAGGAGTAGTCCAGTGGTGACTCAGTGGTTTAGAACTTATCCCCTATCTTAAGGATAGGGGATAAGTTGCAGATCGCGGGGGGTCCGACCCCTGGGGCCCCCCGCGATCTCCTGTACGGAGCCCCGACAGCCCGCGGGAAGGGGGCGTGTCGACCTCCGCGCGAAGCGGCGGCCGACACGCCCCCTCAATACAACTCTATGGCAGAGCCGAAGCGCTGCCTTCGGCAATCTCCGGCTCTGCCATTGAGATGTATTGAGGGGGCGTGTCGGCCGCAGCCTCGTGCGGGGGTCGACACCCGCTATCTCGGCGGAGAGCCGGGGCCCCGTACAGAGAGATCGCGGGGGGCCCCAGCGGTCGGACCCCCCGCGATCTCAAACTTATCCCCTATCCTTAGGATAGGGGATAAGTTTTTCACCACTGGACTACCCCTTTAAGGAGGAAAAATTGAAAATGGAAAAAACGGAAAAAGCCCCGGTCCTTAAGGGGTTAAGGCCTATTGGTAGGAATGGATTCACAAGATTTCATGATTATTTTAAAATATGGATAGTAAAATGTAAATAAATCTCTTAAAATTATTGAAAAAAATCTAATCGGTTAAAATAAAAAGTTGGTTTAAATAATAAAGGGAATGTGTCATCAAAAAAGGACCTAAAGCTACAGTGTGAACATATCCTTAGACAAGTTCATCTGCATGGCTCAAGTTATGAAATGTATGAGAAGTAAACTCTATTAGATCACGATAGTTTCGAGACGGCAGACTCGCAGCATGAGAATATTTCAGATGTCTTTCATGCCATTTGGGGTTATGTTTAGAACACATATTTATAGGGCTTATGTTTGTCTTTCATATGCGTCAGATTAACCTAGCGAGAAGGCCTTCTTCCTCTACGCGTGGGTTCACTTTCCCTTTTGCTATATTTGGCTGGACAAAAATAGTTACAACTTACTGTACAAAAGTGTTACTGTAACTTTTTACTAAATTCTTGACATGAAAAACACTACCTGGCAGGCAGCGAGTTCCAGCGTGAAAGCGTGATGGACATGACTTAATTTCCCCCAGTATTTAGTTAGGTGTATTTTTTCCTTCCGATACTGCTTTACTGAGGACGGTTTGTTCATCTAGAGCCAGAAACCTGTCTAAGTAGAGAGCAGAATTCATCCCCAGGATCTTGGCTCTGAAAAAAAATGTTTGTGTTTTTGTTTTTATTGCCGTAATTTAATTTTTACAGTAGTGAATGTGTTTACAGAAGAAAACGCTCCTGCTTATGTATGTATTCCCAGATCCCTGGAAGTTGTCACATTTTGTAGTTTATTGGTCTTCAAGGATTAGATTCCCTTCTATTCCCCTAACTGTGTGGATATATGTCCGAATTTATGATCTATTTCTGACCCCCCTCCATATATAAAAAGCATTTCTTCCCTAGTAAAGGAAGTAAGGGTGGGGACATTGGCAACAAATAGGCCTGTGTCACTAGTAGGACCTGCAGCGTTCTTTCTTGTATTGCTTGCATCTGCTTCCCTGTTGTTTTAATAGTATAACACAGTGATGGCGAACCTTTTTGAGTCCGAGTGCCCAAACCATAATGCACGCCAACTTTTTTTCCCTCAAAGTGCCAGCACAGGAATTAAATCAGAATACTGAGGTTTAAGTATAGAAAAAACGACTCATACAGTTGCCATAACTAATAAACATCTTTATGTTTATGAGTTCAATGATCCAAACTTGTTTTTTTTTTTAATTGATAGTTTATAGTTCCCCCACATTAGATTGGCAGCACAGTTCCCCCACATTAGGCTAGCAGTATAAGTTCCCCCACATAGGTTGGCAGTATAGTTCCCCCACATTAGGTTGTAGTTCCCCCACATTAGTTTGGCAGTATAGTTTCCCCCCTCCCCCACATTAGGTTGGCAGTATAGGTCCCCCCACATTAGGTTGGGAGTATAGGTCCCCCACATTAGGTTGGCAGTATAGTTCCTCCCCCACATTAGGTTGGCAGTATAGTTCCCCCCACATTAGGTGCAGTATAGCTCCCCTACAGACATACAACCTTCAGCCATATACAGTGTATGGCTGGAGGCTGTATGCCTGTGCCAAGCCCCACTTCAGTGCTCTGTCCACCGCTCCTCCGGTCAGGGGTCTCAATCTACTTCTATGGCCTACAGGAGGAGTTTTGGTCTGAACACTGAAGATGATGTACACATGAGACTAAGATGGAGTTTGTTGTAGCATATTCCTTACTTTGATCAAAGCAGTACTGTATTTACATAGACTCCATACGAAAAATTGTCACTGGTGTCAGAATGTATTAGAAATAGTACTCCAAAAGATTACATTTACAAAAAATAAAGTATGTAGGATGTATTCATGTTTTAGTGGAATTGCATTTTTACATGAGAGAAAAAAGTACAGTTTCTGAGCTTTTTATTAATTCATTAATGTATTTTCTTATTTTTTATTGTATTGATGTGCACATTTGTGCGGTACCACCACAAACACACACTCAAGCCTATAATTATAGGCAAGGTCCTGTGTCTCAAACATCACTACTTTAACCCATCCTCTCTGTTTTCCCATAATATCATTACTAGTATCTTTTGTGGGAAAGTCCCTTGTAATGAGGTTTTCTCTAAATCAGCAGGTTCTGTGTGGTGGTTATACCACTGCAGACTAGATAGTGGAGGTACTATGCTCCGGGCAATGTTCAGCATTTATGTGGATTTAAGGTGGAGGCATATAACCTACCTAAGTATAGTTGCGGACAAAGTACACTTTTTCATTTATGTTTGATTCATTTCAATGGAGTTGAGCTGCATTACCACACTTAACCTGAGGACAGATGTGATGTTGTTTGTTGAAGAAATTAGTTCTGTCTTTGTAATCCTGGATAATCCCTTTTAAAGAGTTGGTCCAGCCCAAAAAAATTCACAAACTCACTTGCTCTGATCCCCTGCAGCTGCCACTCCGACACTTCTGGTCTCTGTTACTCAAAGCTGTTTTCTAATTTCTGTGATGCAGTTACTCCACAGGAACTTACTGTTCAGCCAATCAGACTGAAGTGGGACTCCGCTGCTGCCATTGATTGGCTGAATGGGTAGTTGCTGTGTGGTCACGTAAGTCACTGGATGTTTTGGGGACCAGGAGCATCACAATGGCAGCTCTGACACTGGAGTGGCAGAAGTGTTTTGATGGCATGAAGGGGACTATATCAATAGACAATATCAGACAGGTGGATAGGGGATAAGTTGTTAAAGGGGTACTCCAGCCCTAAGACAGGATAGGCGATAAGATGTCAGACTTGCATAGCGGGGGCGGGGCGTGATGTCACACAAGGCCAGAGTCGTGACGTCATGATACTCCGGCCCCAGGGTCGTCACACGGCAGATTCTGAGCTGGCAGCGCAGCGTGCAGCTCCCCGAGGTGGCTGCTGAATGCAAGATTGCGGGGGTCCCAAGCGGTGGGAACCCCGCGGTCAGATATCTTATCCCCTATCGTTTAGATAGGGGATAAGACATCTTAGGGCCAGAGTACCCCTATAAGTTCCGGAGTACCCCTTTAATGTTATGGCAGATAAAAAAAATATATATTTTTGTAGCTGATCACCATTGACATTCCATCTCCTGATCTGATTGGTTGTTATGTTTTATATTTACACATCACACTTGAAAAATAGAGGGGCCGCTTATAATAACCAGATGATTGCTTTGATTTCCCACATAATGTTCCAGAGAGGAATCAGATATGGCCTTTTAAATGAGAATTCAGTAACCCCTACAATGCACTCACACAGGCTATGCAGGTTCTAATCCCTTTGCTTCCACTTAGTTGTCAGATATTAGGCTCCATTGTACTGTACTGTATTATTCTAACCCAATTGGTTGCAATTCTTCTCATAGTGACCAATCTGGAAGGATCAAGATCATTGTCACTTAGCAACCATGAGTCATCACATTCAATCAGATTATTGTGCCAGCCTCGGGCAAACCTTTGATGGCAGCTGTCCAAAATCTAAAAATACAGCCTTTACCAGTAATACTATGGACAGGCGTCAACCATATTTCCACCTGGCACGTCACATGTAATTATTAAGCTCTTTGTGATTGGAGATAATCTGTTCTAATAAATGCAAATGACTTGGTGCTGTTACATGTGATCATTACTTGAAGAGAAAAGTTTTTGACAGTACAGTGAAAAGCAAATTGTTTAACATGATTAGTCTTAAAAATGGAATTAAATTGTCTGCAAATAATTGTTTTTTTTTTTAGTCTTAAAAACGAATGAGCAGCAGGACGTACAGTACGCCAGACACAAAATGTAACCTTTCTGTATCAGTGGTGGATGCACATATGGGACTTATCTTTTGACATTATCAGTGCAGGCCAAAATACAATTTGGATTATAGAAAACCCTGCAAAAAAAGTTTTGTTTTTTTACATTTTATTTTCTTGTGCTATGGAGGGTGAAAAATCTGCAGCCAACCCCAGAACAGTCTGCACATTCCCTCATTTAGTGAAAAGAAACTACAAAAAAGGATGTGGAGGACAGAGCATCCCCTGGGCAGCCCTTGGATGGGCATTGTGTAGGACCAGGTTCACTCTGAGAAATCTTCACACAGAATTTTTGCCTGAGATCCCGTGGATGGTGCTTGGACTATGGGAACGGCAATGCAGCTTGTGCGGTCCTAGCTCCCTCCGTGGAATCTCTTGCTGAGATTTTGCAGCGTGAACCTGGCCTAATAGTTTAAGTTCGCCGTGGTGGCTCTGAAAGAGAACTGAACACTGAGTTCCCCTGCAGATTAAAACTGTCATGTGGCTAGGCAAGAGCATTGTATGCCATATTCCACAGATGTACAGGGTGCCATAGGATAGCCATACACATGAAATAACTGCTTGACCGGCAGCTATTTCATGCACCATGTATGCTTGTCTTGGCTGAGTGCCAGTCTATTTCATTGGGGATAAGATGCCGGTAGTTGACAATTCATTTGACATTTGGGAATGTACTCCTCAAGATACCTGCAAAAAGGCTAAAAGTATATACTGTGGTTTACGCACAGTGAGCGTATTGACTTTAGTAGACCAAACATAGTGAGTGTTCCCAAATAATTTAAATCCCTGAAAAGGGTCAAATGGGCCAACAAAAGACCCAGTCCCACGCCTATGGAATGTTACTGTATCTTGTACTAACTTATATGTAGAACAACCGAAACTGAGTGGATCAAACCGAAACAAACTGATTGCACTTGTATCAGTAGCTACTGAGGGATCTGGACTCCAACCACTCACTGTTCTTTATCACTTATTTATGCTGTCAGTGTATTTTAAAACAATGTAGAGTACCCTAGTGTCTTCCCAACATGTTTTACTGCTTCAGCATCATCATCAGGGAAAAAGGGATACTACATTTAGTTTATTAGGCTTACTGTAGGAATAAGCAGTTTCTCAGTACTACAATTCACAGAAAGCATTCCTTTCTCTCAGCTCTTCATCACAGCCTTTCAGCTGAACCTGCAGCATTCATTTTTTGTCTGCTCATTTGCCTGTAGTAGTGTTCAGTACATGGCAACATGCTGTAAACACGCCTCATTATTACCTAAACGTTCCAAAAAAAATGTGCATATGACAAGGATATGGTAAAGTAGGCTGTAAGGGCAGGTCAGAGGTGGTGACATTGCTTAGTGAAAGGGGCTTGAGCTCAGAGACAAGATTTGCCCAAGCCTCCTGAGACAACAGAGGATGATACATTGTCTCAGTGAATGGGGGGGGGGGGATGAGGATTTGCTGAGTCACCACAATGGAAATGAAAAACTACACAACTTCCTGTTAGGGTATTGCTAAAGCCAGTACAATTTGTGACAACATTTGGTTATATAGTTGTATATTGTGGGGTCATAGTTTTATTTATATTGCCCCTTTATGCCCACCTTTTACACACAGGGAGATTTATCAAAACCTGTGCAGAGGAAAAGTTGTTCATAGCAACCAATCAGATTGCTTTTTTATTTTAAAAAAGGCCTTTACAAAATGAAAGAAGTAACCTAATTGGATGCTATGGGATATTGGGCAATACAGGTTTTGATAAATCTGCCCCATAGTTTTCCCCCAACTATTTTAATGGGCTCAAGCCCAGGGTATCTTGGGCTTTCAGTACCAGACACACTTTAGCCATTTTAGTACACATAAGTGTATTTTTATATTGGGTATGATTTTTTGCATCTTCCAAGGAAAGGCAACTGGTGAACTGGCAAAGGCTAGCTCGGAAGGTAGCCTGCCTGGTCTGTTTCCACAGAAGTGCCACTATAAAACAGTGAGGTGACAGAACACACAGTGCCTCACTATGATTGGGGCTGGAACCACAGACTGGGTCAACCAATACAAAATGTTACAAAGAAGCAGATTCAGTCTTATACATTTTGTATCTTACTGTGACTTATCTAAATCATACAGAGCAATGGAGGCTCAATAAGAACTTAGTTTGTTAGATAGGGGAAGAGTGAATATTCTCTTGTCTTTGTTGTCTTTATTGTAGATGTTCTTTTGACTTTCGTTAGAAAACCAGCTTTGTTTTAAACCAGTTGGAATCTTAGTTGCTAGACTCTGTCCCAGGACTTCAGGAGTTAACCAAATCTCTCTTTCTGCTGCTCTGGCTGAATTTCTATAGGCCACCATGCTATCCCTCCCCTCTGTACGATTGGCTGTGGGCTGTGAGCTCGCCTCAGCTGACTAGAAGTTAATATAGGTCAACATAGCAATGTGGAATTGACTGGCTTTGTTTTAGTTGGAGCCGTTCCAAGTCTTTCTAAATACTACCTTACACTTGCAGCACATGCAACGTGACAGAAATAGGCCACATCAGGGCAAAGTTTACCACGCCGATTTTATCTGCGTCAAGTCCGATGCTAATAGAATAAGCGTGCTCCTCGCTATAGATGTGAATGTGCACATTGAAATAGCACCATGTTGTAAAAATAGCCTGTGATTTGTCCTCAAGTGGCCAGGCTGACTCTGCTTACACATGTGCCAGATTTTGTTGTGGATCTTCCTCAGCTGATGGTTTTTTACAAATGGACACTATTTCCTACTGACTACTCTGATTTATTCAGATTAAGAACTTGCATTAATACATTTTTTTTCCATTTTTTTTTTTACTTGCAGTCACTTCAGTTGTAAGGCTAAAGCTCCACAATGACTCTTGTTGCTTATGTAGAAAGTATTGAATTGGACAATTTTTGTGTCCTAAAGCGTAACTCCAGTGTTAGTCTGGCAGCAGGATGCGCAACTATGTAGCCCGAGATGTGCCTGCTGCAAAAGCAATCAAAATCCAGATTTTCTGGGTGTTCCATGCAAGTCTATGGGAATTCTGGCAAATCATCTGTATCCCGATTGCTGTAGTCTAGGGCTATGAAGTTGCTAGGAGATTTAAACAGGTATCCTGCCACCGGACCAACATCAGAGTTACTCTTAAAACACTTCTTTAAAGGAAACCTGTCATCAGATTTGACCATATAGAACACATAGAAACACGTTATATATGGTAAAATCTTTTTCCTCACCTGGGAGACATTCCTTCCCACAGGGATGGTGAGAATATATAGTTTAAAAGTAGTCTCCTGGATGGGGAGCTATACTCGCCTAGTTCCACTACTCTGGTACTACTACAATTTATTCTCCCCATCCCTGCAGGTAGGGACGTCTCCCAGGGATGGTGAGGAAGAAGATTTTACCCCCGTTCTATATGAACAAATCTGATGACAGGTTCCCTTTTGTAAAACCCTGTGTATTGGGTTAAGTACAGATGAACTGTCTTTCAGTCTCGCTTTAAAGGGGATCTTGAATTTAAATAGTTAAGATTTATTTCTGTGCACAACTTCTGACTGAAAGTGATACTGGAGACTGAGTTTACATGGGAGGAGAACACATGTCTGGCATGCTTAGAATAGAGTGCATTGCATTCTTTCAAGAAATAAAAAGCCATGTTAAAAACAAAACTGGCTCTTAATCTGATCTGATGTTCTTTTCTTACTCGTGCTCATGTGTCACCCTTATTTAAAGTACATTTGTTAGGCATTTTATGGTGCCGTATCTCAGGCCATTATAAAATAGGTGGAAAGAAACTGAGACCTGTATAATATAGGCTTACCAGCTGAGTACCCGGCGTTGCCCGGTTTTTCCTTCCTAATCGTTGTTGGGGAGGAAAATAAACAAAGGAGAAGGCTTTTGAATTCATATCCAGTCCTCATATATTGTCATATCCCAACCCCATATTCCATCCTCCTATCCCGACCTTCTATCCCGACCTTCTATCCCGACCTTCTATCCCGACCTTCTATCCCGACCTTCTATCCCGACCTTCTATCCCGACCTTCTATCCCGACCTTCTATCCCGACCTTCTATCCCGACCTCCTATCCCGACCTCCTATCCCGACCTCCTATCCCGACCTCCTATCCCGACCTCCTATCCCGACCTCCTATCCCGACCTCCTATCCCGACCTCCTATCCCGACCTCCTATCCCGACCTCCTATCCCGACCTCCTATCTCGACCTCCTATCTCGTCCTCCCATCCATCTCGTCCTCCCATCCATCCGTACTGAAGTTATGTGGGAACATACATTTCCCATTGATTTGCATGGGACTTTAAACAAAAACCCCGACCCTCTCAAATGGGGGTAGTTAAGGGTTGAATGAACTATCCTATATTTTAAGTGGACATATAAGTAACATGTGAACAAGTATTATCGAAATATCTCCAGCCGTTTGGAAGTTATGCAGTAACATATATTTCCCATTGACTTGTATGGGACTTTAAACAAAAACCCTGCCCCTGGCAAATGGGGGTAAGTAAGGGTTAAATGACCTATCCTATGTTTGTTGTTGACATTTAAGGAACATGTGTTCCAAGTTTCATGTTAATATCTTTTGCCCTTTGGACGAGATGCTGGAACATACACACATACATACACATACATACACACACACACACACACATTGAGTTTTATATACAGTAACCCCCCCGACATGCGACGGCCCCGACACATACAGTGGACCCTCAAAATATGATGGTTATTCGTTCCAAACGACCCATGGTTTGTCGAATCCATCGTATGTTGAGGGATCTGTGCAATGTTAGGAAGTTATACTCACCTGTCCCCGCTGCTCCAGACCGCTTCCTCACCACTCCCGATGCTGTCCCACTGCTCCCGATGCTGTCCCACTGCTCCGGTGTCTTCTTCTGGATCCTCCGGCTTCTTCCGCATCTTCTGCAGGGTCCGGGCCTCGCTTTCTGGTGACATTATTACGCTGCTGCGTCGGCACGGCGTGCATAGTGACGTAATAACATCACCGGAAAGCAAGGCCCGGACCCTGGAGAAGATTCAGAAGACGCCGGAGGATCGCGAAGTGGACCCGGAGCAGCGGGGATAGGTAAGTGAACCTGTCCGGGATGCTTAAACTGCTATCCGACAGCAGCTTAAGCATTTTGCGCTGTCGGATAGCAGTTAATGCGATGGCCCCGACATATAAAAGAATCGTATGTCGATGCTGACATTGACATGCGGTGGCCTCTGAGAGGCCATCGTATTTCTATTTGATCATATGTCGGGGCCATCGCATGTCGGGGGTTACTGTATAGATGAAGCAAAAAAGCATAGCAGATCCTAAACGGACTCCTAAAAGACAGTGAGGTTATGTTCACACAGCAGAATTTCCATGCAATGGGATTCTGCTGCACTGTACACACATCTGGCACAGAAATCCTGATTCCAGTGTCCGCAAAAACATTGAGCATGTTCAATGTTTTTGTGGATTTGACAAGGAAATGCATTGCCGTCTATGAGGGCATTTCCCAGAGGAGTGCCGGCATACTCTGCTCCGCTGGGGGAATGTCCGTACAGAGATTTCCCATGCGGATATTCTACCATGTGAACATATTCTGACAGTCCTGACTGCACACCCACACATACAGGGCATGTATAGAAAAGGCTGTCATTTGGAATTTGTGGGTTAGGTGTGCTGGCGTTCTAGATATTTAAATTTTAGCTGGAGAGATGCATTTGTATGTGTTGTGGAAAAATGGCTGCCATGTAAAGCATTTTTAGTAAATATACATAATAAGTTTATACACACATCTGCCCTGATATTACATTGTATGCATGTATATATTGTTTATGCACCATGCATTTATTTTTTATTTATCTTTAATTTTGTACTGCGTTCTCTAAAAACAGATTTGAGATCAATGTATATATCTTGTTTATATGATATCTAGGCCATTATGGTTGTGACAACGTATATGATAGAAGCCAATGACCCCAACAAATCACATGCTCATGGAAATATAGACCAACATGTAGCAGTTTATTACTCATAGGTTCTGGTTCATTGTTTCATGTAAGTAAATGCTAGAAAGAACATCACCACAAGAGTTTCAGTTTAAAGGGGTACTCCCACCCTAGACATCTTATCCCCTATCCAAAGGATAGGGGATAAGATGTCAGATCGCGGGGGTCCCGCCGCTGGGGATCCCCGCAATATTGCATGCGGCAGCCACCTGTTTCTTGTCCGGAAGCGCTGGAGGGTCTGGGTCGCGACCACGGAAACGGAAGTCCGTGACGTCACGACTCCGCCACCATGTGACGTCACGCCCCGTCCCCTCAAGCGGCGGACCCCCGCGATCAGACATCTTATTCCCTATCCTTTGGATAGGGGATAAGATGTCTAGGGTGGGAGTACCCCTTTAAGTGTATTTAAAGAACTTTTGTTTCTTAAAACTGTAATATGAGAGAAAAAGTTTCAAATATCGACTACTTAGACTCTTGGGCTGCTTCTAAGCTGTTGTTACCTTTTTAGATACCTTTGCAGGCCTGTCTTTTGTATTCCTTTTAGTGCGCATTGTCTGAAGATAACATTGGGATCCCTTATTGTACAAAGCTGGTCTTTCTCACTGCTAAGATGGCTGCCTACTCTGCTAACAGTGAAGCTCATTACATTGTGTTTACACAGTATAACATTGCATGTACATTTCCAGGTCTAGTAGAGCAAGTGCCAGGCTGTGGCTATCATATTTCATTACAGTTCTATTGCTATGTACCACTCCCTTTGTAATAACATCTTTTCCACGCACAAATGTACATTATACTCTATAAATGTCATGCAATTACAGTTTCTTCAGACTATCTGTAAGACACTTAAAGGGGTTGTCCAATGGAATCATTTTATTTCTAAAAGACAGATTGGGTGGGAAAAAAGAAAAAAAACGCATTATTCACATTTCTAATGTTCTGCCTTTTTATTTTCCACTTCCTGTTCCCTTTTCGATAGACAGAAAATGGAGAGAAATACCCTCTCAGTGCCCGTATTTGCAACCATCTCAGCCACTGATTGGCTTCTTTGTGTGTAAAGGGGGGATCAGGAAGAAATGGGTGGTGTGCCAGCACAGGTCAGAGTAGCAGTGACAGGGATTGAGAATGGGAGTAATGCTTGTAGTTTTTCACCCAGTATCCCATTTAAAAAAAATGAAATGCCACATCACTTCCCATTGTATTTATGTGTGTTCATCTGACAGGAAAAGTATTGGTTAATAGTTAGTGCAGGTGCCCATCTTAGCCCCAAAGCCTTACTAAGGGTGGGTTCACATCACGTTTTCTCCCATACGGGAGCACTTACGGCAGGGGAGAGCTAAAACCTTGCGCTCCCCTATGCTTTCGTATGCG
Source organism: Hyla sarda (assembly GCF_029499605.1). Classification (NCBI taxonomy): domain Eukaryota; kingdom Metazoa; phylum Chordata; class Amphibia; order Anura; family Hylidae; genus Hyla; species Hyla sarda. Next base: position 236,741,787 of record NC_079191.1, read on the forward strand.
CTCCCGTATGTAATTCATTTCAATAAGCCGGCCGGAGTGAAACGTTCGGTCGGCTCATTTTTGCGCTGTATGTGCTTTTTCCCCCGGACCTAAAACTGTGGTCCACCACAGTTTTAGGTCTGGTTGTAAAAGCGCATATGGCACAAAAATGAGCCGACCGAACGTTTCACTCCGGCCGGCTCATTGAAATGAATTACATACGGGAGCGCATACGAAAGCATAGGGGAGCGCAAGGTTTTAGCTCTCGCCTGCCGTATGCGCTCCCGTATGGGAGAAAACGTGATGTGAACCAGCCCAAACATGGTTTTTTTGGCACTAGTAAGACCAACAGGTGTCTTTTGGCAGCCTCAGGTCTAGGACAGTAGTTATCACCCACTCAGGAACCTGAATAGTAAAAGCACATGTATGAACTTTCTATATATTGAATACCTGTGGATCCTTTTTTTCTTACTGAAAAAAAAAATTGGCTATAATAGTTTTTGGTAAATTTTTACACTATTTTTGCAATTGTTATTTCAATTATATTTTTGGGCTTTTGGGGGGTAGGGGGCTAGCTATAATAATAGCTATAGCCAAAAAACAAGCTAATTTTAAGTGGGATGTATTTTGGGCAACTTAAAACCCAATTTTGTGCCAGAATACTGAAACCTATCCCAAAAAGAGCACTTACTTTTATGGCCATAGTTGACTTAAAATGAATACGTGTGTGCATAAACAACTTGTTTTACTGTTGTGTTCAATAAAAGTTCAAGGAAGTATCAAAATACTGTGTGGGAGCACGGCCTGAGGGGAAGGGGTGCTCATTGGTCCCTTCTGTTATGTAAGTTGCATCAGAGCTCCATTTATTTGATATTGAAGGCCTATCCCAGCAATGGGCCATCAATATATTAGTCCCGGACAATGGCTTTTTTAAAATGGCAATATTATTTTACGCGTTTTTTGGATTATATGAGATCTCTTAGTGTGTGTGGCCTGTATGGTTGTATCTTTTTATGGTGAAAAATTATGTGTTTAATAGTTTATCGGCAATAAAGGGATATAATATGAAGAAAACTGATGCAATATGTGAAATTAAACCTATATTTCCAATGTACAAGCATTTCTGAAAATGACCTGTTTAGGAGCGAGACACACACACACTGACTATTCCCCCGTGCGTCTTCTCTGTTTTGGCCTATTCTCATTGGTTACCACTATCTTAGGGCACCGACTGAGACAATCTGGCATGCTCAGTTCAACTGCATATTGCTCGTTAGTCTCTGTGTATGCAAGGGGGATTGTGGGAAAGTGTGTGCTCTGTTGCCTGGCAACAGCAGGGTCCCAGTTCATAGAGGAAACCAGGAAGTGATCAGATTCATGGGGGAGAAGAACAATACAGTGATATGAGTCGTTTTAACTAAAAACAGCTAATTTTTACTCCTTTACCTATATGTATGTGGTATATAACTAATTGTAACAATGTTGCGTCATGGGGGATACCCGTTTAATGCTGCATTCACATTAGGTTTGGTTACATAGTTAGTACGGTCGAAAAAAGACATATGTCCATCAAGTTCAACCAGGGAATTAAGGGGTAGGGGTGTGGCGCGATATTGGGGAAGGGATGGGATTTTATATTTCTTCATAAGCATTAATGTTATTTTGTTCCAGGAATGTATCTAATCCTGTTTTAAAGCTGTTAATTTTTCCTGCTGTGACCAGTTCCTGAGGTAGACTGTTCCATAAGTTCACAGTTCTCATGGTAAAGAAGGCGTGTCGCCCCTTGAGACTAAACTTTTTCATCTCCAGACGGAGGGAGTGCCCCCTCGTCCTTTGGGGCGGTTTAACCTGGAACGGTTTTTCTCCATATTTTTTGTGTGGGCCATTAATATACTTATATACGTTTATCATATCCCCCCTTAAACGTCTCTTCTCAAGACTAAACAATTGTGACTCCTTTAATCGCTCCTCATAGCTAAGATGTTCCATGCCCCATATAAGTTTAGTCGCGCGTCTCTGCACCCTTTCCAGCTCCACAGTGTCCCTTTTATGGACTGGTGACCAAAACTGAACAGCATATTCCAGGTGAGGCCGTACCAATGCTTTATAAAGGGGGAGTATTATGTCCCTGTCCCTTGAGTCCATGCCTCTTTTGATACATGACAATATCCTGCCGGCTTTGGAAGCAGCAGCCTGACATTGCATGCTATTCTGTAGTCTGTGATCTACAAGTACACCCAGATCCTTCTCTACCAGTGACTCTGCCAGTTTAATCCCCCCTAAGACATACGATGCATGCAGGTTATTAGTACCCAGATGCATAACTTTACATTTATCCACATTGAACCTCATTTGCCAAGTGGATGCCCAGACACTTAGTCTATCCAAGTCATCTTGTAACTTATGCACATCCTCTATAGACTGTACCGTGCTACAAAGCTTGGTGTCATCTGCAAAGATAGAAACAGAGCTGTTAATACCATCCTCTATATCATTGATAAATAAATTAAACAACAGCGGGCCCAGTACTGAACCTTGGGGTACACCACTAATTACCGGGGACCAATCAGAGTACGAATCATTGACCACCACTCTCTGGGTACGATCCATGAGCCAGTGTTCAATCCAGTTACAAACTAAAATTTCCAAACCCAAAGACCTTAACTTACCTGTCAGACGTCTATGAGGGACAGTATCAAACGCTTTAGAAAAATCCAGAAACACTATATCCACAGCCATTCCTCTGTCAAGGCTTCTACTCACCTCTTCATAAAAGCAAATTAGATTGGTTTGACAACTTCTTTCCTTAGTAAACTACGGCTGCCGGATCCGGCTGGAAAATTTCAAAACCAGGAGATTCTGTATTCCAGCTGGACCAGCGCCGAAACCCATCCATTTTAATGAGCCGACCAGTGTCAGATAGTGACTCCAGTCTGCTCATTTTTGCCCCGTATCCGGTTTTGTGATCGTCCCTAAAACCATAGTATACCACGATTTTAAGTCCGGTCAGAAAACCGGATATGGGGCAAAAATGAGCCGACCGGAGTCATTATCTGACTCCGATCGGCTCATTAATGTGCATGGGTTTCGGTGCTGGTCCAGCTGGAATACAGGAGCTTCCGGTTTTGAAATTTCCCAGCTGCATCCGGCAGCTATAGCAACCAAACTAAATGTGAATGCAGCCTTAGTCACCTCACCACAATTTTTTTGCTCTTCTATAAATCGTGTGCTTATTTTACAGGCAGAAAAGCAAAATTTGAATAATAGCTAATGCCTTCATTCATACTATGGCACAGCATCTAATTCTGAAATACCTAGTCCACATCTGGTAATAGCTATGTGGGACATGTTAACGTGCCAACATTAGACTTTGCCAGATCTAATTTATTTACTTAGTTTGATGCTGATTGCGGAGTTATGCCTGTTATTTTTATTTCTTAGTGTTTTTAAGCCTTTTAAGACAGGGTGTATGCCTTTGAAAACATTAAAGTAGGAAAACTTGGTTAAAGGGGTTTCCTGGTTTTGTGTAAATAAAGCGTAACTACTGGGTGTTGACGTTTTCACTTTTTAATATACAGTACTCCTCAATTCCTGACTGGAATCCTTGCTCGCAGTCCGTGAATTAAAACAGCTAATGGGTAGCAAAATTAATGTGCTTGGGGTTTTTCCACCACGGAAAAACCTGCATTGGATTATGAAGTGGTGACTGTAATATCTGGGGAGCAGGAATGGTATTGCCTTCCTTCTCTCCCGGGCAGCTCACTTCTGCTTTACTGTCATCTCAGCCTGATACCTTCTTACCTGGCTTGAAGGGGGCAGGCTGAGACCCTGTGGTGGCACAATGTCACGATTATTGCAAATGTAGGTAAGCTAGCACACAGAGGATTTCCTGGATTGGATAGAACTTTACTTAAGCTGTACTAGGTTTGCTTCAGCTGTTTAGAGGTTTTTTAGCCTCTTGATATAAACAAGAATGTTCCCCACACACATAAATAATAAAACTCAACATATGCATATTTCAGAATGACTTCCAAATGGCTGGGGATATTTTCAGTATACACGTTACTTATATATCATCTAAAAATATAGTAAAATTAAATCAACCCTAACCCACCCCCTCCTGATCACGCTACTTTGGGGCTGCAGAGACCTAAAACATCCTGCCGACCGTCCAGCAGGGGACGGGAATAGTTATGTTGGGGGATGGGATAGGAGTTGTGATAGGAGGATGGCAGGACGAGAGTATCATTGTTATTTTTTTCTCCCTCACAAGGTTTAGGTAGGAAGACCAGGCAATGCTCTGATAGTTAAAACTAAAGTGCAACTATGGTCCAGAGCGTTTATTACACAATGAGCCTTCACATACAATAAGAAAAATAGCAGGACATTTGTAGCTCCACCATATATTAATATTATTACACTCAACATACCAAAATACCATTCCTACCGTATATACTCGAGTATAAGCCGAGTTTTTCAGCACGATTTTTCGTGCTGAAAACACCCCCCTCGGCTTATACTCGAGTGAACTCTCCACCCGCAGTGGTCTTCAACCTGCGGACCTCCAGAGGTTTCAAAACTACAACTCCCAGCAAGCCCGGGCAGCCATCGGCTGTCCGGGCTTGCTGGGAGTTGTAGTTTTGAAACCTCCGGAGGTCCGCAGGTTGAAGACCACTGTGGCCTTTGACATCATCCAGCCCCCTCTCACCCCCTTTAGTTCTGTACAGTACTCACCTCCGCTCGGCGCTGGTCCGGTGCCGCAGGACTGTCCGGAGAGGAGGTGGTCCGGTGGGATAGTGGTTCCGGGCTGCTATCTTCACCGGGGAGGCCTCTTCTAAGCGCTTCGGGCCCGGCCCCAGAATAGTCACGTTGCCTTGACAACGACGCAGAGGTACGTTCATTGCCAACGTACTTCTGCGTCATCGTCCAGGCAACGCCACTATTCTGGGCCCGAAGCGCGGAGAAGAGGCGCCCCCAGTGGAGATAGCAGCCCGGAACCACTATCCCACCGGACGACCTCCCCACCGGACAGTCCTGCAGCACCGGACCAGCGCCGAGCGGAGGTGAGTACTGTACAGAACTAAAGGGGGGCGAGAGGGGGCTGGATGATGTCGAAGGCCGCAGTGGTCTTCAACCTGCGGACCTCCGGAGGTTTCAAAACTACAACTCCCAGCAAGCCCGGACAGCTGATGGCTGCCCGGGCTTGCTGGGAGTTGTAGTTTTGAAACCTCTGGAGGTCCGCAGGTTGAAGACCACTGCGGGCGGATGATGACAAGAGGATGATGAAGGGGGGGGTGTGGGATGATGAAGGGGGGGTGTGGGATGATGACAAGGGGATGATGAAGGGGGGTGGGGATGATGAAGGGGGGTGGGGATGATAAGGGGATGATGAAGGGGGGGTGTGGGATGATGACAAGGGGATAATGACAGGTGGTGATGATGAGGGTCTGGATGATGACAGGCGGTGATGATGATGAGGATGTTAATGACGGGGGTCTGGATGATGACAGGGGGGATGATGTATTTCCCACCCTAGGCTTATACTCGAGTCAATAACTTTTCCTGGGATTTTGGGTTGAAATTAGGGGTCTCGGCTTATACTCGGGTCGGCTTATACTCGAGTATATACGGTAATTGTAATTTACTAAGTTTAAGGCATTTTCCCTTTACTATATGATACGGTAATGTAGGCCATATATTGTTATATTTTCTGCGGCTCTATAAACTCATCGGTAATAGGCAGTGATTGTATCCTTATGTTGAGAATATGGAAGATATCAGTGTATTTATGTAGAAATCTACTCTGAGCGCCCCTCTGAGCGCCCCACGCTGTCTTCAAATCCCCACCGGAGGAGCGGCCCGATATGGGAGCCAAGTGACCAGATGTTACACGGTGAGTGCAGGACGCCTGTCCTTTTCTACAGCATTCGTTTTCTTGAACTCTGTTTAATTGTCCTAACACCGCCGTGTTTGGTATTATCTGGTTTCCTGCCTTAGTGAGTATATCAATCTCGTGGTTTTGAGGGCTATTGGTATCGGTGCCACTGTTTTGTTCTTTGGTTTGGAGAAAGATATAGGTTATGATAATATTTCTTTTTTTATTTGTATCATAGGATAGATATAGATATATGTTTATCCCAGGCATGTTTACTTACTGTGGATTTACCAACAACATCTGCTGGATGTTTGTTCCAAGGATCTACTACTTTAAATCCATATAATTAATATAATGATATATAATTTTTATAAAAAAAAAAAAAAGTGAATGAAGGAAAATGCAGGTTGCTTAGAAAAGCCAACAACCATGGTGAACATGCAGATGAAGTGTCCCTGCTTCTCATACTCGCTTTCCTTGAGGATTCCATGTTTATCGGGAAATCCCCCTAGTATGCAGATACTTCTGCTTTGTATTAAGGTTATAAACCTAGCTACAAGTGAAGAGCTGACCTTGAGATGGCCTTATTGCATATGACCTATTGTTGAACTTCCATGCGGCTCTGTTATAATGGCCAAGATGGATTCCCTAGGTAACACATATGTCATTATCTGGGGGCATGTTCAGGGTTGCTGCATATGAAGTCAGAAGCTTTGATTTGGCTTCTAGTTCTCATTGTAAAGTACTGGAATAGCTAAATGACATCCAAACAATGTGTCATTTTTCTCTGTGAATGCTTGCAGGGCCCTGTTCTAGAACGCATGCTGGATATGTCTTTACATAACTGCTTTATGCATAGCTCAGGGACCATTTTCCTGGAGTTTCCTCTGTATTGTGGTGTGATTGAAGACCCAGAAATAAGTAGTAAAACACCCATATCTATCTAGTGCCATTAACATTCCTGAAACTTTCTTGAATAGCACTTTTTTTTTTAGAGGAGGCCTTCTATATGCCATGCCGAATAGGGGTGTACGTATATTTATTTTATTATAGCCTATGAAGACATTCAGAGTGAGGCGTGGTCGTCTTTTATTTTAGATTGTTGCTCAATTAAGTTGCTTCTTGGGAGTTGAAAGGTTGTGCAATTAAATATTTACTATGTTATACTAAGTGTACATTTTATAATGTTACACAGACCTACATTACTGGTAATACCTAGTGTCAAGCATAAGCCCATAGCAATTTATACATCACACCCCTATTATATCTGACAACCTTCTGTTACAAATTACCATTTGCAATTAGTATTCAGCTCTGAAGTAGGGCTGGGTGTTATACCGGTTCATACCGAATACCGAAATTTTTGTGCTGCACTATATGAATTTCAACCCATACTGTAATACCGGTTTGGCCCCTCCCCCTCGGGAATGAATGAACCAGCCCAGTGCCGCGCTGTCCCCACATCGGGGAACTAATCATGTGACCCGCGAGTATTGTTCTGCCCCCCTCAATTATCAGCCCAGCACTGTCCCCATCGGGGTAAATACTCACATGTCACCCACAAGCGCTTCCCTCCTCTTCCCCCTGTTTGTTGCGGCCGCCGGCGCTGACACTTTTTATACCAGTGGTCTTCAGTCTGCGGACCTCCAGATGTTACAAAACTACAACTCTCAGCATGAGAGTTGTAGTTTTGCAACATCTGGAGGTCTGCAGGTTGAAGACCACTGCTCTATACTGTGCGGTATCCCTATGCCCGGGCTGCAAAAAATAAACAAGCCGGCTTCTTACATGACAGTGGGCTCAGCCTATCACCGGCCGAGGCAGAACATCGCTGCGGCCGGTGATAGGCTGGCGGCTCTCCGACGTTCCCGTCCCCAGCGTAAGGCCGACGTCGGAACATGCGTTAGTTTACCTTTTGCAGCCCGGGCATAGGGATACCGAACAGTATAGAGTGTCAGCACCGGCGGCCGCAAAAAGCGGTAGGGAGAGGAGGGCAGCGTTTGCGAGCGACATGTGAGTATTTACCACGATGGGGGCAGCGCTGGGCTGATAATTAATTTGGGGGAGGGTAGGAGGAGGAAATACTGTTATATACTGTGGAACCGCCAAAAGTTACAAAGATACCATGATACACACATTTGGTCATACCGCCCAGCCCTACTCTAAAGCATCTTTTTATTTATGCGTTATATATATACACTCTTTAATGCTAATCTAGGGTGTTAGATTGGCTTAGGCTCCTTTCACACTATGAATTTCTCTGTATACAAACTTCCGTCACATGTTCCGTCACTACAGCTGCAAAACCCGGCCGTTACAAAACCCCTGACGGCCGTGACTAAATTGCATTGCAGCCTACGGGGTTTTGTAACTGCCCGTTTGCACCCGTATATGCCCGTATTCATTACGGGCGTTATTCAGTGACGGGACATCGTGGCAGAAAAATTACTGCATGCAGTAATTTTTCCGCCGCGATGTCCCGTCACTGTATAACGTCCGTAATGAATTACGGCATATATGGGTGCAAACGGGCAGTTACAAAACCCCATAGGCTGCAATGCAATTTAGTCACGGCGGTCAGGGGTTTTGTAACGGCCGGGTTTTGCAGCTGTAGTGACGGAACATGTGACGGAAATTCCTAAACGGAAAAATTCATAGTGTGAAAGGAGCCTTACACTTCCTCCCCAACAGAGACTTTGTATTAAAGGGGTACTCCGGCGCTTGAACATCTTATCCCTCATCCAAAGGATAGGGGATAAGATGCCTGATCGCGGGGGTCCCACCGCTGGGGACCCCCGTGATCTTGCACGCCGCACCCCGTTAAAATCAGCGTGTTTGATTACTGTCGATCACAGGGCCGGAGCGTTTTGACGTCAAGGCTCCACCCCGTGTGACATCACACTCTGCCCCCCTCAATGCAAGCCTATGGGAGGGGGTGTGACAGCTGTCCCCAGTGGCGGGACCCCCGCGATCAGGCATCTTATCCCCTATCCTTTGGATAGGGGATAAGATGTCTAAGCACCGGAGAACCCCTTTAAGCTGCAGAACTCACTTTTTACACAGAGTTGGGCAGGCTCTCCTGACTAGCCCGCTAACTGCATGAGCATGTGATCAGTGACGCAGTGTGCTGTGACACTGTTGTTCCTTTGGTTGCAGGCTGATGTGGAGTTACACTAGCCCCCTCAAAGAACAGACTCCAATAGTTGATGGTATTTCAGGTGTAAAGGTGCCAGCAGAGGTGCTGAAAAGAAAGGATATGCTGCTTGAGATAGTGGTGTTATCTATGATACCTGTAACACTGCTGTATGGTGTGTGACCAAGTGAAGCAAGTTGAGGAAGGATACCCCTAAACTGTTTGGAGAATGAACAATCTAGAATTGTGGAGCACAGAGTAGCTTCCAGTACCATGTCAGCAGCCCTCGTATTCTTCACGTTATTCCCTCGCTTTTTAAGAACCATAACTCTTTTATTTATCCATCTACAGAGCCATACAAGACCTGCTTGAATTTGAACCTCTAAGGGTGCATTCACACCACGTTTTTGCAATACAGTTCCCGTATACGTTTTCTATGTGAAAACCGCATGGAACCGTATTGAAAACCGTATGCATTGACTCTCCAGGTTGTGTCCCTTTTTTGCATCCTGTACGGTTTTGTCAGTTTTTTTTTTCTGTACCCAAAACCGTACTCTACTACGGTTTTTGGTCCGGGTGAAAAACTGTATTAAACCATATATGTTTTTTTTTTTTTAACATGGGAGTCAATGGGAACCGTACAGAATCGTATGTGCATACGGTTCCATCCGGTTTTCACCATACGCTTTTTGACTTTGCACGTTTTTTTTTTTTCTTGGAATTTCAATCAAACAAGTGAAACTTTATTCAAAATGGAGTGAAAAGTTTAAAACGTATACACTTTTTTCTTAAAAAACTGATGCAACCGGACATAATTTTTCAAACCTTAAACAGTTGAAATTTGTACACACGTTTTGATACAGTTAAGTCAGGTTTTGAGGAATCCGTTTTTCATCAAAAACCTGATACCAGAACTGTATTGCAAAATGTGGTGTTAATGTATCCTCTCACGGCCATCTGTCCCCAATTTTAGTGCAAGTTTTTTAAAAGCTTACTTATTGACATGGATGAGCTGTTGGATTTTTTTGTTTCTTCAAGCTTCAGGTGAGCCATTGTTTCCGAAAACTCTGACGCCATCAGCAATGAAAGCTTACAGAGTTACTCTATCCCTTTTTTGACTTTTCTGGTCAGTTTTCAACTGTCATCCTTGTCTGGAGACTTGCTAAATAGGGTAAAACTGTTGATTCTGCGGCGAGTCTGTCCAGGAGAAGGTTCTTCCTCCAAAATGCCAGAATTACCGTATTTGTATGAGCTCCTTCCGCCTGTCGTCCCTGATGATTGGGATCGAGGATACAAGAAAAGGTTCTGTTAAAGAATAAAAAAATAAAAAAAAAGAGTGGTATACATATTAATTTTTTTAATAATTTATTTTAAATTGCTAAGTTTTTCCATTGAACTCTCTTTTAGACCATCAACAAAAATATTCACAATTGTGGGCATATGATCAGCATGCATGCTTATCATATGGTGGAACAGAAAAATCATTAACAATCTGGCTTGGAAAAGGGGTGGTCTTTTGGAGGGCTTTTACTGTATTGGGTTTGTAAACAGTTACATTTATAGCAGATTTCTTAAAATTAGTTGTAAGGAATATACTTACTATCTGATGAAAGCCACTCGATATTTCACTTTAATCTTGGATGCTCTCTGTCAGAGAAAAAAATCTAATACTAAACCCTAACACAACATATAATAATACAGTTATTGTATTTTCTGCTGCCATTTTCTGGTCTATCAAAAGATATAAAAAAAAATCATGTGTCACGAATATTAGCTATAACATCAAAAGCTACATTAACTGTCAAACACATTACGTTGTATATAGTATCACTTGTTTAGAGTGTATGCTACAATATATTGGATGTACCAGTCGAACATTAAAAATTAGAATACAAGAACATCTTAATTTACCTTCACCAGGTCAATTTTCAAACAGATTAATGTCGGGCATAGCTAAACACATAATAGAAAAACACGATGGCATCGTTCCCAAGATTGAAGTTACAGGTCTGGAGAGAGTTTACCCTCCCCGAAGAGGAGGGGACTGGTGTAAGTCCCTGTTCAGACGGGAGGCATTTTGGATCCTGTGTATGGATTCACGCTTCCCGTCTGGACTTAATTACAGACATGATTTGTCATATATTTATTAGTGATGAAACATCTTTTATGATATTTTATGCCCTGTCATGTATATTTCTTATATTTTTCATATTTGAGCATTTTCTAGCATTAGATTTTTGTTTGTGATATTTAATGGGACTTCATTGTATGATCACACCTATGGGTATACACCCACGGGCGGTTCATCCCCTCCCATGGGATATGAAGATATAAAAGGAAGTTATGCTGGGTATTGTAGTTGCCATGATTAAGACTTAGCATTAAGTCGAAACGCGTCGGTGCGTTTGGTGTTGTTTTCCTTTCTATGTTTTTATTTTGCTCATGCACTGAATTTTAATATGAAGAAATAAACTTGGATTTTTTTACCCAGCTTTGGGAGCCGGAACTTCCTTTTCTCCTTCCTGATAAAAAAAAAAATCCACCTGATTAGGCCTTAAAGTGGTACTCCACTGGAAATTTTTTTTTTTTTTTTTTTAATCAACTGGTGCCAGAAAGTTACAGATTTATAAATTACTTCTATAAAAAAAAATCTTGATCCTTCCAGCACTTATCAGCTGTTGTATGATCCACAGGAAGTTCTTTTCTTTTTTGAATGTCTTTTCTGTCTGACCACAGTGCTCTCTGCTGACACCTCTGTCATTTTAGGAACTGTCCAGAGAAGGAGCAAATCCCCATAGAAAACCTATCCTGCTCTGGGCAGTTCCTGACATGGACAGAGGTGTCAGCAGAGAGCACTGTGGTCAGACAGACAGAAAGGAAATTCAAAAAGAAAAGAGCTTCCTGTGGATCAAACAGCAGCTGATAACTACTGACAGGATTAAGATTTCTCATATATCTCGAAAACCTTAAAATGGCAAAAACTGCAAAAAAAAATGCAATTGTATATGATTTTGTTTAGTAGTACAAAAATGCATGGTGAGCAGGATTTTTATATGCCACAAAAAATAGTTACCCAATGTACAGGGGACATGACTAAGTCAAAAGTGCCATACTTTTCTTCAAATTGAAATTCACTTAGGGATATGTATTAGTACTTTTTAAACCTATCTTGGCGTATTAGTATGGTATAGTTGTGAACGTGCCCTGAATGGTATACAGAACTTTAAAGGGGTACTCCGCCCCTAGACTTCTTAACCTCTATCCAAAGGATAGGGGATAAGATGTCTGATCACGGGGGTCATGCTGCTGGGGACCCCCGAGATCTCCTTGCTGCACCTGGTGTTCGTTTAGAGTGACGGGTGCAGCGCCGGAGGCTCGTGACTTCACGGCTGTGCCCTGCATGTGACAACACGGACACATCTCCTCAAAGCAAGTCTATAGGAGGGGGCGTGATGGCAGTCATGCCCCCTCCCATAGACTTGCATTGAGGGGGCATGGCCATGACCGCATCCAGACCGCATCACCAGTCATCCGGCACAGCGAAGATGTCTGAGGTGCCGTAGCCGAGATCGCGGGGGGACCCCTGCGGTCAGACATCTTATCCCCTACCCTTTGGATAGGGGATAAGATGTCTAGGGGCGGAGTACCTCTTTAAGGTCTTTAATGGTTTCATGATAGCACCAGGTATCATGGCCATGATAACCTCCAGGCTGTATTATGATACTAGGCTATATAATGTCTATTAGTTGACCCATGGATGGTTGACTGACTGATTATTATAAACACATGTTCAGATCTGCAAGGAATGGCAGTTTTTTACTATTTTAGACATATCTTATTGAACACATATTACGGATCTCTGGGAACAAATAAGCTGAGAAACCAAGCCATCTCTTGACTGCTGCGCAAAAAAAATCACTGTGTACTTTTTGTCCTGTATTTTTCTTTGGCTTGAAGCTGCCAGTCACAGTGTGGTGTGTAAAGGATCACATGATCCGAATCAGATCCTTTTTGTGTTTCTTCCAATGTGTTCTGCTTTTCACCTGGATTGTATCATTGTGTATGTTTTAGTAGAATTATACTAAAGAGGAGTTCTAAGGAGTGCTGGCCATTGGATTTTGTTCTTACTATTAGAAAAAAAAACTACAACAACCAACCAGATTTTGAAAGTTCCAGTAGGCTCTGGGTATGACGCTTGTTTGCCTTCACCCACCACCCTTGAAATTTGGATGTTTTTCCTCCTCATGGGTGGAAAAACCGGCATGTGTACATGGTTTTTTTGCTGTTTGTTTCCCCAATTCTTCAATAGAAATTCTTGAGTCACGTGATGTACGAATCTCGTGACAAGTAAAACGCAGAGCATAAAATGTCTAAACTAATACTATTGAGTACATGAATGAGAAAAATGAGGACAGTTTTTTTTGTAGCATATTTTTTCAGACACAAAAAGGCAAAAGTTGTGCGTTAGTAGCCTAACATCTTTCTGAAAGGACTGTCTCACCACTTATGTAGAGCAAAGGTAACAGATGGGGGAGGGATAGAGGGAGATGGCGGGTGAATTACTGCTGTAGTGTAGTCTTTTCCAGAATATTAATATACTGTCCTCTGTAGCCTATAGGATGCCCTGGAAGTTTTTCTTCTCTATTTTCATGGTGCATTTATTCTTGATGGTCTTCCCGGGTGCGTTTTTAGGTCAATTTTCAACAAGGAAAGGGTAACTTGCAAACAATTGTATGCATGTCCACATATGGGAAAGGCTATTTGTGCCTGGATGCCATAAAGAACTTCTTTTGTGTGGCTGCAATGTACAGGCAGAAAGGAGTAAACACAAATTCATGGCTCGCTTTCTTTGCGTGCAGTTGTCACTGGAGATTTGTAACTCTTTTCTTGGTTCATTGTTCTGCACTAGTGTGTACTCTCCATTCAGCTCTGCCAGAATTAAGATGAAGTCCGCTTGTTTCAATAAAGCATCTTTGTTGTTGGAATGGCAGCACTTGTGTAGGAGTTGGAGTACGTCCAGGAGAACTTGCACGGTATACGACAAAACTATTGTTATTTGATACTTTGGCTCCAAAAGCCTGTTGTGTGAAAGGGCACCTAAAATCACCATTGTATTATTTATATTCTCAGCAGCTATTTTTATAGGAAATAAAGACTAACGGAAAGCACCCTCCAGTATATAGTATACTCTGAAAGAGTCATTCTGATGTCTAGTTTGATTCTGATGGAAGACTCCAATATGACAGGATATAGGTATACAGCATATGTCACCTTCTACTTGTTTTTTTGTCCTGAGTTTTTTGGTTTGAAAAAAAAGGCAAGAAATGCCAGTGCAATTTCCTGCGTATGGCGTTTATTCTGGCGTTTTTTCATTTGTGTGGAAATTGCATTTTTTGCCCCTTTGGCGTATTTTTTTTTTTTTGTACCAAAAAATTTGTTGGGTACAAAAAAAATAAATAAACAAAAAATAAATAAATAAAAGGCTGCAGTAGTGATGGGGAAAATGTATATATTTTATAACAAAATTTTAATAAATTTTTAATAAAGTGTGTGTTTCACTTTTTTTTCCATTTTATTTTTTTTTTAAAATTTTTTTAGGTAGTACTAATACTCCCAGCATGGAACAGACTGTTCCATGATAGGAGTAGTAGTACCTGTACTAATAGACATATCGCCCGATGCGATCATCCATAATATAGCAGAGATGCGGAGCGGCTCTATGCAGCACTCACATCTCTGCTCTGTACTCCGGCCAGTGATGTGAATAGAACATCAATCATTCATATTTTCTGCCCAGAGTGGGGATTGGACAGATGGTCGCAGCCAATCACAGATCTCAGAGGGAAATATGAATGCGTATGTTCTATTCACATCACTGGCCGGAGTATAGTGCAGAGATGTGAGCGCTGTATAGTGCCTCTCCACATCTCTGCAATAGATAGGACGATCACAGCGGATGTCAGGAGTCAAACCCACTGTGATCTTTCCTTAACTGCAGGTACTGCTACTCCCATCATGGAGCACACTCTGCTCCATGTTGGGAGCTGTAGTACCTGCAGTTAAGGAAAGATCACAGAGAGTGTCACTCCTGACAACCGCTGTGATCCTCCTGTATAGATGCGGGCGGCCGCTTTTTTATGGTCCTCTGCACTGACGTGTATATTATATAAACCTATTCATATTTTTCCCAGAGTTAAGATTGGCTGGAACCATCTGGCCAATCACAGCTCTCTGCGGGAAATATGAATAGGTGCATATATACGTCAGTGCAGGGGAACATAGAAGAGCGTCCGGCCGCATCTATAAATTATACAAAAATGTTGCAACAGAACCCGGGCAATCTGTCAATTAGTACAGGTACTAATACTCCCATCATGGAACAGTGTGTGTTCCATGCTGGGAGTAGTAGTATCACCTAAAAAATAAAGAATAAAAAGTGAAAAACACACACCCTACATTTTTATTATTGTCGGCTACATTTTTAGTGCCCTGCCCGCCCACATAAATTGATCCCTGTTTAAAAATGTATAAAAATTTTGTTATAAAAAAGATAAATTTTCGTTAAATACTATTTTTTTCCATAACTACTGTATCTTTTTTTTTTTTTTAAAGGTACCCTACGAAATTTTATAAAAAAAATAAATAAATTATCTCCATAACTTTTTTGGATCGCTAAAGTCCAAAAGAGAATAAAAACCGCCTGAAAAAACGCCAAAGATAACACCCACATGGCATTTTTCTTGGCATTTTTTTACTCCCATAGACTTCTATGGGAGAATAAGTCACAATTTCAGGGGAAAAAACGCTAGTGGTTCAACATGCTGCGATTTTGCAAAACCGCCAAGGAGCTGAAAAACGCCAAAAGAGTGAAAAAATGCCAAAAGGCTAAAAAAAAAAAAAAAAAAAAAAAAAAAAAAAAAAAAAAACAACTGAAAAACGCCAAGTGGAAAAAGAATTTTAGCAATTTTCTTGATTTACAGCTAACATCTGGCCGCAGCGTTTTTTGGCCGAAAAACGCCATGCGGCAGAATTGGTGTTTTTCTTGGTAGTCTAAGGCTAAGTTTCTACTTTTTTTTTTATTATTTATTTATTTATTTATTTATTTATTTATTTTTATTTTTTAAACGCCATGTTTAAAACAAAAAGTATACCATTTTTCTTTACAACAAAAAAGTTATCCAAACATATACCAGCCTGACAGATGCTAAATAGGACACTCATATGGCATCCATTAGATGAATAGACCTTTAAGGATATGTTTGACGTATATACAGGGAGCATATCCTGCGTATATAACAAATAAAGGGCTGTAACGTGAACACATTCTTATAATGGAGGGCTTTGCAGCATGTTATGCTATTCTGGCCAGTAGAATGTTTCCTGGTTTCCAGTCATTTACAAAAAAAAAAAAAAAAAAAAAAAGTAGAATGTTTTCTGCGGGGGGAAATAAAGTTTTTCACTTGGATACATACTATTACTGTTGACTTTTTGGATGTCGGACATAAGAGCTGGTAACTTTGCATTCAGTTAGATTTGAACTAATGTACAAGGATCTTTATTTCAGTAAAGGAGAGGCTGGAGGGTGAGTGAGGAGTAGAGATGAGCGAACTTACAGTAAATTCGATTCGTCACGAACTTCTCGGCTCGGCAGTTGATGACTTTTCCTGCATAAATTAGTTCAGCTTTCAGGTGCTCCGGTGGGCTGGAAAAGGTGGATACAGTCCTTTCCTAGGAATGTATCCACCTTTTCCAGCCCACCGGAGCACCTGAAAGCTGAACTAATTTACGCAGGAAAAGTCATCAACTGCCGAGCCGAGAAGTTTGTGACGAATCGAATTTACTGTAAGTTCGCTCATCTCTAGTCATGACCTCAGAGGAAATGCATTTCTTTTTTGGATTTCTCTTTAGTATACAGCCACTAAAAAGTACTGGAAGGATTAAGATTTTTTAATAGAAGACATTTACAAATCTCTTCAACTTTCTGGCACCAGTTAATTTTAAAAAGTTTTCCACGGGAGTAACCCTTTAAGTACAGTGGGGGAGATTAATCAAAACCAGCGTAGATGAGAAGTTGCCCATGGCAACCAATCAGCTTGCTTCTTTCATTTTTGAAAAGACCTCTGGTTGCTGTGAGCAACTGGTCAACTTTTCCTCTGCGCAGGTTTTGATAACTCTTCCCCAGTATGTACATCACGGGGGAGATTTATCAAAACCTGTCCAGAGGAAAAGTTGTTGAATTGCCCATAGCAACCAATCAGATTGCTTCTTTCATTTTTGAAAAGGCATGTGAAAAATGAAAGTAGGATTCTGATTGGTTGCTATGGGCAACTCAGCAACTTTTCCTCTGGACAGGTTTTGATGAATTTCCCCACATGAGCCTTACCAAAGTACATTCTAAATGTAGAGGAACATGTGATGTGACTGCCCCATAGAACAGATGACATGGTTGTTAGAAATAAGCCAAAACATTGATGTTCCAAGGATAAACATAGAGGAAGATTTATCAAAACCTGAGTTGCCCATAGCAACCAATCAGATCACTTCTTTCATTTTTCAGAGGGCTTTTCAAAAATGAAAGAATCAGCTTTTCCTCTGGACAGGTTTTGATAAATTTCCCCCCATAGTTGTGGTATCTAGGTTTTTCTATGTAGAATTCGGATTCTGTAGGAAAACCACAAGGATTCGACTTAATAGGAAACCAAGGGTATACCTCGTATTTCTGCTGCGAATTCCAAGATGAATTTCTACTTTGGAAAAATCCATTATGTGAACATACCCTTAGAGTCCCTATTGGACATATAGTGTAAGGTGGCTGTTATTCATGTAATGTGCTTTTGGAGATTCCGTCACCAAAAATACTTTGGGGGTATGACCACAGGGCCCTGCGCTGCCACCATTGACTGCTATGCAGTACTTGCGGAATTCTGCGCAAGAATTAACATTTTCTTTCTTTGCACTGAACAGTTTCAACGGTGGAATTGTCTGCCGCTGAAACTCCACAGAGTGAACAGGTTTCGTGGAAGACCCATTCACACTGATGGTACTATTCACTGTGTGGAATTCTATGGGAATTCTGCAGTGTGAACGTACCCTAAGGCTTGGTTTACCCTTCAGAATTTCCGTGTGGAATTCTGCTGGGAATGTCTGCGCAGAAATTGCGCTGCAGCAAAGTCGTGTTAAATTAAATGGGATTCTGCTACTCTGTGCACATGGCGGAACTTCCGTGTTTCTGTGTTTCGGCACGGAAATTCCATTTTCTGTGTCCCCACAAAGAATGAACACACATTCTTTCTGCAGAGTCCACACAGAATGCCTAGCTGTCTATAAGATGGTGCATTCCTGTGCGGCCCCGCAGTTTGTGGAATGTCCGCACTGAGATTCTCCATGTGGACATTCCGTCGCGCAAACATAATCTCATTGAATCCACGTCTGTTTGGCTCAAACTGCATTAAAACTGAAAAATAAAAGCTTACATGTGATTTCAGGGTTAAGACATTTTGCAGTATATTCTACCCTTATTGAAACCATTGTATTTGTTTTAATAAAACCACAAGGCAGTTAGAATTTCCCCAAGACCTCTTTTGGCTTCTTCTTACCTTATAAACAACTAATAACAGAAGCATAACAGTGTATTGGAAAGATACAAAAGATTTGGCTGTATTCCTGGAAGGACCAAGATAGAAAAATGTGCATTGTGCTTTGCCTGTAATTGTCAGAAAATAAATTTACAAGACCAACAGGGCGTTAACTTGATAAATGGATTGAAATGGACGGCTGAAAGTCCTATTGTTTTCAATGGGATTGTGCTTCTCTGAGCGTACGCCACGGAAATTGCAGAATCCGCTGTTAGCACAGATTCTGCTTTTGCCTGCTGCACACAAAATCTCTTGCCTAGTGTGCATGAGCCCCAATGGTTTTTTCTTAAACTATTTTGTAACAGTACCACACATTTTTATTCATGTGGTTTCTTATTATTGTAAACCAAATGAACACATTGCTTCTATGTAGCACCTGCAGCGAATTCACCAGGTGATACAAATATTTTTATAGGGCCTAGTGAGTCCAATACACGCTACACCTGATGGGCAGAGCTCTAAATTTTAGGTTGTACAACCTTGGCACTTGTTTATGCCCCCTGCTTCTTTAAAGGGGTACTCCAGCGCTAAGACATCTTATCCCCTACCCAAAGGATAGGGGATAAGATGCCTGATCGCAGGGGTCCCGCCCCTGGGGACCCCCGTGATCTTCCACGCCGCACCCCGTTAGCATGCTCGCTCCGGGTCCGATTACTGGGGATCACGGGGTGCGGCATGGAAGATCACGGGGGTCCCCAGCGGCGGGACCCCTGCGATCAGGCATCTTATCCCCTATACTTTGGATAGGGGATAAGATGTCTTAGTGCCGGAGTACCCCGGAGTACCCCGGAGTGCTTGTTCACATATATCACAGCAGTACATTGGGAGACACATTTAAGTGGTATCTAAACGTATGCTGTGGTATGCCCATAGACTTCCATTATGCCAATGTAGTATGTGAAGTTTCTTCACCTGTATGATTGGCCACGATTTTTTTGTGGCATAGAAAAGTTCTGCATACTATGCTTTTCTGTACCACCCAATTGTATAACAATATAAACATCCCCCCCCCCACAGTTTTTGGAATACTTCCACTGCAGTTTTTGAGCCAAAGTCAGAAGTGGATCCATAAGGGAGGAAAAGTATAAGTCCTTCCTTTATATGTCCTATTCCTGTTGAATACACTTCCGGCTTTGGCTCAAAAACTGCATTGGAAGTATTCCAAAAACTGCCAGAAAAAAACCAAGTGGAAACTCCGCCTTAGAGACATATGGTGTAGTATAGGCCAAGTCTGTTTTTTGTTGTTTTATGATTTAACCAAAAAAACAGTATCTGCTTATAAAAACGTATGTAGTGAGAAAAATTGGTCTTATATTAGTTTATATAAATTTGGTATATGTTAGACGTATGTGGGGTACAGATGTAAATGTAGTCTAACTTAGGCTGGATTCAGATTACTAAAGTAGCCTATGTTCGGGGAATTCATCTTCATACTGGCAGAAGGATATTACGACTATATTTTTGTATTATTTGTGGCTGTAGCGGCTGTAATTTATAGTTTTGGGAACGGTTCCTATTTTTCCTTGAAACAATTTGAGTCTAGTTTTTCTAATGTGACTGTACTGTCAAGGCATAGCTAATATAGTGTCTCCATTTAATAAATTTGGCTCTGGCTGTACATTTGGATGCGATAAACAGATGGGATTCCTCCCAGCTCTGTGTGTGATACCAGCAGATAGCAAAGAGTACATGTCACCAGAGCAGACCGATAAGAGCCATGGGTACTAGCCTATCAGGACAAGGCCTGCTGTACTCTTTAACACTGTTATATAGCGTATATATTCAGCTAGAAACACAGGATGGCCACTTTAATAAATAGTAAAAGGAGAACTGTTTTATCTTAAATAATAATCTTATAGAAACGGATGATAAGTAGTGCAGGTGGACGCGGACTCTATTTAGACCACGTTATCTAGAGAATGGAATAGCTGCTGATATGACTGCCAGATTTCATAGTTATTAATAAAGGATATGTGTTGAATTGGTTCCCAATATATCCAATAATAAATGTTTAATTGGGAGTGTAAATTCCTTCTTATTCCTTGTATTTTCTGTTTTGCCTACCACAGGGCATCTGTTGGTTCAAGCTGTCCATTGCTGCTTGCAGTGTCGCCCGTATTCTCTTGCTTTATACACTTCTTCCATTTATTCTCTGGCTCCAGGGGCTCTATTGTGTATATGAAGATGAAAAGACGTCCATTTACCAACAAGGCTACTATAACAGAGGATTCCAGTCTACTTATGGAAGCAAACAGCCGTCTGCTTTATAATGCCAATAATTTGTTGGCATTTATTGTTGTGGATTGGTTTCCTATAAACTCTACATTTTGGTATAGTCGAAACAATATCTGCAAAATGTTTTTACACAATACTATACTAGTGAACCATATTTTAACAGAATTGTTTCACTAACAAAATATGACGGGTAGTCAGTCAATGCTACAAAATCCAGTCATTCTTGTGGAGGGCCCTCTCTCATAATGGGGGAGATCTGCTGACTGACTGGCCTCTAATCCTGACGTGCTGCACGTATATACTGAAGACCAGATATACAGCCCCCCCCCCCCCTCCAAATTCTAGTTTAGGCCTATAAAATGGATGGATAGCACTTCCTCTAGTTTAAACCTTTTACCTCCATCTTGTAGATATTCTTTTTTTTATTTTTCCATTGTTCCAGTTAGAACTGGACTGAATCCTTCTCAATGTTTTATAACCGATATATATTACAAAGAAGTTTTTCTTTCCCTCTTGCCAAACCTGACAGCTTTCCAGTATTTTGCTGACTTTGTAATAATAAGTGTTTCCTGCTAAAGTACTTCTGCCTTTTTTCTTGGCACGTGAATGTCTGACAAGTTCATAAGCCTTCACAGAAAGAAGTGGAATAGAACTTGGGCAAAGGTTGATCATTAACCCTGGCCGGGCACATGGCACTGGGAATGAATATGCTAATACAGTTCTCTGCTGATATTCACTATATAGAGGTGAAAGCGGCTTGTATGATAGGCATGCAGGTCATCTCCTTAAACCGGTTCTGGTATGAGGCTTTATAATGTCAGATCTTGTAGTGTAAAACTTCATTTGTATGGTTTTACTGATCGGTCATTATAATTTATAGTGATACCTACGGTAATTTTTTTTATTTAGATGGACTCTCTGAGAAAGTCAATCTACCACCTGTATGGGGACAATTACTTTCCAACAGTCTCCTCCTTATCATCACATACAGGAGTACAGTCAGCGATGACACCAGCTGCCTCCACCCTGTGGAATGAACCCTGGACAGGTCAAAGAGCGTGCACAGAAAACATTCCCATTCTAGTAAATAGAGTATGCTGTAAATGATATCTCTTGAATGCTGTTAAAAATGGCTCAGGCGGCTTCCATTATAATATTACTAACAAACAAAAACAAAAAATTACAATTAGAAAAAAGAAAGCTAGAAGAGAGAAGAACCTGTCCATACATTCACTTTAAGCACTGTATTGTATATTATTTTAGCAGTGTATGATAATAGCAGTACTATAAAACAGTTATTTTGGTAACGGTATGGAAGTTTTGTGACCAAGATATAGTGCTCTTATCTGGACACCATTTTGTATGGCGCACATGTAAAGGCACTCTATGGAATAGTTATTTGTACTCTGACTGTATGAAAGCACTGCACAGTGCACCTTCCAGTGTAAGGCTTACCCTGTTCATTGCCATTCACATATATTGTGGCCAGTCTGTGCAATGTCCTAGAACCAGAATATGAGCTTTCATAATGGGATCCTCATTAAAAAAGTGATAGAAAATAAAATAATTTTACCTGTAATAATTTTAGCGAAGTCTGATAGTACACGTTGGGTATATTGAAAAGTGCTGACCTTCATGGCCTACCAGAGAAGTGAGGAAACCAGTAATGTAAATCAGGCCTCCGATGACACAATTTTGTGACTATACTGACTACATAAATCCTGTTCCAATGTCTATGTGGTTAACAGGCTGCTCCTGAATTAATGCAAACTAGGCAACAGCAAAGACCTTTTAATTCTACATGAGTCATTGACTGCCTTGTAGTAAAGAGACTACTTTGTTTTACATCAGAGAAGTTCATAGAGAAAGGTCCACGGACTCTAGACTGTGTAATGCTGCAGTGTAATCTGTAATGTCTTCTGCTGGTCGAATACTCTCCTGATTCTTGTACAGCAATGTCTACACCTGGGAAGTGACCTATAGGTGTTTTGTCAACTTTATCTTCTGGATGACTTGGAAACTTTAGTAAGACTTTTTTAAAAATAAGTATAAAAACTTTGTACTCGTCTTTTTACCCTATTTTCCATGTTTTTCCTTGTTTTGGATTCAGTCAGGTTCAGTTACAAAAAAAAAAAAAAAAATATGAATTGCCTGATGCCCTTCCGTTACTGTTCAGATGCTCACTTCCTGTTCCCATATTGATACACAGGAAATGGCTGCAGCAGTGAGGAGGAACCAGGAAGTGTGGAGTAGCAAGTACCTGGTGAGCGTTGGAACGTTACTGGCGGGGGAGCAATGCTTTTCTTTTTTTTATTTCTTTTTTATAGCTTTTTTTTTTTTTATAAGCTAGAATGACCCCTTTTTAAAATATTCCACAGACAACTACATTCATTCTAGAGATTATTGATAATCTCGGCCCTACTGTAGATCTGACCATAAGCATTAAAGATTTTCCTGGGGTATGTACTTATTTTATCTTCATGTCCATGATTAATGTCTACTTGTGTTGATCTGTAATAGATGCAGCATAAATCTTCAGGTAAAAAATGTAAAACTGTAGTCGTGAAAGATAACAAATCATTACATATATAGAAAACCTTGCTCCTTCAGCTTATTTTAAAGGCTTGTCAAGCAGCATGTCCCCCTACCAACCAGAGTGTCATAGGTTAGTTTTAGCTTAAAGGGGTATTCCGGGCAAAAACATTTTATCCCCTATCCTCATAGGGTATAAGATGTTCGATCGCGGGGGGCCCTCTGCTGAGACCCCCCGCAATCTCCCTGCAGCATTCTATGCGGGTGCTGAATCTCCAGTTTCGGAAACCTCCGGGTTTCCGGGACTGGGGACGTGACATCACGCCATGCCCCCTCCATTCATGTCTATGGGAGGGGGCGTGACTGCCGTGAATGGCGTGACTCCACGTCCCCAGTCCCGGAAACCCGGAGGTTTCCGAAACTGGGGGGGGGGATCTCAGCAGCGGGCCCCCTGCGATCAGACATCTTAATCCCCTATCCTTTGGATGGGGGATAAAATGTTTTTGCCCGGAATACCCCTTTAAGAGTCCTAAATGAATAGGTCTGAGTCTTGACACCGGATAGCTGATAAATTTGGGAGAAGAACAAAAAATGAGTCACATCTACCTCCTGGGGCCTGTACAGATCTAGAAATCTCTTTCTACAGTGCTGGTTCCAGGCTGCCATCTTTTCAGGTCAGACCAGAAATGATGGCAGAACATGAAGAGAAGAAGAGCTTAAAGGCGCAGCATTGTCACACATTGCCACTGCTAAGCAGAACTCATAAATTCATTCATGCCACAGTTTTGCAAAAAGTGGACCAAAAAGCTATTCATTGGGGGGTCTTAAAGGGGTTGTGCGCTGCCCTGCAGTTCAGAGCTCCGCTCACAGCGTCCGGAAGGTCATTACTCCGAACGCTGTGTGCGGGCTTCTGTGTTCGTGGCCGGCGGGCGTGACGTCACGCCCGGCCCCTTCGTGACGTCTCGCCCGCCTCCTCAACTGCTGTCACGCCCCCTTCCCATAGACTTTGGTAGGGGGGGGGGGGGCGGGCGTGACGTCACGCCCGGCGGCTGCGAACACGGAAGCCCGCACACAGCGTTCGGGGTAATGTACTTACCCCGAACTGCAGGGCAGCGCACAACCCCTTTAAATGTCGTGTTTTTTTTTTTCTTTTAAACCAGTGCTTCCACTGTGTCATGGTTCTTAGAAACAGCGACAATGTTTTTATCTTAAACACTGTTAGGTGGGGCATTGATGTTGATATTTTTCAGACGTAATAACAGCTAGACAAGACATGAAATATCTGTACATTTACAGCTGTCGTGAGATTTTACAAAAACACTAGTCTGTAGCTTCTGGCTTGTTCCACCTCATAACACAACCAATAAAGGTGCTTAGGGACTTAGTGGCAGCACCAAAGCTGCAGCTCTACAATAAAGTGTAATGTTGTATTACTTGTGCCGTATTTCTAAAAGAACATTTCCTTCTGTAGGTTACCAGTTTTCCCTGAATGTAATCCAATAGTGTATACTGATGTACACTAGGGCTCCTTGGTAGACATGACGATTTTTTCTCTTCGTGTAGCGTATGTCCAATGTTTCTGTGAAAGCTAACTGGACCATAGACTCCACTCACACCTATCTGTTGCTAAGAACTGCACCATGATGAATATTATGCTGCTTTCATGTGTGTATGCAAATATATGTGGGTGTATGGAAAAAAGAAGTCTTAATACACAGGGCTTTGCAGCAGTTAGTGGAGCTAAATATCTGTCTATCTAATCAGGTCTCCTAGAAGATTTCTCCGAGTACCATACTACCTCTGCCAGCTTGCCAGGACCATCCACACTATATAAAAGAAATTGTGATTCCCCAGACCAGGTTACCTTCCTCCATTGCTCCATGGTCCAGTTATGGTGCTCACATGGCCATTGTAGGTGTTTTTACTGGCACAGGGGGTCAGCCTGGTCACTATAATATGGCTATGTAGGCCCTGTACACAGCAAGCTGGGATGCAC
The DNA here is from genome assembly GCF_029499605.1 of Hyla sarda. NCBI lineage: Eukaryota > Metazoa > Chordata > Amphibia > Anura > Hylidae > Hyla > Hyla sarda. The sequence continues at coordinate 236,767,172 of NC_079191.1, forward strand.
TGTGTGTTCTGATACCTGTCTAAGGAAGCTGAGAAGTGTTTTTTTTGTTTTTATATTGTTCACCAGCAGCTATTTTGCAGGATCGGACCAGGCAGGCAAACCTCTGCATCATTGATTCTGGGGCACCCAACACTAGTTCACTGGTTGCCCCAACTTGGTCGACTTCTGGTAGTTACTAACCACTGTATACAAAGAACATTCTACAAGATCTGTTATTTTGCCGATGATCTTATCCAGTCATCTAGCCTTTTGATCTCATCACTCATATCCTTAGGGTCCTTTTACATGGTCAGATGGAGGCAAGATAGTAAGCACCAATCTCTCTAATCAGCATTCATTTACTGAGCATATACCAGACTGTCAATCATGTGGCCAGGCTGCAGGAATGATCCCTGGGATTGTCCATGAGGGCCATAAAAGGGTATTTTTTTATTTTATTTTTTACATATCAACTGGCTCCAGAAAGTTAAACAGATTTGTAAATTACTTCTATTAAAAAAAAATCTCCTTCCAATAATTATAATAAAGTTGAGTTGTTCTTTTCGGTCTAGCAACAGTGCTCTCTGCTGACCCCTCTGCTTGTCTTGGGAACTGCACAGAATAGAAGAGGTTTGCTATGGGAATTTTCTTCTACTCTGGACAGTTCCCGAGACACGAGTCATCAGAGAGCACTTAGATAGAAAAGAACAACTCAACTTTAGCAGCTCTTAAGTACTGAAAGGATTAATATATTTTTTTAATAGAAGTAATTTACTAATCTGTCCATGTAGAAAATAAGACTGCACTCACCCAGGTAGTTGCTGATGAATATTTTTAATTCCATGTAGGAAATCAAGCGGGGAGGTGCAGTGTCAGGCAAGTATCACGGCAGGGATGCTGGAGTCCACAGCGTGATGGCTTCCAATAGTTATTAGCTTCTGAAGTTGAGTTGTTGTTTTCTGTCTAACTGCTCTCTGATGACTCACGTCCCGGGAGCTGTGCAGTTCCCATGGGGATATTTTCCCATCATGTAAGGGATATTCTCCCATCATGCACAGCTCCCGGGACGTGACATCATCATTGAGCAGTTAGACAGAAAACTTCAGAAGCTAATAACTATTGGAAAGATTAAGATTTTTTAATAGAAGTAATTTACAAATCTGTTTAACTTTCTGGGGCCAGTTGATATATAAAAAAAAGTTTTTCCCTGGAATACCCCTTTAACTTTATCATTGTCTGCCTCTACATGGGGCGATGTGCTACTGATGTGCTAAGGATTGTATTGTGCAGAAGGTCGTTTGTTAGCTTGTCGCTGGCCCTTTTTCAAGGGTCAGTTATGGAGAATAAGCTTTCCTAAAAAATCTTATTTGCCCAATAATCAGCCTGTGGAAAAGTTCCAACACATCAGTTGCCTGATACATCCAACCAGTGACACATGATGATCATGGACATTTACTTTCTGGTGTGGGTTTTTATGGTTAATGGCAGTTTTTCCCAAAATGGGAGCCTCCAGTTGTTGCTAAATTACAACTCCCAGCATTCCCAGACAGCCAAAGACTTTTCAGGCATGCTTGGAGTTGTAGTTTTGCAACAGCTGGAGGCTTCCAGTTTGGGAAACACTGGCTTATGGTATCTATTTATGATATAGTAGTGCATGTTAAAACTGAACGCAACAGTTAACACTGCACATATAACCCTGTTACTTCAGTGCAACATTGTGTTACTGCACATGAAATAGTCGTTCCTATTTTTTCTCATAGATGTCTAAGAGTTGGGCCACACATGGTCGATTTTTCTGCTGTAGATCCATAGCAATTTGCAACAGAACCAGATATGCTGTGAATTTAAAAATTTACAGGTAAAAAATGCCTCGCATCTGCAGCATGTCAAATTTACCCCTGGGGAAAAACATCCAAAAGCAACTGGGGAGATTTCTCAAAGAAGAAGGGAGTAGTTGCCACAGCAACCAATAAGATTGCTTTTTTTTATTTAAAAAAAAATAAAAATCCTCTGAAAAGTAAAATAAGCAATCTGATTGGTTTCTATGGACTATTGCACCACTCTACTTTGAGAGTAGGGTCCCACACAGCGCATGTGTGTAGCTCTGTGACTGCCAGCAGCGCATCCTGTCCCCGCCGCTGGGGACCCCCGCAATATTGCATGCGGCACCCACCTGTTTCATGTGCGGAAGCGCTGGAACGTCTGGGTCACAACCACGGGAACAGAAGTCCGTGACGTCACGACTCTGCCCAGTGTGATGTCACTCCCCATCCCAGGTGGGTGCCGCATGCAATATTACGATGATCCCCAGCGGCGGGACCCCCGCGATCAGACATCTTATCTCCTATCCTTTGGATATGGGATAAGATGTCTAGGGGTGGAGTACCCCTTTAAGGGCATGTTCACGTGATCATAACTCTCTGCGGGAAATCTGCTGCGAGTTATGCTGCCATTCACTTCTCCGGTTCTGCCAGCAATCTGCCACTATTGCAGACTTTCGGTGGACTCATTGAAATGAATGGTAGCATAACTTGCATAGTCTAAAAGTACGCTCTATGGGGAAGATTTATCAAAACCTATGTAGAGGAAAAGTCCAGTTGTCCATAGCAACCAATCAGATTGCGTCTTTCATTTTTCACAGGCCTTCCTAAAAATGAAAGAAGTGATCTGATTGGTTGCTATGGGTAAGTTTTTATCCCAGGTTTTGATCAATTTCCCCCTATGTGTTTCTATTTATACACATGTAAATTGTGGTTATTGTAGTAAGCAAAATGTATTCACATAAATGTGTCTCCTTTCCCAATCTCAGGGATTTAGACAGTGATTTTATAAATATTTGTAATATTTGTGTATTGCTGTCATACTACCTAAATTTCTTTTATTGGTGTCAACCATTGTTTAGCTTTAGATGGTATCGAGTGTGACATATAGGTTTAGTAGGAATAAAAACAGAGAGCCCTGCACCATCATAACCTCTTTAGATGAAATGTATTGATAGACTGCATTCCTTTACGTATTAGTTCAACCAGAAACCTGCTGCCTTCAGTTGAAGGGTTTTCATGTAAACACTGCAAATTGCTGACATGTGAATAGAACTGCTGCCATCTCTCCCTAGGTGTATATGACTGTCTCTGGTATTTATGAGTCACGTGTATGGCAGTAGGAGAACAGACATGGCTTGGGAGATATTGATGGTACATAGGTGTGTCGTTGTGACAAATCATCATAAATACTGCCTTGACCTTAAAGCAGTCATGAAGCCGTGATGGTTGGTGCACTCTTCAGCGGAATAGCACATAGAATTGGCACCACTCAGATTATATTTAAGCCCAGAATAGTAATATGGTTCCACTAAAATAGTGATTGCTAAACCATTCTCCTACAACTGTTGCAAAACTAAAACTCCCAGCACGGTCAACATCAGATGTTAGTTGTTCCGTGAACACTTAACTGAAGAGATTATCTTATTCCGAAAGGGTATTGTCACACATTAAAGTTTAAAGGGAACCTGTCATCAAATTTTCCCCTATATAACGGGTGGCAACAAGTTATATTGGATAAAATCTTCTTTCTCACCATTTGCTCAGGTCCTCCTGCCGGTCCTTGCACCTGAAGGTGACATTTAAACTTCTCTTGCGCTGTATTCTTAAGATCCTGAAATAGTCCAAGGGGTGTCGTAGTAACTGCTGTTCCAGGCTATAACCACTCCTACTAGGCGGGATTAACAGCCCGGACATGGCCCAAGTCACTGCTCTTCTCCCTCTGTTCAGGGAGCAGAGCAGTGACGTTAAATGTGCTTAGCCGCGTCCGAAACGCAACACATCTGTCTCCCTGTATCCTGTCTATGATCACGGAATAAAATGTCTGGATTTTTTGTTCACAATGTCCTCTGGTGTTGGATTATTTTTCGCTTGTCCTTATATACATATGTCATTTTTGCATTCTGTGGATGCATAGGTAATGCCGGGTTAGCGAAGATCTAGTGTGCGCTATTTCCTATTTGATCTGAGGATAGACATGCACATTATCCATTATAAACTGTTTGACTGGAGTCTGTAATGTAAACTACCCAAATTATTTCTATCAATGTATCGACGTCTGGCTGCCTTATCTTTTTGGACCTTTTCCACCTGAATTTGATTCCTTTGCTGGCTATGAGAATCTTGGCAGTCAGTTGTCTGAGAGTCTGCATTGGTAAAATACATATGGCCCATGTTACTATTCTACAGACACTCATCTAGAGCTTTGTTAGGGTCTTTAAGAATTCAAGTACGCATAATTAAATATATTTCTGACCAATAAAAACGCACATTTACTCATTTTGTTCAGTATGCATGGAAAGACGCACAAGCTGTTTTTACACTAACAAACCTCTTACTGCCCTGTTGTCACCCATTAAAGTGGTTTGTGAAGGCATACAGGTATGCAAAATGCACATGGACCATCTTTTATGAAAGAAGGTATTGCTAAATGATTCTATCCAAGGCTATGTTCATACAACAAAATAAAATCTAACTTTAAAGGGGTATTCCAGGAGAAAACTTTTCTTTTTATATCAACTGGCTCCAGAAAGTTAAACAGATTTGTAAATGACTTCTATTAAAAAAAATCTTAATCCTTCCAATAATTATCAGCTGCTGAAGTTGAGTTGTTCTTTTCTGTCTGGCAACAACTCTGCTGACATCTCTGTTTGTCTCGGGAACTGCACAGAGTAGAAGAGGTTTGCTATGGGGATTTGCTTCTACTCTGGACAGTTCCCGAGACAGGTGTCATCAGAGAGCACTTAGAAAAGAACTCAACTTAAGCAGCTCATAAGTACTGAAAGGATTAAGATTTTTTAATAGAAGTAATTTACAAATCTGTTTAACTTTCTGGAGCCAGTTGATATATAAACATTTTTTTCCTGGAATACCCCTTTAATGTCTGTGGTATGCAGACGAACCACAGCACATGCACACAAAGATTGGTCCCACTATCATTCAGTTGGCTGTGGGAGATTAGCTCTGTAGAGACAGTCATATATAGCAGCAAAATGGCAACCAGAGACAGGGACACAGAAGTAATGTTTATACATGGCTTCTACTGTTTTCAATAAAAAAAAAAACAAATACAGCCTTTAACTTCAGGCACAAACAAATACAAAATAAATCCTGCTTGCCCAGTGCTAACTTAACATAATGTTTCCACAGTTTACTGCGCCACCCAACCAAAACAGTCACCAAACAATGTGTTACCCATACAAGGCCAATGTCCCCTTTTTGATGTTGCCCCTCTCAGGACTTAAACTCTCATCATATGTTTCTCACAGCCTCTCACTAGAGACCTGGTTACACCTTTTATAAGTCATCTGTGATGATTTTGGGCCAACCTAAAAATCTGGAGAGGCCCAGGAAGAGGATGAAAGCCTCTACTACCAAACCTGCCTTTCATCCTATAAAAATCCAGTGCTGATAACAGGACTTACCAAATTCCCTAGCAAATAAAGTCTCGCCAATTATTATTTTTTTTTTATACTATTTTCTGGATCAGCTTTCCCTGGATCGGCTATGTGCTTCCTGAAAGCTGGAATGCAGCTTGAGGAAATACAACAATTTCTCATGAACATTTCTGTCACTGTCTCCCATGGGTTAATATTTACCACCTGAAATAATTGATATGGCACCTTTCCAATGTATGAGGACACGTTTGCAGAAACCCCATTCACAAGCATGGAACGGAGATTGCCAATGGATTTTATCCTAGTTTTGGCATGAAATGTGCACTGAGATCTGCATGAATATGTTTTGTGTGAACATACACTAAGGTATACTGTATAAAGGTTCAAGAGAAATTAAAACATTGGGGTTAGGACTCTTGTTATCTGTGCTTCTCGAATCCATATGTAGTAAGAATTTGTACAACATCCTGTAATTACGTTTTTTGTTTTTTGTTTTTTTTCAAAAACCCCAAGAGATAACCAGATCATGTTGAAAGAGAAACTGTGAATCTTCCTCCCTCAATGGAAATAAGGCTTACTTTAAAGCCATGATTTTGTTTTCGTCGGAATGGCCGATAAACTGATTACGCATCTAAAATAGCCTGGTGTGGAGCATTTCTATGTCAGATTAACTCTCACCACTCAAAGTTCAAGGACCTTACAAGCCCTTGTAGAGCAGACAGACATGGCAGCTGTAAAAGCTCTGTTGTAGCTTGCTCAACCTGCTGGGTTGCTCTCTCCCCTTCTATTTGTGTTCATAACAGCCTTATCTGGATTATGACTGCATGCTGTACATTCAAAAATATCTTTAGTTGTGTGGGTACCTCTAAAGGAAGTTTGCAGCACCCTGAACTATGTAAATCTCATCCAGAAATATTTAACTGAAATTAAACTGATTCATTTATTGCAACTTAATGGGATATACAGATATCCTAGATTGATATAAATCCATGGATACCAATTCTGCAAAGCACATTTTAGTCATTCATTATTAGGCTCCCGTGGAAGTATACATAGGTGAAATATGTGGCATTGGATACATACATTTGACCCTGTGAATATGTTATCCGAAGTGTACTTTAAAGAAATGTTACATAATTTTTAGATGGGGGGAAAAAAGACAACACTTCAAACTGTCTTGTTTTACCTTATTTACATATGAGAAAGGCCTACATTACTGACCAACCAATTGAGGCAGTCAGTGCTATCCATGCTTTACACATACAATAATCTCTAGCATCAAATATGCACAGAATGTTATGTGTGAATAGACCCTTAAAGCGTACCCGTCCAACAAAAAACATTTTTTTTAGATATCACTCAGTACCTAATCCTGACCATGTACATGTCATTTTTATGTGTCTAGCACCTTTATTTATTTATTTATTACACTTTTAATTAATTTAGCTCACTAGTATGAATTCCTCTTAAAAGGAGGGGGCGTGGCCTCACGGTGCAGGCCTCCGCCCCCTCCCTCAGTATGCTGTCTGCTCACACCTCCCCTAGCATTAGCAAAACTACAACTCCCAGCTTGTCCTCACTGACAGTAGCGGGACACAAGCTGACAGTGGGAGGATTTTTCCTCCAGCTGTGAGCCCTGCGCTTACAGCTGTCAATCAAGGAAGTTTGTCCATGATGCCTGGACACAGCAGGCAGGGGGGGCAGTTGTTTGACTGGCTTTTTCAGTATGGAATACTGAAAATTTTCTAATGAAAGCAATTGCAAAACCTATTGGTTATACATGCTTTACAACATATGAAAAGTTTTAACATATGAAAAGTTTTTGTATCTGACAGTGCCCATTTACAAGGATTGTCCCAGCAACTAAAAATCTATTTGTATGCTCTCTCCCTGGTGGCTTTCTTCCAGGGGGCATGTCGACACAGGCTGATACTTTTCTCCCCGTGCAGGTGTTGGGCTGTACATGCAGTGGCCAATGGCTGCACAATGATGCCAATATTGCAGCAAATAGGGAGAGCATAGTATAGGGCTGTGTCTTCATGCTTCACAAAAGAGAGGTTTCTGGGAAGCAAGCAAACAGGTACTTTTTAGTTGCTTAGAAAACCATTATAACAAGGATTTTTTTTCTGAGAATAGCTTTATAAGCTTAGTGCTCTGTTCACATTTTCTGTTATTAATGGAAACCCATTCCAATATCTGATCCACCACACAATGGGCACCATTGGTGCCCTACAGACCCTACAGGCTTATATTGGGTCCATCAGGTTACAACGAGGTGTTTTATTGTTTTGACAGGATAAATAAAACTGCATGCAGCACTATTTATCCCATAAAAAAGAACCTAGCCTTACTATGGACAACAGCAATAACTGTCCAATCAGCTGTATACTGTAAACAAGTGAACATGCATCTCAGCCTATGAGCTTTATTGGGGTGTTCCAGCTGCACATTATAGGAATGGATACAGAAGGGTCCCCAGCAGCAGCATAAACCTCGTGACAGATTCCCTTTAAAAAAAAATTAACATTTAGCCATAATGAATATATTTTATGTTGGTATAAAGTACCAAGTTTAGTATCCAGTTTACAACTCCCATCCTATTATTGAAGCACCTTGGCATAAATTGATGATCTACAATTTTCTTTGCATCATTACATTATATCTAGAATAGCATTTTTACTGTTCACTTCTTGCTAGGATTTCTTATGTTTGATGTTTTTATATTTGGAAATGTTCTTCTCATACTGTAGTTTAATAAATTGTATTTAACATCAGACTGTAGAAAAATAACACAAATATAGTAATAAAAAAGATGTTTATAACATTTAACTTTTAAGTTTTAGTACAGAATATTGTTTAGTATCAGTCTATTGCTAGTATATCTGGCTTTTTCTATACCTAACTAGAATAGAAGCAGCTATAATCTTTATGATGCTGGTGCCTTTGCCTGACGTATCATTCTTTTAATTCGCCATTCAAGGTACCTTCACCAGGACAGAGTTGTTTTAGATAAGGGCATCAGCAAATGCCCTACCAATGCTAAACTAGTCAATTTATATGCTCTTTTGAGACTGTGTGGCATGAGCTGACTTTACATACATCCCTACATCCTAGACCCCCAATATTAAGAGTACTATTTCTACAAATTTTGGGCAAGTCTTTGACCTTCCAATTTGTGGGAGTCCATTTGATCTTCCACTGCACCCCCCTGGTAAGGCATGGACAATAATCATGTTCACACAATTTCTCTTTGAGCCTTAAAGGGGTACTCCAGCGCTAAGACATCTTATCCCCTATCCAAAGGATAGGGGAAAAGATGCCTGATCGCGGGGGTCCCGTCTTATAGATGCTGACAGCTGTCACGCCCCCTCCCATAGGCTTGCATTGAAGGGGCGGAGTGTATCGTCACACGGGGGGGGGGAGCCATGACGTCACAACGCTCTGGGCCCCGTGATCGCCAGTAATCAGACCCGGAGCGAACATGCTCTGGGGACTGATTGTAACAGGGTGCTGCGTGCAAGATCACGGGGGTCCCCAGCGGTGGGACCCCCCGCGATCAGGCATCTTATTACCTATCCTTTGGATAGGGGATAAGATGTCTTTAGTGCCAGAGTACCCCTTTAATGATATGTTTGTTAGATGTCATATAACACATTGTTATGCTTTATTATTTGAAGATTTTTTTATTTCATTTTATCCTGGTAAACTATTGACTTACCAGAAGATATGTCATCATACAAAAGCTATAAATGGCTTGTATTTCATGCCAGAATTGAATGTGCGACTGTGTAGAATGGAATGTTCTCAAAATCTCTCCAGCGGGCACGAAGCGCAAACAGCTGTTAAGGTCCTGAAATGCAGACTCCTTACCAGCTCCTTCATATGTTTACACTACACTGTTGAGTTTAGAGGTCCTGAAAAGCAGATACTCGCGTAGTTTTTTTTTTCCCTTCCTATTTTTCTGGCCATAGTCTGCATTGCTTGTATTTTACTGACATGCTACATGCCCACAGGTTTAGGTAGTGACCTTTTTATATGCTAACTGTTGCCCTTGAGGATAAACGAAAAGGAGCACGCCAGATTTTTGGTTAACTTGGAAAGAATCTGTATTGTGGTCAGCTTATGTTTCCCGTATAGTAACTGGAAACCATGGAGCTGACTGGAAGTTATATTTTCATGCCAGTTCCCACAGATGTAACATTGAAGAAGCACTCTCATTTACAATATGGTCCTTGAGCTGAGCTTGTGTACAGAAGCACATCAGTGCAACAACATCTATAAAGGCATGGCATCTAAAATACCAAGGAATAGGAAGTGTTTCCAACAGTATGTCATGTTAGGGCTGGGCGGTATGACCAAATGTGTGTATCACAGGATTTTTTGTAACTTTTGGTGGTTCCATGGTATATAACGGTATCTTCCTCCCCCCCCCCCCCTCCTCCCCAAATTATCAGCCCAGTGCTGCCCCCATCGGGGTAAATACTCACATGTCACCCGCAAGCGCTGCCCTCCTCGTCCTCCTGCTTGTTGCAGCCACCGGCGCTGACATTATATTCTGTGCGGTATCCCTATGTCCGGGTTGCAAAAGGTAAATAAAATAAACTAACGCACCTTCCTACGTCGGCCTTACGCTGGGGACGGGAACGTCGGACAGCCGTCAACCTATCATCGGCCGCAGCGATGTTCCGCCCCAGCCGGGGATAGGCTGAGCGCACTCGTGTAAGGAGCTCTGGCCGGTTTCTTACATGACAGTGAGCTCAGCCTATCACCAGCCGAGGCGGAACATCGCTGCGGCCGGTGATAGGCTGACGGCTGTCTGACGTTCCCATCCCCAGGAAGCAGATGAGGCCGGTACCGGACCAACAGGAGGGGAGTTAAAGTTTATTTTGTTTATTTTTTGCAGCCCGGGCATAGGGATACCGCACAGTATAGAGCAGTGGTCTTCAACCTTCGTTGGCTATCCGGGCATGCTGGGAGTTGTAGTTTTGCAACATCTGGAGGTCCGCAGGTTAAAGACCACTGGTATAGAGTGTCAGCACCGGCGGCCGCAACAAACAGGAGGAAGAGGAGGGCAGCGCTTGCGGGTGACGTGTGAGTATTTACCCCGATAGGGACAGCGCTGGGATGATAATTAATTGGGGGGGGGGGGGGGCGCAGAACAGCACTCGTGGGTTACATGTGAGTAGTTCCCTGATGGGGACAGCGCAGCGCTGGGCTGATAATTATTGGGGGGGGGGCAGAACAGCGCTCGCGGGCCACATATGATTTAGTTCCCCGGTGTGGGGACAGCGCAGCGCTGGGCTGATAATTCATTCCCGAGGGGGAGGGGCCAAACCGGTATTGTGGTACGGGTTAAAATTCATATCGTGCAGCACAACAATTTTGGTATTCGGTATGAACCGGTATACCGCCCAGCCCTATGTCATGTTCTAAATTTACTTATGGTATATTTGCTAAATATACAGTATTTTTTTCACTGGAGAATGAGGTTGAGGGTCTCATGCCCGCTATACTTTACCTTTATATTTGCAATGGTTGTCATTCAGCTAAATCCTTTTTGATGGCTGAATTGGTTTTGTCTCTCAGTAATTTTCAGCCGTGAGGGGGTTACATAGATGCTCTTGTCAGTTAACATAAAGCTTAACAGCTGTTGACAATGACCACGATACAGATCTGGCTAGAGCTGTCAAGCCGTAAAATTGCCCTGTTGTGCCTCATTGTGCACCCAGTCAGGAGGTAAAGACAGGTGAACAGTTTGTTCATTAGCTTCAGAACACACTACATTAATGCCAAAGAAAAGAAGAACGGATTCCATTGTTTCTTGCTTTTTACATGGAATTGGATGCAAGAAGAAGGAATATTTGAAAAGGCTTTCCTATTTTCTGTGATGGGATGTTCCTGTTTTTGGTATGAGAGTTTAAAAAGATGACCATTTTAAATGGGCACTGGCATGTAAATTATTATGGTCTAAACACTCCCTGACCTATCAAATACCCTGACTGCTCAAACCTTTTGACATGTCCCAAGAACACGAGAAGCTCTAGTCTACAGCTTATAGACATCTATAGGACAGTTTTCTAGGCATGATCTGTGAACTGTGCAGGGAGGGGGAGAATGTGAACGCTGCTCATCACCTATTGTCAATAGTTTTATTCTTATAGGAGGTTTCATGCCATTATCATCCTGCCTGTGATAAGGAGATGACTGCTGAAAAGTTTACTCTACAAAACACACTTTACAGATGTGCACAGACTGAAATCTATGGCAGCTAGGAGCTATAATTTACAACAATTTTTTGGCATGTATTATCATAGTAAATTTTCTGAGCATGGTGGCAAGCATGGGCAACAGCGACATCTTTTTACACAAAACAGGACTAGCACAAAAATCTTTTAAGCTTTTTCCACCATAACAAGTTGATAAATTTCTCTCCGTTGTCTCAGCATATTATTAGGCATAGTGGCCAGAGTGAAAATGATAAGATTTCATAATTTTATTTATTTTTTATTTATTTATCTTTAAATTAATAGTAGAATGGGATATTTGAAGAAAAAATACAAAAATACCCCCCCCCCCCCCCCACCCCCCATGTAGTGGGTTGGTGAAGAAGTACTTGTTGGTGAGAATATCTATGCAATAGGATATGTTGTGGAGCATGCCACCATGGAATCTGAAAAAAATATTTTGCTTGCTTTCATAAAAAACAAAAGCACCTTACTTAGTTACATGCGTCTATAAATGGCCATCTGAATGACACCTAGGTTCGACATGTTTATAGTTTAACACATAACATCTAATGTACACAATTAGTAGGTATTCAATTGTAGTAGAGCTTGGGCAGTTACTCATAACCTGGTTCACAAGCATGTGCAATAGGTGTGTAACAGGTTTAGAATTGAGGGCGATTTTAATTTCGAATGTTTAGTTAAAGGGGTACTCCGGTGGAAAACTTTTTTTTTTTTTTTTTTTTTTAAATCAACTGGTACCATAAAGTTAAACATATTTGTAAATTACTTCTATTAAAAATCTTAAATCTTCCAGTACTTATTAGCTGATAAATACTACAGAGGAAATTATTTTCTTTTTGGAACACAGAGCTCTCTGCTGACATTACGATCACAGTGCTCTCTGACATCTCTGTCCATTTTAAGAACTGTCCAGAGTAGGAGAAAATCCCCATAGCAAACATATGCTGCTCTGGACAGTTCCTAAAATGGACAGAGATGTCAGCAGAGAGCACTGTGCTCGTGATTCAGCAGAGAGCTCTGTGTTCCAAAAAGAAAAGAATTTCCTCTGTAGTATTCAACAGCTAATAAGTACTTGAAGGATTAAGATTTTTTTAATAGAAGTAATTTACAAATCTGTTTAACTTTCTGGCACCAGTTGAATAAAAAAAATAAAATCCATCTGAGTACCCCTATAATGTTATGTTTTGCCAGAATTGCCTAGTGTAGTCATTCAGATTTTTTTTCCAGCAATCCCAAATAGTTTCATGATATTTTTGTTTTGGTTTGCTTTTTTCTTCAAACTTTATTTATAAAGGTTTTACAAAAAAAGTCAGGTATAAGGACATAGCAATGTCCACTATAAAACAATAACCAGGAAACATTCAGGAATAGTGAGTACAAGAGGTGAGTCACACCAAGGGGGAGACAAGAAGGAGGGCCGGGGGGGGGGGGGGGGGGGAACAAAAGCACACCTCATTGGAGATGCATATTATAGCATAGTTATAGGTATGTATACTTATCAAGTCTAAAAGTAAAAAAATAAGTATAAGGAAGTGCATAGTCGTTAATTCGGACTGAGTGTTCTATAGATTAAGGCGACAATGCTAATATGAGCATGGAGAATATCAGGGTCCAAAACAGTGAATCCTAAAGAGAGCTAGAGCTGACCATTGAATGTGTGACCTAGCTGGCCTGTCCGTTAAGTCCAGAGCATAGCCATATATCCCACTTATTGAGAGAGTCCATTTCCCTACCATTTTTGCGAGCCATGAGTCTCTCCATTGTGCAGGAAAAGTTCACTTTAACAATTAACGTGGGAATATCCGGAGAGTCCTTGGTCTTCCATATAGATGCTATTAGGGTACGAGCTGCGGTGAGGACATGAAAAACAATGGTTCTAGCGTCCACAGGTAAGTCCTGCACATTCAATGAAAGTAGAGCTATACTCGGACCCCATGTCCAAGGCGTTAATGAGCAGGTGGAAAACCTTGATTCAAAACAGAGCTATTACACTGCAAGACCACCTGATGTGATAGGTCCCCACTTGGTCGCCACACCTCCAGCATGTAGGATTGGTTTGTGGATATATTCGTGATAGACGGTCAGGAGTATAGTACCACCTATACCTGAGTTTGCGAGCCGCCTCCACATGGTTGGTACATTTGGAGAGTCGAAAAGGTAGTGTTTATAGAAACCATTGATCCTCCCGTATCGGGCCAAATAGTTTCATGTTAAACTGTGACTGTCACAGCTTAGACTACTCAGTGCTGCTCTATAATGTCCTCTATGCTGCTGCTGCTACCTAGGCTGTGTATGTAGACAAAGAAAAGCAGGATCCCCTCTTCTGTCTGTGTGTAGTGTATGGAAGACATCATAGTGGTTAGGATCCACCCACTAGCCCAGGGACAGCTAAAAATCAGAGGTGAAGCCTGCAGACCAGAAATCTGATTTAAAAAAAATATCATATACAAATTATATGATGCCCAGAAATAAATCCTAAAAGTTACCTGAAATGACTGGTACACTTTAAGGATATGCTGGAAAGATCAATGTTGCCTGCAAGAGCATTTAAGAGCCCTGGACTGTTCTTTAAATGTGTTTAGATATTAATGAAAAGAACATCTTATTGTATTAGCTGCCTTTCCTTGCTATGCAGTTGGCAGTTCACCTAGATAAAAAAAAAAAATCACAATAATGGATTTACCTTTTTTTTCTTTTTTTTTTATAATAGATTTAAAATTGTTGTACAACAACTGATATCGCTCATTCCCCTGTTTATACAGCAGGCTAGATAAAAGTACTAGAAATCTCTTCCATTCTTTGTGACTTTGAAAATGTTCTGCTATAATGCACTGAAGGTGATGGACGAAGACTGATTATTGAATGAAAGGATAATGATTACATAGCAGAGTCACCCATCAACGATAGTGGAGGGGATTATGACAAATACATTCACCCAAGGGGAAATGTGCGCATAGAGAAAATAGGTTCTGCAATTTGATGAAGATATTAGAAGCTATTTATGTATTCACAGGCTTTATCTAACTTGTCCTTTTTTCCTTATTTCCTCCAGAATTCAATACGACATAATTTGTCTCTGCACAGCAGATTTATCCGAGTTCAGAATGAGGGCACTGGAAAAAGCTCCTGGTGGATGATCAACCCCGAAGGGGGGAAAGGTGGAAAGGCACCAAGACGGCGTGCTGTGTCTATGGACAACAGTAACAAATACACTAAAAGCCGGGGAAGAGCGGCAAAGAAAAAAGCGTCTATACAGGTGGCCCAAGAAGCCAGTGATGATAGTCCTTCTCAACTCAAGTGGCCAGGAAGCCCTACTTCACGCAGCAGTGATGAGTTAGATGCCTGGACAGATTTCCGCTCTCGTACAAACTCTAATGCCAGCACGATAAGTGGTCGTTTATCTCCAATTCCAGCTACCACTGAACTTGATGACGTTCAAGATGACGACTCTCCTATATCCCCCATGTTGTATAGTCCTGGCAGCATGTCTCCATCCTTAAGTAAACCAACCACGGTGGAGTTGCCAAGGATAACGGATATGGCTGGAACTATGAACTTAAATGATGGTCTATCAGATAACCTTATGGACGATTTGCTGGATGACATTTCCCTTACTTCTCAGCAGTCATCTCCTGGTGTGGGTATGCAAAGAAGTTCCAGCTTTACCTATGGCACTAAGGGCTCAAGCCTCAGCTCACCATCCAGTAGCTTCAATAACACAAGTAGCTTCAATTTCCCCTTGACCTCTCTGCGTCAGTCCCCAATGCAAACCATACAAGAGAACAAACAAGCAACATTTTCTTCCATAAATCATTACAGTAATCAGTCTCTGCAGGACCTTCTTACCACTGACTCACTTAGCCATAGTGATGTATTAATGACTCAGTCTGACCCCCTTATGTCCCAAGCCAGTACTGCAGTCACTGCTCAGAATTCCCGTAGAAATATCATTTTGAGGAATGACCCTATGATGTCTTTTGCTGCCCCGTCCAACCAAGGTGGAGGTTTGGTTAATCAAAATTTGCTTCACCACCAGCAGCAGTCCCATAGCTCATTTCTTGGTGGCAGCCGTGCCTTGTCAAACAGCATAAATAATATTGGTTTAAATGACAGCAACAACTTGGACTCGTCCAAACACCAGCAGCAGTCCTCAGTCACTCATTCTATGCAAGCCCTCTCAGACACGCTCTCAGGGTCCTTGTACTCCACAGGCATGAACCTTCCAGTGCATGAAAAGTTCCCAACTGACTTGGACCTGGAAATTTTCAATGGGAGCTTGGAATGCGACATGGAAACTATTATTCGAAACGAACTAATGGATGCAGATGGGCTGGATTTTAACTTTGACTCCCTTATCTCTGCACAGAATGTCAGTCTAACTGTGGGAAACTTCACAGGTGCTAAGCAGACATCATCACAAAGTTGGGTACCAGGTTGATGACAGTGATTGAAGAGTGACCTTGCCAGGTCAGTGATGTCTATGATATAAGTTACCCCAATAATTGTCTATACTTGGCTATAGCTTCCAGATAATCAATCAAGTTATTTTTACCTTGAACACTTTTTTAGCCAAATTGTAGTTTTTATTTCCTTTTTGAAAATACAGTTGGCATGTATGACCACCATCACACATCTCTGCCTCTTGCCATCATTCTTTCTAGATGATTTTGATTAAAGTCTTCATAAAAAAATGATCTATTGCCCAGCTCTAAGAATAAAACATTCACACCTAGTTTTAGATGAGCGTAATACGGCTGTATATTTTCAGTTTGGGTTTATAAGGCCTGTGATTAAGATGTGACTTGTAGCCACATATAGTGTCTTTGTAATGTATTTAAAGGGGTACTCCACCCCTAGACATCTTATCCCCTATCCAAAGATAGGGGATAAGATGTCTGATAGCGGGGTTTCTTGTCTGGAAGCACTGGAGGGTCTGGGTCGCTACCACTGGAACGGAAGTCCGTTACGTCACGACTCCGCCACCGCGTGACGCCACGTCCCCTCAATGCAAGTCTATGGGAGGGGGCGTGTGACGGCCATCACGCCCCCTCTCATAGACTTGCATTGAGGGGACGGGGCGTGACGTCACACGGGGGCGGAGTCGTGACGTCACGGACTTCCGTTCCGGTGGTCGGGACCCAGACCTTCCAGTGCTTCCGGAGCAGAAACAGGTGGGTGCCGCATGCTATATTGCGGAGGTCCCCAGCAGTGAAATTATCTGTTTTTGAAAATACATGAAATAAAAATTTTTGAGTAGTAATTAATAAAATCTTTTTTAGGTTTGTTCAGTAATAATTACTCCCAAAAATGTAAAACATTACTTTGTAAAGAAGCACTCTTACTTACCCTCATTTGTCACTGCTGTTATACAACATTTTTTTTTAATTAAGATAATGAGATGAATGGAAAGGTCACTAGTTCCGACAAGGTCAGACTCTTCTACTGCATTGTTATTATGCTGTGATTTGATTGCTTCATACAAAAGTCAAATAGGCAGCACAAACAGCAACCACAGAATATTCCCTATAAATATAATGAATAAACTTTGCCTTCTCGATAATGGCTTTTACTACATATAAAGTAACCTGTCAGCAGATTTGACCATATTTAATGCGTTGCAATGGGTTCATTTTCAAAGCATTTAGAGCTTTTTATTTTTACATGGCATTGGTGTCAGGGGTGGGGCTTAAACTGTAACAAAAAAAACTCATAATATTTTCCAACGAATTGATAATAAGTGCAGCAGACTTAGAGTAGACAGTGTAAGATTCGCCATACTTTAATACAGCCTGATCCACGATTAAAAATCTGGTGCAATCTTAGACTGTCTATTTTAGAAAAACAAGACCCAAAAACGACATCATGGAGAAAAATGAGGTGGAAGTTTTTATGGGGTTTGGTTTTATTTCAGGCCATAAAAAGCCCAACAAAAGGAATGAGGATTATAATGGAATGGCTTACACTTCTTGCTGGATCCAGTTATGGCTTTGTAAAAAAAAAAGAAAGAAAAACTGCAGCAAAATGCTGCATGTGATGTTTATAGTAAATTTACACTTCAGCTGCCCATAACCTACCTGTTGGAGACACTGCTATGGGTTTATTTTAATATGTTTTAATAAAACTTTAATTTTGAGTTGCGGTTTAGTGGGTACACTATATCCTCTTTAAATAAACATAGTAAAATTGTCATAGTGTTTCCTCAGATTTCCTTTGCTAATATTACATTCCGTATCAAGATAACAAACCGTTTAATGTGATAAGCAGTAATAGAGGCTATCAGAAAATATTATACCAATACAGTAACCCCCCGAACTACGATGGCCCCGACATGCGATCATTTCAACATGCGATGGCCTCTCAGAGGCCATCGCATGTTGAAGGCAGCATCAACATACAATGCTTTTGTATGTCAGGGCCATCGCATAAACGGCTATCCGGCAGCGCAGACTGCTTCAGCCGACACCGGATAGCCGTTTATGGTGCCCCCTGTGGTCCGCTGATGATCACTTACCTGTCCTCGGGCTTCGATGCGTCCTCTTCGGGATCCTCTGCATCGTCAGCGCTCTCCATCGCTTTCCATCGTCGTCATCCAAGACCACTGGTATTGGAGGTTATATTCAACTGTCCCCGCCGCTCCGGACCGTCACCGCTGCCCTGGATGTCGCCGTCCATCGCTGTCGCCGCGTCCCCGGGGTGTCCCCAGCACTCCGGCAAGGCCTCTGCTTCCCCGGCATCGTCGCACACCGCCCCGTCATCCAATAGGACGTGATGACTGCGACGGAGAGCGAGGATGCCGGGGAAGCAGAGGCCTTGCCGGAGTGCTGGGGACACCCCGGGGACGCGGCGACAGCGATGGACGGCGACATCCAGGGCAGCGGTGACGGTCCGGAGCGGCGGGGACAGTTGAGTATAACCTCCAATACCAGTGGTCTTCAACCTGCGGAGGTCCGCAGGTTGGAGACCACTGTCCTATACTTTACGTTGCACGGATCCCTCAACATACGATGGTTTCAACAAACGATGGTCCATTTGGAACGGATTACCATCCTATGTTGAGGGACCACTGTACTCACAACTTTTGTCCTCCAATGTGGATTCGTCATTAGGTAGACACATTTCATAGTATTTTGGTGTGGGGGGGGGGGACGGACACATAGAAAAGATGTACTATATCTGCAGTGTGTGAACAAGTCCTTCCTTATGAAATGCTAATACCGTAATTCTGCTGTTTTGTAATCTTTGAATACAAAAAAAAAGCACATGACACACAATTTGCAAGATCTTTTATTTGAGTATATATGAAGACAAGAGTAGGTAAACGGGTTTGTTATTTTTCACAAACTTACCACAACTATTAGTCAGTAAGATGCTTGTTAACCCTTTCTATCAGGGCTGATGCAAGGATTTTTGACTACACAGGCGAATGTCCTTTTTGGTGCCTCCCTACACACCCCTCCATGACGAGATATTGTGTTGTGGTGTAGCGGGGTTTGAAGGCACGCAGGCAAGGCAGAATATTTTGCATTCCCCCGGCCAGTGAATGTAAGAGAATGGTGGTGTATGCATCGCCACTTACTAGGGGTGCACACAGGATTTTCTCATGGGTTTGGGTTTAGAACATAAAATACCTCCACACCAGGGTGACATATTATTACTGGAGTGACTAATGCCATCATACTGTTATTATATAAAATCCACTACACATTACCCCCAAATAGTGATGGGATAATATTACCATATAAAACCATTGTAAACAGACTAATGTTCCCCAAACAGTGACCATATAGTGATGACTCTGCCTCTTCACAGGCTCTGCAGACTGTATAACAGCAACATTCTGCTGGTATGCTGACATATACCACAAAAGTAGTGTCATAATACATGTGAACATGACTTTAGACCCAGAAATGTCTGCTAGATGTGGATCCCAAGCAGGTTTTTCTATGATGTTCTTATAATTGTGTACGTCGGCAGACATACACAATCCTGGCCATTGCATTTGAATGGATATGGTATTTCTGCCATGATTGTTATGGGATCAGTGTGATGGGAATGCACCTTTTGAGGTTCACACTATGGAATTTCCAAGTGTAATTTTGCTTAGAAATTATGCTTGAAAATTCCAGTGCAGCAGCCTCCCATTGTTTATGATATGATTCTGCTGGACTGTGCACACTGCTAAATTTCTGCTGTGGAAGTTCAAATTACAGACTCCATAACGCCATGTGGTGTTAGTTCTTTTAGTGGATCCGTTCAGAAATGCATTGCAGTCAGTTGTGATGGCACATGTCCGACGCTGCTGTCCATGGGACGTCTGCCCAAAATTTCTCCGAGTGTACATTCTGTATTGTAAATGTGCACGAAGGCTCGGTTCACACATGCAGTTACTAGTGTCATTTTTAAAGCCATGAGTTGAACCAAAACCAGGAGTGTCTCTAAAAGCCCATTTAAACTACGGAATCTCCACCTTGAAATATTCCAGGAGAAGATTCCTTCTGCAGCGGGTGCTGTCAAAATCCAGAACTAATGAATATGTTTGTTCCTTTGACCTAGAATTTGTCCAGAATTGGGGATTTTCCTAGTCCCTTATGACGGAAAATATAGATTTTATTAAAGACAGGAGGCGAACATTTTGCATACTCTTCTTTTACTACTCAGGTGTTAGCAGCAAGGTATAATCACAAGGTACATAGAAAAAAACGTTACATATGCAAATAAGGTGTGTCAGGTAACCAATCAGGTGCTAGCATAGGTGATAAGAGACAAGGTAACATACAATACTTCCTCTTCTTTGATGTCACAGTATAACGATATAGTATAGCATAAACCTAAAACATAACAGAAAAAACGCTAAAGTCCTCTTGTTGGTAAACAAGAAAATATATATAGATGGAGTAAAGTCCACACAAAAAAATTTTGTCCTTGAGGTCGGAAATCACGTGGAGGAAAGTTCCTTTGAGCGATGAACTGGAGCAACTTTATGAACTGGAAACAAGTCCTAGAAGATGTAGGTAGCCAAGTGTTCTGTTGACTCGAAGATAGTTGTCAAACCAAAAGTTACACTGAAAGAACAAAGATAATATAATAATAATAAAGGGAAGGGATAAAGGGAGGGAAAATGTTCGCCTCCTGTCTTTAATAAAATCTATATTTTCCGTCATAAGGGACTAGGAAAATCCCCAATTTTATTACAAGACTGGAGGCTCCATTTTGCAAGTTTAAAGCTATAGAAAGGAAACTTGAATAAAAATATGACAGGATATATACAAGTTTAAACAATTGCCATAGAAACATGCGAGTCTGGTCTGAAATAAAAGGTTTTAAAAGTTGATTCGGAACTCCAATTGGCGGCTTTAAGAATATCCGAAAGGGATACCCCTGATTGTTTCAGCTTAGTGGACATGGCTCCTCTGGAGGAGTGGGCTTTAAAGATAGAAATGTCAATACCTGCCAATTGCATAATCTGCTTCATCCATCTGGCCAAAGAAGGGGATGAAACAGGACGGTAAGGTTTACAGAAGGAAATGAGTAATTGAGTGTCAGAAGGGTTACGGAAAGATTGTGTTCTTTGTTCGTAAGCCTGTAGGCATGAAACTACACAGAGATGTGTCTGTTGAGGGAAAGATGGATAGAATACTGAATGAAGAGAAGTTTTAGTAAGTCTGTATATAGAAAAACGAACACCATCAGGTAAGAACTGTCTGTGAGATATATCTAAGGCTCTGACATCCGAAATTCGTTTAAGGGATATCAAGCAAAGGAGGGCCGTTAATTTAAAAGATAGTACTTTTAATGTAAAGGAATGGTTATCACCTAAGGAATTCAAATATTGTAAGAGAATATTCACATCCCAGGTAGATTGGTATCTGGGTAAGGGTGGACGTCTGAATTTTATGCCTTTTAGTAATTTACAAATTAAGGGATGTTTACCCACAGATATATAATTAATAGGAGCGTGGTAGAAGGAAATGGCTGATCTATAGACGTTTATGGTACGGTAAGCTTTTCCCGTATCAAAAGATGAAGATAAAAAATTTATAATATGATTTAAAGGTGCATGTACGGGATCCAAACCCCGTTGCATGCACCAACCAGACCAAATTTTCCAGGCTGATCTGTAAGCAGATCTGGTACCTGGAGCCCAGGCGTCTGAGAGGATTTCTCTAGATGAGTTAGAAAGTCCGAAACCCGGGTCTGGTGACCCGAAACACACCAGGCTATCAACAGAAGATTGTTGGATGTTATGAGAGGATGAGGGTTCCCTAGAGAATCCCGCAGTAGGAAAGGATGAGAAGGAAGTAAGCGAGGGAAATCGATAAGCATTTCCAGAATCTGAGGGAACCAAGATTGTGTTGGCCACCAAGGAGTGATGAGAGTTACTGTTGATTTCTGAGATTTTATGAGAAGGAGAACTCTCGGAATCAGGATAAAGGGAGGAAATGCATAAAGGTTCTCCAAGGGCCAATGTTGGAGGAGGGCGTCTATGCCCTCTGCCTCCGGATCGGGACGCCAGCTGTAAAAGCGATGAATCTGTCGATTCAATCGGGATGCAAAGAGGTCTAGGAGGAAAGGACCCCACAAGGAATTGATGCGATTGAATATCTGAGGATCCAATTGCCAATCGCTGGAATCCGTAAGGAAACGGGAGTTCCAGTCCGCGATGATATTGGAAAGACCTGGTAAGTATTCTGCCTTGATGGTGATGTTTCTGTGAAGACAGTAGTGCCAAAGATCTTTGGCGATGTTGGCCAGAAGAAAAGATTTCGTACCACCAAGTTTGTTGATATACTGTACTGCGGAGATATTGTCCATCCGTAAGAGGATGCAACAATCTGATCTGTTCTTCGCAAAGCTCTTGAGAGCGAAGAACCCTGCCAGTAATTCCAAACAGTTGATGTGAAATAGAGATTCTTCTGGAGACCATTTTCCTCCTGTTGAAGAGGATCCGCATCGGGCCCCCCAACCTGAACGACTGGCATCTGATTCTATAATCAGATCTGGAACAGAATTGAAGATAGTCTTTCCATTCCAAACTTGAAGATGTTTTAGCCACCAAAGAAGTTCTTCTTTGGTATCTGGGGTTAGGGCTATTTCGTCTGAATATCCTAAGCCGTTTCGAAGATGATGCGCTTTTAGACGTTGGAGAGCTCGGTAATGAAGCGGGGCTGGGAAAATTGCTTGGATTGAAGCAGAAAGGAGACCCACTACCCGGGCTATGGAACGAAGAGAGACTGTTTGTTTGTTTAGGATGGAATAAATTTCCCTCCGAATGGTCTTCATCCTCCTGGAAGGGAGGCTGAGTAGGGCATATTGGGTGTTTATCAGGAACCCCAAAAATTCTACCTCCTTGGAGGGAGCAAGGATGGATTTTTCCGTGTTGATAATAAAGCCCAGATTGGAGAGAAGAGATAGAGTCCATTGAATGTGGAGTCGAATTAGAGATAAAGATTGGGCCATAAGAAGTATATCGTCCAGATATATAATCAGACGGACTCCACGTGCTCTTAGAACTGCCACGACTGGTTTGAGTAGCTTTGTAAAGCACCATGGGGCCGAGGATAGGCCGAATGGTAGGCAGGTGAACTGCCATCTTTGATCCTTCCATAAAAATTGGAGGTATGGTTGAGATTCGTGATGTATTGGAACTGTGAGGTATGCATCCTTGAGATCTATTTTCGCTAGCCAGTCGTCTGGTAATAGCAGATCTCTCAAAAGGTGGATGCCCTCCATCTTGAAATGTTGATAGATCACATAATTGTTTAAATTTTTTAGATTTATGACAGGTCTGTATCCCCCGTCCTTCTTTTTCACTAGAAAAAGGTTGCTCAGGAAACCCTGAGAATGTAAGGGTACCTGAATGATTGCATTTTTGGAAATCAACTCCTTGATTTCTGTTTCTATAAGGGATTTGTTCTCCTCTGAGAAATGAATTGGTTGTGGAATTGAACATTGAATTGGAGTTTGGACAAATTCTATCTGATAACCTAGGATTGAGTTTAGGACCCAAGGGTCGGATGTTACCATGGCCCAAGTATGGGAAAAATATGCAATCCTTCCTCCCAATGGAAGTGGGGAAGAAAACATCGGATAAGGACTTACCGTTGTTGGGTCTGGATCTGGGGTATCCGCGGTGACCTCTGGCTCTCCATGGTCTTCCTCTTGTGGGGAAGAAGGGACTGGGTTGATAGGCAGGGGCAGGATTTTGGAACCTGTCTGGTCTTGGGGGGGCACGATTATATTGTCTCTCCTGAGACTGGCGGCTGGGAAAATTGCCCCTTCTTTTCCCAGCCCTGGGTAAAACCCGAGGTTGAAAAACCTTCTTGAGGGAAGATTGGGCTTTATTTAGTGATGAAAAGAGAGACACATATTTATTTATCTCTTTGATGAAGTCATCACCGAAGAGGAGTCCATCAGTGGGGGAATCCGGTTCTGTTGTGGCTAAGTTAATTAATTGTGGATCCAATTTTAAAAGGATGGACCTCTTGCGTTCAGTGCAGATGGTAGTGTTAATGCCACCAAAAATGCATAGGGCCCTTTGAGCCCAGCCTTTTAGGACCTCTAAATTCACTGGGTTACCCGAGGTATTGGCTTCCTCTGTGAGGTCTAAAATTTTTGCCAGTGGGCCAAGTAGGTCCAAAAATCTGTCTTGGATCGTCCTGAAGGATCGATCTACTCCTTTTTTGGGGTTTTTACCCGTATTATTAAGGTATTTAACCAGTGGAGGATCGATCTCTGGAGTAATGGATAGTTTGTTAGGGATACTAGGTCGTGGGCATTCTGCCCGTAGTCTGTTGCGGGTAGCCTTATCAATGGGTTTCCTTACCCAAAGGTTCAAAAATTGGGATACCTGGGGTTGAGGTTCCCATTCCCCAGAACGGGGGTGTTTAAGTAGACTGGGGTCAAAGTACGGAGTACCCGCACTGTCCATAATAACTGACTTGG
Organism: Hyla sarda; assembly: GCF_029499605.1. Classification (NCBI taxonomy): domain Eukaryota; kingdom Metazoa; phylum Chordata; class Amphibia; order Anura; family Hylidae; genus Hyla; species Hyla sarda. Next base: position 236,791,778 of record NC_079191.1, read on the forward strand.
GGATCTCAGTTGTTACTGGAGACTCCTCATTCTCAGAGATGTCCTCATACTCGGAGTCTGAATACCCCTCAGAAATCTCCCCTTCCTCAGATGAGGATTGGTCAGGGGAAGTGTTGTAAGAGTCCGGTTTCTCTCTACGGGATACTCTCTTAACCCGGCTGTCATGTTTCTCCTCCCGGGTGGAGGGTATGGGATGCGACTTTTTAGCATCAGTATATCTGCTCTTTGTAGTAGCAGGACAAGGGACCTGATCCTTAGTCACTCTAGACTTTTTATAAGATTTTGAAGGACCGGTAGTGGGCATAGGCCGTTTATGGGAGGCCTTCCCAGATTTCCCCCATCCTTTGGCTAGTTTGGATGTGGAATCCTCCGCGGACCAAAATTGATCCGACGGGGTAGATGGTTCAGCTTTGGGGGATTTTTGGTAATTAGGATGGGACATGACCAAGGCTACTGATTGAGCCACAATTTCAGGTATGCTGGACATTGCATTTTGAACCGACAGGTTCACCATAGATTGTATGGCGTTGCCATCCATAATTTGAAAATTACAATTGGACCCCATATCCTTAGATGTATCCTCGTCGGCCATATTGTAGTATATATATATACTGAATGATATGGAGAATATATATGGGGAATTATATATGTATAGATTAAATTATATATATATATGACACAAGGAGTAAACCTATTTCTCCTATCCAATTCGCAATATTGGATGGTAAATACCGGTTTTTACCAGTAGGTGGCGTCACAGGCTAAGAATGACTGAGATGCACTAGCTAATGCTGACGCGGCCGTCTCCGGAGTAACCAAGTTCTGACTGACAGGAATTTCAGTCACAGAACGTGAGGTGAAAGAGCGCGAAGCTGAGGACCAGCTCACGTGATATCACTAGAAGTCCGGCGGTGCCAAGACCAGCGATACCGAGGGGAAGATTAATGGGTATTTTCTTGAAAGAGGAGTGTATAAGAAACGGAGATAAGAGTGAGGAAGCGAAAGTAAGATAAACCCAGGGGAAAGCTTGGGAAAGTGTATATATGTTATATGTGGTGATAAGAGGATAATGGAACGGACGGCAGTATTGGTATGGTGACAAAAAGGTGATGAAAAACTGTAGAATGTATATATATATATGTATGATAATACTCACAATATATATATATAGTGTGAATTAATGTGAGAAAAAACGTTATAAAAGTATATGAGACAAGAGCAAAATTGATGAATACTTAACTTCTGAGCGGAGCAGCAAAGAAGAGGAAGTATTGTATGTTACCTTGTCTCTTATCACCTATGCTAGCACCTGATTGGTTACCTGACACACCTTATTTGCATATGTAACGTTTTTTTCTATGTACCTTGTGATTATACCTTGCTGCTAACACCTGAGTAGTAAAAGAAGAGTATGCAAAATGGAGCCTCCAGTCTTGTAATAAAATTAGAATTTCCACAGGGTGCAGTCAAATTCCATTGAAGACAATGGGAGGCTGCTATACACAATTTCATAGTGTGAATGGGCCCTAATTGTATAGAGGAAAGACTGCTCTTTTTTGTATCTATTTCTGTTTTCATCTCAAACAATGAAAATGTCATGTGTGAATCTAGCCTAAGGAGCTGGACTCTAGACTTTGATTTTTCTTTTGTCCAGTGAGCTTGCAATAATATCTTCCGGGAATCAATAGGTGCCCATTTTAGTATCTGACTCAAGCAAGCCCTTTGCTGTCATAGCAACATCTCTATAAAGTGTTGCTTTATACTAGTTACTGGTCTACCCACACTTATGCATTGATTTCTATGGGGGATAAAAGAATACACAGTGTATCTTATAGATATACCGTAGATACATTTTCTACCTTTTAGAAATTATTAATATTATGATGAATAGGTATATCCGTTTATTGATTTGATTTATTGTAATTTATTATTATGTTGACATAGTCTAGTGCAGACATAGGCAACCTTCATCACTGCAGATATTTTGGACTACATCTCCCATGATGCTTTGGCAGCATTTTGGCTGAAAGAGCATCATGGGAGATGTAGTCCAAAACATCTGCAGTGCCAAAGGTTGCCTATACCTGGTCTAGTGTAATACAGTATGGCCAATAAGTGCAATATTTTTGACAGCCTTTAGTAAAATTATAAAGACCTATATTGATGCGTAGACACTGTTTGGTGTTTGGTAGCGATAATGCTGTACCGGCATTGTGTGCTATGAGATAATTTGCTATGCCTTCTTGTTTCCATTATCCCGCTACTGTCCCTGGTGTGTTCCTCCTCCTGGTTCTTTGTGGTCAATATGCCACGCTGCAGCTCAGCGAATCGCTGGCCGCAGAAATGTCCCACCTTGGCCAATGATTGGCTAAGCATCAATGTGACGTATTGAGCCCTCACAGCAGTCTAATTCCTGATGTTGGTGCTCATTACATCACTGCCACTCATCCCATCACTAACCACAGGTAACCAGAAGGAATAGTGCATCAGGGATCGCAGCGTGACAATGGAGGCACAGGGGGAGCAGAATTGTTGTTTTTCATAATGGGCAAATTGGAAATGTGGCTAAAAATAAAAACCGTATCCCAGAGTACTCCTTTAATCTCATACACATTACTGTTTACAATTTAAACATAGCAACTCTTCAGGCAACATTTGGGTAGGGGACATGGCACATTATTTTTCTTTATAAAGTAATTTCAGGATTGAGTTTATTATGTGGATGTGGCATATAATCTATTGCCATCAGTGTTTTTAATTTTTTTGACAAGGGAGAGGACAGCGCCTTGTGTGATTCCGTGGGTATAATTGCCCACTTTTATCCCCGTGTGACGTGCGCTCACCGGGGGGACTTTTGGAAAAGGCATATCACCCCTCCGTGTGGGGTCAGACGGGAGATTTCAGGCTGCAGCGTGAAGGAACTTGATGTGTGAGGGGGGAAGGGTGAAGCAGGGGTGTGGAAATTAAAAAAAAAACTACTTGTCCAAGGGACTAAAGCGGAACACAATCTACTTGTCCCTCAAGAAAATCCACTTGTCCTGGCAGATAAAATAATTTTCACCAAAATAGTCTGATCCCCCCCCACTAGACCACCAGGGATGGATATAAGATCCTTTAGACACTGCTGACAGCGGTAATCTAATGGTTTAATAGGCGATCGCAGAATGTCAGGATATTAGCGGGGGGAGAGCTGTAGCTCCTTTTACACCAGAGCCAAGCCCAGAAAAGTCTAGATGTAACTTTTTGATCACCTTATAAAAAATTTCTCATATGAAGTGACCAAAAACGAGCAATTCTGGACTATTATTTACATTTACACCGTTCACCGTGCGGTTTAATTAACATTATATTTTAATACTCTGGACATTTCCACATGCAGCGATAACACTTATGTTTATTTTTGTACATTATTTTTATTTAAAGAAAATTGGAAACTTTTATTAGGAAAGGGGCTTATTCACATGTATACGCACTTTAAAAAATATTTTAATCACTATTTTTCAGTCTCGATAGGGACTTATGTGGGGGGGGGGGGGGGTTCTGCTTCTCCAGTTTATGTGCTGCATTTTGTGTCAGAAAATGCTGGAAGTTGCATTTAGTTACTAGATAACTACAACTCCCAGCATGCCCTGATACAGCCTATGATTGTGTGGGTGTTGCAGCATGTTGCACTGTATAGTACAGTTAAGGTTATTGTGGGACATGCTGGGAGTTGTAGTTTTGGTTTGTGTCAGCTGCAGAGCCATAGGATGTGTCAAGGAATACTGGGAATTGCAGTTAGTAACTACAACACCCAGCATGCCCTGATGCAGCCTATGGCTCTGCAGCTGACCCGAACCAAAACTACAACTCCCAGCATGTTGCACTTTATAGTTCTACAGTTTAGGTTATGGTCCAACATGCTGGGAGTTGTAGTTTTGGTTTGGGCGTGTTTGTCTGCATCCGTGGGGCTCTTGGTCGTCGGCTGAGTATGAAGGGGGCAGGATTCTGGGGGTGCAATTTAGTGCGGGTGCCACTAAAAATAAATAAAATTAGATGGCACAACTGCCCTAATGCCCGACGTGACAGTCCGCTCCTATACAAAACATTCATGCATACACATATCATACATGCACCAGCCACTGTCCCCATATCATACATACAAACACCCCTGCCACTGCCCCCCCCCCCCCCACATTATACATTACATACACACATACACTCACACCCTACATATACACCATACATATGCACACATCATACATACACTTACCGCTGCCCACCCCACATCATACATCACATACACACATCACACTTAGACATTATACACACATCAAACATTACATAGACATCATACACACATACACTCACACCATACATATCCACCAGTGTTTCCCAACCAGGGTGCCTCCAGCTCTTGCAAAACTACAACTCCCAGCATGCCCAGGGCATGCTAGGAGTTGTAGTTTTGCAACAGCTGGAGGCACCCTGGTTGGGAAACACTGATATACACCATACATATGCACACTTCATACATACACCTGCCGCTGCCCCCCCATCATACATACACACACCATTCATATACAACCACCCTTCCTGCCGCCGCCTGTATTCTCTGTCTCCTCACCTGAGCCGCCATGAGTGGACATCAGAGCTGTAGTCCCGGCTGGTGTGAGGTGAGATTTCCGTCCTCCCCCTCCCCCCCCCCCCCTGCTCTGTGTTTTCCCCGTGCAAACAAGCAACCTCCCCGTGGTGGATTAGGTCCTGTGGAGACAGATCAGGGGGAGGGATAGAGCTGTGTGCGGGGGATGGAGCTGTGCACGGAGCTGTCTCTCACCCTGCTGTGTCTTCTGAGCTGCGTCCTCCATCCTCCGGGAGGGGAGATAAGGGGTCTCTGCAGTCAGCTGGAGGCCGCCGCCCCCTCCATACACTCTGAGTGCTGGTGTGAGGTGGAGACTTCCATCGGCTCCTGCGCCTCACACCGACATTAAAGAAAAATAAGGGGGACGTCTGTCTGTCCCTGCTCGCCCGATACAGGACTAAATCTATAAACAATTCACCTGCCCGGCACCCAAAACTACTTGTCCCGGGCGTCGGGCTATAGGATTTCCACATCCCTGGGTGAAGGCTTGACCCATCACCCCTCTCACATCAAGGAGCCTTGGGCATCTATCAGCCTGTTGCTGGTTCACCGTTTGCCCTTCCTTTGGAGCACATTTGGGAGAGGTATGCACAATATATGTGACTATTTTTACCATACCGGACTCTATCTGAAATTTGATCTCAGAAGGGCAGCGCCGCTGCAGAACATCTTTTTCCTTCTTCAGCAATCGTAGCAGCTAGTCTCTGCCCAGGTAGGAACTGAGCAAAACTGGCAATTAGAGATGAAGGCTCTTGATTGGAAGTGATTATCAAGTGTCATGAAACCTATGTTTCTGTTGATCTTTAATAGAGGTGCAGTTGAGGCAGTGGGACATTTAATGGGTATTTCCATCTTGACAGTTACAGGGTTTTTCTTGAGAGCCGAGGAACATGCTCTCAAATCATCCAAAGTGCATGAAAAAGTGCAAATGTGTTACAATAAAAAAAAATGCACAAAATATACAGTCTATCGCAAGCCCTTCTCCAAAATTAGAGAGCCCGTCCATTATTAGGGCGACCTAATAACTATGTATAAATATATCAGGGGGCAGTACAGAGATCTCTCCCATGATCTATTTATACCCAGGACTGTATCTATAATAAGGGGACATCCTCTACTTCTTGAGGAAAGAAGGTTTCTACACCAGCACAGACGGGGTTCTTTACTGTAAGAGCAGTGAGACTATGGAATTCTCTGCCAGAGGAGGTGGTCAGGGGTCTGGATGCATTTTTTGAGAGTAATAACATTGCTGGTTATGTATACTAGATCTATAGGGACAGAACGTTGATCCAAGGATTTATTCTGACTGCCATATTTGGAGTCTGGAAGGAATTTTTACCTCTAGTAAGAGGATTTTTGCCTTCCTCTGCATCAACTCAGTAGGGACTCATTAGGGTTATAAGTTGAACTTGATGGACTCTGGTATTTTTTCAACCTTATGAACTATGTAACTAAATGGGCTATTCTACACTGTTTTCATATTTACTATAGAAGCAAATGGGAGTCATGGAAACTGCATAGCACCACAAGCAATGCTGTTTCTGTAACTTCCAAGTTATGGAAACCGTGTAGCTCACTAGAGTGCTGGCCCCAGAGGTGAGACTTACATCTCTCGGGCATTTATGGCTTATCCTTTGAATACACCATAAATGTCAAGAAGGGAATTAACAGCAGTTTTTTTTATTTTTTATTGGCCTACAGTATGATAAATGACCTGCCTTTAAATGTAATGCTCCAGTCATCAAAAATCTACTTTTTATATCATAAAACTAGCTAAATTGTACAATTAAAACGGATAATTTACAGCAGAATATTCCTAAATATTCTAGTAAATGACATGATGTTCACTGTAGATGCAATTCATGTTAACTGGTTTGCACCTACACATCTCATGGCTGTTCAGGTTTTCTTTTCTTCTATGATATTTCTATGTAATGATAAATCCTTTACTAGGTTCTTTTTTGTAAAAGTACTCCTTAGCAAGCTGTCCATCTGGCTTTGTTCTCCAGCTAATAGGTTCAATCTCCATATTCTCCTGACACTCACAGAAAACCTCTGCACCTAGGGACATTACTGTTCAAGACCGTAACCATAGTATAGGATAGTAGGACTCCATTTGCATCTGTACACGAAACACAATCTGTTTGATCAAGTTTGATCTGCTTTGTACCATCTATATGCCTTCCAAAGCCACATTTTCATTAGGTTCAACAACTAATGTATCATTAGAAGAGCAAGATGTCATTGACCTTGGCAACCAGTCTGATTATAGCAATTGCCCAGGGCGGTGAACTGACCACCTAATTTGGGAAAACTTCATTGAAACAAATAGACTGCCCTTAGGGATAATAATAAAATACAATCCTTTAATTTAGCTACTCAAAAGGTACATAACAGGTAATAATGGTAACCATATGACAAAGCAGAAAATCTCACACGTGGCTAAAAAATGTGATAATGTGATGATGTGCATGGAAGGTGTTAGTGGGGTAACCGTAGGATTGGGTTAAGATGTTGCTTCCAAGTTTTCAGATGGAAGATGGGATATAGGAAAAGTGCCCACCCTACACAATTCAAACCCCCCTTGATACTGTCCCTACCTTCTGAGGGACCCATCTCCTTAATAGGATGGCCTCAACCACGGTGACGTTCCCTTCCTGATACTAATGTGCACAGGATAAAATAAAAAATGGGGAAGGGAGGCAGGAGGGATATGCCCAGATGTATAAAGATGTTAATTGAGGTATAGATGGTTGGATTCAAGGTAAGTATTGTAACCGTATCAGGAAAGTTCCCAGTGTAGAAAAAAAAAGGTGAAAACCAAATATATATGCACAAATAAAAATGTAAAAAGTTCACAAAGGAGATGGTTCGGCACTGCTTAGGTGTCCTGGGATCTGTGTTAGCAGATGGATACTGGTGTAGCTGTATGCCATAGGCAGTGCTCAGATATATAAGCAGTGTTCAAATATCATCCATAAGAAGAAAGAAAATATCGGCACTCACCACATCGGCTTGTAAGTCTTCTTTATTCAGACATACTCACATATGGGGTACAGGAGAGAGGGGTGGTGGGGGGACAATGGATGGCGACCGAGCTCCTGTTTCGCACGCTTGGCGTGCTTTGTCCGGCCATGGCCGGACGAAGCACGCCAAGCGTGCGAAACAGGAGCTCGGTCGCCATCCACTGTCCCCCCACCATCCCTCTCTCCTGTACCCCATATGTGAGTATGTCTGAATAAAGAAGACTTACAAGCCGATATGGTGAGTGACGATATTTTCTTTCTTCTTATGGATGAAAAATTAAAAAAGCTTGACCCTAATAGATAGCGGGTATAGCTATAACAATTTGCCCAAATATTAGACAGAAAATGTTATCTGTTCATAGTACATGTTGTCTGTCACACATCATATATTGTCAATCCTAGACAGCAAATGTTATATAACCACAATATGTTATCAATCCTTATCAATGGTTATAAATGATAATTCTCCCATCCAATTTGAGTGTACACTGTACAGTGGTGCGGATTTTGCGCTGTATAAATGAACTATTATATATGCCATTTCTGTACATATGCAGCTGCACATCCTGGAGCTAAGACAGTAGTTCCTTTAAGAAAGGTGAGTTCTAGCCTGTTCTAGTGGGTGACATCTGTTTTGATAACTCCACAGTGCTGTTCAAATTGAATTTTGCTCCATCTCAGGCCTGGTTCTGGTTTACTTTATTGGCATGGAAGTTAATTTTATCTGACAGCAAGTGTTATGCGTGGGGAAATACCAAAATGCCAACACTGCTGCTCTTCTTTAAATTCACACCATATGCTGTAGATCATATAGCACAAGTCAACATAAATCACGATAACATCCAAAGTGTATACAGAGACCATTGTTGTGCACAACCTTATTTCCTGTATCCTCATGTTAGCTGTGGATATGAACATTTAAAAGATTTTTGTAGAAGAAATAATGTTCCAACATTGTTTGTTTTCTTCGTCCGGCAGCACAGCTTACCAGATACTCAGCAATGTTCATTTTTCTAATCTGGCTGTATCTGTTTTTGTACATTATTATTGGGACAACCATATTGCTTCAACTAATGCAGTTGGAGATTCTTTACTGCGGCCATATGGACCATAAGAAACAGTAGCCTGGAATTGAGCCATTAACTTCTAAGGGAGAGTTTTCCTAGGCATGCTCGGCAACCTGTGCAGGGAGAAGGAGGAGGGTAGCTGTAACCTCCACCTACTCCAAATGGTGTATCCTGTGTTATCTATATATCGATGTCCCCTTTTCATTGTATTCCTGCTTGTGATAAGGCTTGGATTACTAAACACTGATCTCTACAAGTGAAAACAGTGAGAATGTTTTAAAAATATCCCCAAAAACTCAGAAAACATTTTTAAATGTAAAAAACGTAGAGGAAATGTGTCATCATAAAAGGGATGTTTTTGTTTTAATTCAAGTTGGACCAGTTTTCAAATTGATTGTCAATGGGCTCACAGTTTGGTGGATTAAACTGCCATTTACCCACTAATCCATATCATCATTAGCAATCAATGTAAAAGCTGCACCGATCTTTGGTAAAAGTGCCGTGAAATGTCTGCGTGGTTTTCATCGCTTCCTTTTACTAGAGGTAGCCTTGTGATTTGGGCTCTACTGTTGCTAAACGGCAACCTGCCGTTGCGCCACTGCTGCATTCCAGGATAAAGTAGTATGGTGGGTGCAGCTAACCAATTATTCATCCACTTTATGTATGGCCGGCTGGCTCTGTACAGGGAGGGAGGGGGGGTTATGCAAATTAACCCTGTGGCCAGCTGGCTATGTACAGGGAGGGGGCAGGGTTATGCAGATTAACCCTGCCACGCACGGATGTGCTGAGCAGAGTGCTCGCTCTCGCCTGTATTATACAAAGGCAGAGAGGGAGTACTATGCACTGCCTATGGCCAGACTGCATTTCCGGAGTTTGGTCACTTGCCATTACAAGTAGGAGACAAACATCTGAGCTTCTGACCCCTGGTGGCCAGATGTATACAGCAGAAAAACTAACATAAAACATGTTTTTTTTTTTTTTTTTATGCAAGCCAATTACAAAGGCTATCTATTTGGCATAAGGAATTGAATATTTAATATCTTTTTAAATGACAGTGCCCATTTAAGTTAAAAAATACCTGCTAACATTTTCCAGAAATTCAGGTCTTTTCATTCTTTGTTCCCAAATGCAACACCTGCCACAGTGCCATATCATGCAGCCGTTGTGCTTCAATCAAAAAGTTATTCACTTTGTTTACTTATAACTGATTAATTTCCATACTGTGGGGCGTCTGTCACCCTTAGGCTAGGTTTTCACACAGGTTTCTTTTGGCGTTTGTTTGTTTTTTGTTTTTTTAACTGCCACTACAGAATTTAAGCCAAAGTCAGAAGTGGATTCAGTAGGAAGTAAAAATCCTAATTTTATATTTCCCATTCCTTTTGGCTTTGGTTTAAAACTGCAATGGCAGTATTCCAAAAAATGCTAGAAAAAAAACCAGTGTAGAAACCTAGATAATGCTCTAATTGTGAGAAAAATAAATGAAAAAAAAAATATATGCATACAAACCAGTTTACACTATTTTACTGGCTGCCTTTGGAGGGTCTGCTGCACTATTGCACTGTTACCGTAAGCATTGATGTATACCACCTGACTAGAGGAATAAAATGTTACTGTTTTGGCCTCCGTTGGGTAATGGGGTCCATGGATAATTTACTGTTTACACCGGGAGCTTTCCTGAAGCACACAGTATACGTACACTACTACATAAAGTTATACAAAGAGTAGTCTGTGAGTATTGCTAGATAGAAGTACATTTTCCAGTACTAACTATGCTGCTTTTATTTTTACAGGCCCCGGAACTGACATGTGACCCTATAAATGAAACCCTTTGCCAAATCTGCTGTCAGCAAGCGGACAGTGATACTGTTTACAGCTTATGGCCCTTTCATGAATCCTGCACCAATGTCCTAATCTTGCGATGACTGTTAGCAGAAATCCTTCAAGCTCAAGTAAAGTTCCTTCCAGGATAATCTGTGCATCGCCCCCCCCTTCCCCTCCGAAGTACAAGTATGCAAAAATGTCTGTACAAGATGAGAACATAGATGGATGTCCTCTTCTTGTGGGCACGGTCTTGTTATGCAGTGGTGTTTGTCAACAGATAGATCCTAGCTGCCATGCGTCACCCCCACCCCCCACCAGCTATAGACCTAAATCATGCTGTTCATTTTTAGGGGAGGATCACATATATGAAATCTTTATTCTACTTTTTTTTTTTTCCCAGTTTTCCTTTTTTTTTTTCCTTTTTCATTGCAATCTGTCAGACAAACCTTCTGATAGTATTTATGAAAGTCAACAGTCAATCTACTGCCTCTCCATTATGCCAAAAAGGCAACATTTTCCATTGAAGACGCTTTACTTAATACTCTCATTTCTGTTTGAAACTTTTTGTTTTGATGATGCAATTCAGGGATAAATATGTTGCTAACATGGTACTACTTCCTGTCACCCAAACCAAGTGTATACTGCTGTATTTAACGAATATATCCAGAACAGTGAAGTTTATACAGTTTGTTCCTGGTTCTTTGTTTAGTTTGTTTTGTTTTTACGCTTTTTATCACCAAATGACCAGAATGGGTTTAAACCTAGGAGATCAGGCAGACATAGCAGTGTATTGGCAATGTTGTGTATGCAGGTGTACCAAAACAACCAGGATTACTGTACATGGGGTGCGTGTACCAAGCAGTGCACTATATGGGTCTTCCGTCACTTGGCTTTGAATAGTATATTCTACATTTGGAAACCCGTGATTGAAGAATAAGGTAATGCCCTTAAAGAGGGATTTCAGGTTACACTATTACCTGGAAAGCACAGTGCTGCTGAAAAGGCCCTTCCATATTAAACGTCAACACGTTTGGTCCATTATTTTTGTACTGGTTTCTTTGTTTTGGGTTTTTACTTTTTGTTAGTTTTAGGGGGGCATATTGTGAATGAACATCAATGGTACATTATTGCAACTTGGTATATAAAGTACAGACACAAGTGATCTATATATATATCTATATCTATATATATATATATATATATATATATATATATATATATATATATATATATATATATATATATATAATATTCATGCTGTACTTGATTGATATATGAAGACTTTTTCCTTTGCATTATGGCATTATGACTATAAATATATAAATATATTTTGTTATGTACAGAGATGAATCATTATGCATGAGTGTTAGGAAGAAGACGCAAACTAGCTTTTTTTTTTTTTTCCTCCACAGAAAAGATAAGTGCATGCGTCCCTATGGCGTGGCCAATATAAAGTTAGAATTGTGAACTAATTTACCCCACTACTGAATTTCTAAAATATGTTTTAATCATACCTTCCAGACCTGGCAATAGTTTTTTTTTTTTTTTTCCTTTTTTTTTTTTGTTAATTAAAATCGTGTGGTGGAAGACTTCTGGGAATCTTTGTACTGTAATACTTGTGGTCCTTTTGATTTTATTTTTCATACCATTCATTGTCAGTCAATATAACAATGCATGTGGCTGAAAGTAGCATTCTTGACCATGTTTTCCCGATGCACCTGCGTTTGTATTTTAAATGTAGCATACGTTACCTAGTCTTCAAAGATCAGAAGAACTGCGCAGTACCCGGTGCTCATAGTTCACTGTGTCAGCAAAGAAGTTCTAGGCCTTGAAACTATATGTATAAGAACCTGTGATTTTGTTACATTGGCAGTGGCTCTGTTTACAGGGTATTTACCCTTATTTTCTTGTCCTTCTTTAGAGCACAGCATCATAGCTGCTTAAGACACATCACCTAACTGTGAATAAGGATATGAAGGCTCTCTACTGTTTTTAGTGAACACAGTGAATTCTGTCATTTTATGACCTGCTCTTGTGGTCTTCAGCATGTCTACTGTTAGATCCATATGTTCTGATCCAATAAACACAGGAAAATAGTGGTTAGAGAATTAGCTGTAAAGAGTTTACATAACTAGTGAAAAATGGAAATGGCCGACCCACAGTTTATATCTCTTAGAGCAGATCCAGGAAATTGCATAACACGTCTAGTAGTTAGTTGATAACTAATATATCACTTGCTATCTTACCCTATACATGTGTCTCTTCATGGCATTTTAACAGGTTTTTGAAACTTACCAAATGTGACACCAAGTGTCCACTACAACAGGGCGCTAATCTCTTCACGAAGACATGGTGCTTGGACCTTCCACAAATTTGAATCTCTGACATGTAGGAATGGGCTTGTTGCCATAGTATACTTTACTTTAGTTTTAACTTATCACTTCTATTCGATGAGACCTACCAGAGGAAATCTGAAAAAAGGATTTGGGTGTACATTAAAAAGTAAAAATACTGTTTTTAGTCTTATTTCTATGCTAAAATAGGCTTGAAGGTATAGACCCAAAGCCAGAGACAACACCACTAAGAAATTCTTATAACCTTTCCTGTTTCGGACTACAAAATACATAGATCCTCTAACATATTATATTATTGTGTTTGGTGATTCAGATCCCCACAAGTTCTCTATGAAGACCCGTATTCTGACACTTTCTTAGTGAACATGTCACCAGAACCTCTTTGCAGTTCAGCTGGGGCTGTAGGCCTTTGACAGTCATGTCTTAGCATAAAAGATTCTTTAAGAAAAACCCTTAAAGTGGGCTTCTGTGGTTGGTCTTACTGATGACATGCATGCATAATATATACTGCATTTGAAAATCTGTCGCAGAAAATTTGGTCTGAATAAAAGGGTGATCATCTCAAAATGGAGGTCTTTTGGCAAGGCTTTATTGTATTAATAAAAACACTTTTTTTATATAAACGCTAAAGCACCTGTTTGTTTTCCTGCTGGTAAATGACATTCAAGTTCCGATAGGCACCCTTTTGTGGCCCCATCATAGAATGTTATTAGATTTATAGAAACATTTAGTACTGAAACCTATATTCTGCATTTAAATGTGTCGTATGAAAACCTTAAGCTTAAAGTCAGAGAACAAACCAATATTCACCAGTTGTGTAGTACACACATAGGAGACACATAAATGTGTGATAAAAAGCGTTGGGAATGAAATTCACGTACTATTATCTTCCATAGTAGCTACTTGTTCCATGCAAAGGACATTACATTATGTATAGGTACTTTTGTTTGTTATGGTGTTTTGTTATGGTGTCCTTGAATTAATTTGCTTACTCCATTGATATTATTAACACAAACACCTATAGAACACATTGATGAAGGGGAATATATTGCTGCTCTCAAAAGGCCTCATATCAATTCTGCAACCAGTGAAAGTCAACATTTCATTGCCCTTGCGCTTTTCAGAAAATAAGAGGGGAAAGAAGTTGATAAAGTGCTAAATAATTTTTATTACTGGTAAAGCAAGCATGGTATTTACAGAATACTTCCTTTTTAAGTTATACAAGAATTGCTGCTTAAAGGGAAACTCCATTGAAACTGACAGAAAATATTACAATCCGTGCTGATGTAACTACCAGCTGGTCAATATTTCTGCCAAAGATTATTTGTTTGAAGTCTGTTCACACTATTACCATAACAAGCTGGTGCTAATAACTATTTACAATATATATAACACTTACCTATTTTGTCAAAGTTGCCCTTTGGCTCCCCATCATGGAACACCATGATGTCTCAACAACACCAAAAATACGGAGAGGACAAACAGCCCTATTACATGGCCTGACCCTGCCCAGTAAACAAGCGCCTTTACATGCCTAGAGCTCAAGGCTAATAATTTTTTATGGGTTAAAATGACCCAATTTGCTGACAAACGAGCAATGGCTGATCTCCAGCACAATATTGGCCTGTTCAGTAATCGCCCCATGTAATAAGGCCTTAGAAGACATTACAGTTCGAAGTGAGTAAAAAGAAGAGGAAGAAGTTACCTATCTCAGTAGAGGAAAAATAGGATGCCACAATGCAATTTAAGGCAGGGATTACAACAGAGGAGGGAGTATTTAGGGTATTTGGAAAGGGAACACCCATTGGGCTCAAATGTAGAATAACTTTAGGTAGAAATACCAAAAATGAAAAGTCAGGGTTATAAAGAAAAACTAATGCACATTTTAGGGCTACAATGCAGCCTTTCGAAAATCGAAGTTTTCAGTGTAAACTGAACCATCAAGGAGACATGGCAGGTATGATGAATTGGTTTTAAACTGATCCTAATGAATGTTTATGGATCCCTTTGGCTTTTAATGGGGTCCATCAAGTTTTCTTTACGTTTACACTGAACCCTGACAACTTGGAACCCAGTGCAAGTGTGAACAGAGCCTTGGAAAGATATTAATATTTGCTGCTTAGTAATGTATGATGCATAAAATAACCAGAATTTAATTTTCTGTTTCGGTTGGAGTTTTCCTCCAAGGCATAAAGAACAAGTTGTAGTGACAATATGATGTTTTATGCACTTCAATTTAGCTAGAAATACTAGTGCTTTGCTTAGGCTTCTTATATGTCTAAAACAACTGTCAGGTAGAGGTGACTTGCTCAGCAGATCATAGTTATCATCACTATTGTGATGTATAATGGAATAAATGTTCCAGCTATAGCATTTCTGACATTCTGATGTGTTTAGTAGGTAACATCAGAGGGGTCTGGTTGCTTCCTGAATTGGTGGGTATACTTGGTTTCCATTAAGCCCTCTTAATTTTCATGTTCTGTCTGTGTATTCTGGACTTGTCATGTGTCGTCCTGACATCAGAATACCATTAATGGCTGTGAGCACTTCTGCAATTTTCCTTTACAGTCCCAAGCATCTAAATTAAAAATTGAAGCAACTTTCTAAGTAGTTTTGACAAACAAACAATCTCCTACCATTTTGTGGATATAGATCCTATGCAAACCTTTGTGTATCTATGGTTACACCACAAACAGCCCTTGTGTAGTCAGTTAATGTGGTCATATGTTGTCATGAGTTAGAGGATTTGCAGAACTTGCAGTGTAACCTCGGAGACACACAGATCCACATAGGAACTGTATGCACAGAAATCAAGACCATGTTGATTTTTGCTTCTTTTTCACTTTTGATGCATTGGAGCAATAAACATGGCTGCAAACAGGCAAATCACTTTCGAAATTGAATTTCAAAGCTGATAGATGAGCCTCGCCAGTGACCCAGTCTTAGACTTCTTAATCCCATGTTATGATGTTTACAGGAAGGAATACTTTAGTCAATATGGTCTGTGTTTGCGTGGTTGTCATTTTAGACACCTCAAAAGCTGCTCTCTAAAAGTGTACTCCTTTCCTCTATTTTCAAGTTGCCTACTCCCCGTACAGAGGAGTTTATAAAGGACAAGGGAAGAGAACATGGTCCGATTTGTCAGTATTTACGTTATGTGAAATGTAATGTTTTGCGTAAGTTCAATGTAGCATAATACGTTCTAGTACACAATGCGGAACAGACTGTGTGACTACGCACATATACGTTTGGTTTCCTCTAAGCTGGAGCAGCTGCAGCTTAAAGCTGTGTTCTTCATCAGAATGGAACCAAATGTGTTCAGTATCAGGAAGCTGCTTGTCATGTCTGCTGCTCGTGGAATTTTATTCTTTAATGGTGCTGTAATGGGGCACTGAAATCACTATTACTGGAATCCATATATACACAGAAGCCAGTACAGTGTGTGAGTAATCCTTCCAATATGGTGGAGGGCCGCCTCAAGATTTAACGGAGTACTATGCCCAATTGTGCAGTACAAAATGAAATGCTTTTTCACTACTCGATATGCTTATTAGATTTGCAAATCCGGTCTTTGAAAAAAAAAACACAAAAAAACGTGCTATTGAACAAAAATGCACAGTAAACAACACGCAAGCTGCTTTTAGTGGATGCAAAAGTCAGGATTAATTCTTAACTGGAACTGGTTACCAAAGTTATAAACAGATCTCCCAAAATGTTACACTTTTCTGCATTCATTTCAACTACTCAAGAAATAAAGAAAATCCAAGGACCTGGCCAATGTATAACGAGAGTGAGAAGAGGGCAAAGTCATTTAATTCTGTACAAGGAATACATTGATGCGAGAGGAACTGTAACTTGTAATGACCCCTATTCATCAGCTCTCTCATTTGTACTGCTTTTAATAGGTCTTTTCTGTGCTTCAGAGACCACCAGTTAACTTGTATTGATTGGCCGGGCTTTGATCTGGTGATCCTTCTAACAGATATGGGATTCATTAACAGTGGGGAAAAAGTAAGACAATCTGAGATGGCTGAGATTGATTCATTAACATGGTACAATAGTGAATTCTGCTAATTTTACACAATTCTGAAAGGTCTTCAAATGTTATATTGTCCTTTTTTGAATGTGCATATATGTCATTGCATATAAATATATATACTGTGTTTGTGTGTGTGTATATATATATATATATATATATATATATATATATATATGAAAATTACTTACCTAAACCAAATGAAAATAATTTCTCAAATTAGTAGCTTTGTTTCTCCAGTTATGCTAAATGACAAGGGCCGAAATTTAGTGTTTGTTTCCTGTTAAAAACTCATATCTAGCTTAACATTTTCATCCACGCCCTTTAATTTACATAGCATAAGTGAATATATAGGAAAGCTCTTATGTTTTGCCTGTCTTTGATAATTAAAAAAAAAATACAAAGAAATATATAACTATTTTTATGAAAAATAAGCGCCTGCAGTCCTCCACGTAACCCTGTGAGGGTGTGCCTAGTGAGCATTGCGGCAGTGCTGGAGACTTGAGTAGTAAGGGACACCTTGTTTTAAGTACATTACTTCAATTAAGTATAGTTTTGTTTTCCTTACTTGTGTATCCTGTTCTGTCTATAAAGTCAGAGATCAGATAGTATTACTTTACCGAGTAGTCTTTACTATATTGTAAACTTTTAATGACATGGCATGCTATTCCCTTTCTCTTATGTTATTAAATGTTTCCTCTTCGGTATGTCATTTCAGTTATTCTCTAATTACATTGAATATAAATGAAGAAATAATTTTAAGACACACCAGTGCTTTTGACAGGTTGGGGAACAGATGAGTGCCCCCCATATACAACAGTGCACATTACACTAGCCAGCCTATTTCCATATGTGTTTTATTCATGTCACAAACTAATGTATACTGTCAGAACACATTGTTCACGGAAGGAATATCAAAGGTGTTTTCAAAGTTTACATATTGTCACATGACCTGTGTAGTCTATGCCGGGTGTTTTTATTTTAAAATCATTTACACTAATAGCCACGGCAAGGCAACCAGCCCACAGCTATACTACCTTTTACCTACCACCCTGATTTGGACACCTTTCCCGTTACAATTGCAATAGAAAAGCAGTGCTTTACTCAACGTGGTGTTAGTAGGTATTGCCTTGTGTATTCCATTTTAAATTGTAACCTAGTTTGTTAAAAAGAAGAAAAAGAAAAAAAAATACAAGATGGTGATGCATGTAAATAAAGCATAATGGATCTCTGACTTGGCTTATTGTTTCAGATTCATTTCTTTGGGGGGGGGGGATGTTCATTTGTCTGCTACTGTCACTAAGTAATCTAGACAAATAGGGGGATATTTATCAAAGGATTTAGACAGTTTTTTCCTGTCTAAATTTGTCACACAGAAAGTCACAGTCTAAATATGTGCTTTTTGCTCTAGAGGATTTTTAGAACATGATGCATTCTAGTCTATTTTAGACGGAAATGCATTGGAAAATGCATTGGTGCTGAATTTATCCAAAGCGACTTTTCAGCGACAAGTCGCATCAGCTGAAAGTACGCCGAAATGTCAGGCCATGTTGGAGCAGGTTTAAATACAGTCTAAAGCATAGATCCCGAAGTCTGTGCACAGAATTTATCAAGAGCTGTGCGCCATTTGATAAATTAGGCGCACAATAGACCAGCCTAACCCTCTGTAGTTTGGTCTATATTGATATGGGACATAGACAGCTTTGATAAATATCCCCCATAGATTATATAATGACTATAAACTAAATAAAGGTCATCAGAAAATGACCTATTGTTTTAAATTGAGTTTTTACAGTGGAGATCAAAAGTTTGGGCACCCCAGGTAAAAAAAATTGTATTAATGTGCATAAAGAAGCCAAGGAAAGATGGAAAAATCTCCAAAATACATCAAATTACAGATTAGACATTCTTATAATATGTCAACAAAAGTTTAATTTTATTTCCATCATTTCCACTTTCAAAGTAACAGAAAACAAAAAAATTTGTCTGCAAAAGTTTGGGCACCCTGCAGAATTTATAGCATGCACTGCCCCCTTTGCAAAGCTGAGACCTGCCAGTGTCATAGATGGTTCTCAATCATCATCTGGGAAGACCAGGTGATGTCAATCTCAAAGGTTTTAAATGCCCAGACTCATCTGACCTTGCCCCAACAATAAGCACCATGGGTTCTTCTAAGCAGTTGTCTAGAAATCTGAAACTAAAAATAGTTGACGCTCACAAAGCTGGAAAAGGCTATAAGAAGATAGCAAAATGTTTTCAGATGTCAATATCCTCTGTTAGGAATGTAATTAAGAAATGGCAGTCATCAGGAACAGTGTAAGTTAAAGCAAGATCTGGAAGACCAAGAAAAATATCAGACAGAACAGCTTGCAGGATTGTGAGAAAAACAATTCAAAACTCACATTTGACTGCACAATCCCTCCAGACACTGGAGTTGTGGTACACTATTCCACTATAAAGAGATACTTGTACAAATATGGTCTTCATGGAAGAGTCATCAGAAGAAAACCTCTTCTATGCCCTCACCACAAAAATCAGCGTGTGAACTTTGCAAATTAACATATAGACAAGCCTGATGCATTTTGGAAAAAAGTTCTGTGGACCGATGAGGTTAAAATTGAACTTTTTGGCCGGAATGAGCAAAGGTGCGTTTGCAGAATAAGGGGAACAGAATTTAATGAAAAGAACCTCTGTCCAACTGTTAAGCATGGGGGTGGATCAATCATGCTTTGGGGTTGTATTGCAGCCAGTGCCACAGGGAACATCTCACGAGTAGAAGGAAAAATGGATGCAATAAAATTTCAGCAAATTTTGGATGCTAACTTGATGCCATCTGTGAAAAAGCTGAAGTTAAAGAGAGGATGGCGTCTACAAATGGATAATGATCCTAAAAACACCTCAAAATCCACAGGGATTACATCAAGAGGCGTAAACTGAAGGCTTTGCAATGGCTTTCACAATCTCCTGACCTCAACATAATTGAAAATCTATGGATAGACCTTAAAAGAGCAGTGCGTGACAAACTGTGCAGAAATCTCAAAGAACTGGAAGACTTTTGTAAGAAAGAATGGGCAAAGATACCTAAAACAAGAATTGAAAGTCTCTTTGCTGCCTACAAAAAGCGTTAACAAGCTGTGATACTTGCCAAAGGGGGCAGTACAAGATATTAACTCTGCAGGGTGCCCAAACTTTTGCAGATGCATTTTTTTTTTTGTTTTCTGTAATTTTGAAAGTGTAAATGATGGAAATAAAATCTAACTTTTGTTTACATATTATAAGAATGTCTAATCTGTAATTTGATGCCTTTTGGAGATTTTTCCATCTTTCCTTGGCTTCTTTATGCACATTAATACAAATTTTTACCTAGCCCTAGCTTTTGATCCCCACTGTATGCTAACCATATTTTTAAAGAATGTTTGATGTTTTTTCTAATTTTCCATTTTTTCTATTTATATTTTATAATAATCCAGAAATCTGTTTTTTTTTTTTTTTTTTTCTATTCTGGCCACTGTCTAAAACTGAGCTAAGACTTTTTGTTATGGAAGGATTGTTTCCCAGTAATGCCTTTCTTCACAAGATTAATAAACATATTTGATATCGCCAAGGGCTTAAATGTCCGAACTATCAAAATATAATGTTAATCATCCCGTACAGTGAACCTCATAAACGTAAAAAAACTTAATTTTTTTTAAATAAAAAGCAATTAAAAAATAACATATACACAAAAGTGGTACCGATACAAACAGATCACGGCACAAAGAATGAGCCCTCA
Source organism: Hyla sarda (assembly GCF_029499605.1). Classification (NCBI taxonomy): domain Eukaryota; kingdom Metazoa; phylum Chordata; class Amphibia; order Anura; family Hylidae; genus Hyla; species Hyla sarda. The sequence continues at coordinate 236,812,475 of NC_079191.1, forward strand.
TATACTGCCCCCTATATGAAAAAATTATAACGTTATAGGTGGTCAAAATAGAGTCATTTTAAACATATTCATTTTGTTAAAGAAGTTAGCTTTTTCGAAGCAGTAAAATAATGGAAAAGCATATAATCATGAGTATAATTTTAATCATATTGGCACACAGAATAAAGAAAACATGTAATTTTTACGGTTAAGTGTACAGCTTGAAAATGAAACCTTCCAGAATTTGCTAAATTACGGTTTTCTTTTCAATTTTCCTACACAAATAATATTTTTTGGTTGTGCCATACATTTTATGGTATAATGAGTGATGTCCTTACAAAGGACAATTGGTTGCGCAAAAAAACAAGCCCTCATATGGGTCTGTGGATGGAAATATAAAAGTTATGATTTTTAAAAGGCGAGGAGGAAAAAATGAAAATACTAAAATAAAATTGGTCTTGTCCTGAAGGCCAAAATGGGCTGTGTCCTTAAGGGGTTAATATAGCAATATGCGCCTCAAGCATTGATGGTGGTTATTGTCTCCTTTGTCTGGATTCTTTGAGAGTTTACCATAATAAGGGAGCTAAAATATCTGAAAATCTTTTATAAATCACAAATGAAAGACCATCAGGTCCTGGGGCAGAATTAGTAGGGGAGGCAATAATGGCTAATCGTTCTCTTCCTTCTGTAGAAAGAGAAGGAACTGACATGCTTTTAAGAAATCTATCTTCATCTGGGGCAGTAAGATCTGATCTATAATGGTCCAAAAAAAAAAAAAAAAGCCTAAGTCAGAAAGCTAAACAACAAATCCTCAGGAGGTCACAGGGCTAATAATTGCACAAACACCTTTTGGGGTACACCCCTGCAGGGATAACCCTCAACTAAGAACCCCCCCCCCCCTCCCCTCCTTAAAACTTCAATTTTATTGTTACTTTTTAAAATAAATTGTGAAAAAATTGCAGACACTATGGCCTTGATTTACGAAGAGTGGAGTGTAATTTCTTTGTCGGGTTTTTTTCCTGACATAACACAGTATTTACTAAGGTTTCCCTACATTGTGTTTTTTTTTACACATGCTCTGATCTGTCGGGTTTTCCTCAGCTCCCATCCACCACGTTTTCTGTGGAAACCTTAGTAAATTTGTTGGGATTTTTTTTTTTTTTAAATGTCAGGACACGCCCCTTTCTGCTGACCACGCCTCTTTTCCAGATGGTCACAACCCTTTTTTGGGGTTTTCTCAGTAAAATGGACAGTTGGTCTAGTTTTTTCTTTAACCCCTTAAGGACGCAGGACGTAAATGTACGTCCTGGTGCGGTGGTACTTAACGCACCAGGACGTACATTTACGTCATGTGCATAACCGCGGGCATCGGAGCGATGCCCGTGTCATGTGCGGCTGATCCCGGCTGCTGATTGCAGCCAGGGACCCGCCGGCAATGGCCGACGCCCGCGATCTCGCGGGCGTCCGCCATTAACCCCTCAGGTGCCGGGATCAATACAGATCCCGGCATCTGCGGCAGTGCGCGATTTGAATGAATGATCGGATCGCCCGCAGCTCTTCTGCGGGGATCCGATCATTCAGAACGCCGCACGGAGGTCCCCTCTCCTTCCTCCGTCCGGCTCCTGGCGTCTCCTGCTCTGGTCTGTGATCGAGCAGACCAGAGCAGAAGATAGCCGATAACACTGATCTGCTCTATGTCCTATACGTAGAACAGATCAGTATTAGCAATCATGGTATTGCTATGAATAGTCTGCTATGGGGACTATTCAAGTGTAAAAAAAAAGTGAAAAATCCCCTCCCCCAATAAAAAAGTAAAACGTCCGTTTTTTTCTATTTTACCCCCAAAAAGCGTAAACATTTTTTTAATAGACATATTTGGTATCGCCGCGTGCGTAAATGTCCGAACTATTAAAATAAAATGTTAATGATCCCGTACGGTGAACGGTGTGAACGAAAAAGAAAAAAAAAGTCCCAAATTCCTACTTTTTTAATACATTTTATTAAAAAAAAATTATAAAAAAATGTATTAAAAGTTTTTTATATGCAAATGTGGCATCAAAAAAAAGTACAGATCATGGCGCAAAAAATTACCCCCCATACCGCCGCTTATACGGAAAAATAAAAAAGTTAGAGCTCATCAAAATAAAGGGATTATAAACGTACTAATTTGGTTAAAAAGTTTGTGATTTTTTTTTAAGCGCAACAATAATAGAAAAGTATGTAATAATGGGTATCATTTTAATCGTATTGATCCTCAGAATAAAGAACACATGTCATTTTTACCATAAATTGTACGGCGTGAAAACGAAACCTTCCAAAATTAGCAAAATTGCATTTTTCGTTTTAATTTCCCCACAAAAATAGTGTTTTTTGGTTGCGCCATACATTTTATGATATAATGAGTGATGTCATTACAAAGGACAACTGGTCGCGCAAAAAACAAGCCCTCATACTAGTCTGTGGATGAAAATATAAAAGAGTTATGATTTTTAGAAGGCGAGGAGGAAAAAATGAAAACGTAAAAATTTAATTGTCTGAGTCCTTAAGGCCAAAATGGGCTGAGTCCTTAAGGGGTTAAGGACGCAGGGCGTATGCATACGCCCCCGTTTCGGAGTCCTTAAGGACTCAGGGCGTATGGATACGCCCTGCGTTCTTCCGGCCCCTGCCGCTCACCGGCCAGGGACCGGACCGGGATTCCTGTTGATATCGTTCTGCAGGCATCCCGGCATATCGCCCAGGGAGGTCCTGAGGTCCCCCCATAAAACCGTGCGTCAATTCAGACATTCGATTTGCGGTTATTCCGGGTCAATCAGCCCCATTTTTCCTTACCCAGCAGGAGTGACAGTCACAGACCTGCTGGGGACGGCGATCGGAGCGGAGATCGGCGCGGGAGGGGGCCTCCTACCTTGCCCTGGTCCAGCGGGGGTCCCCTCTGGTGCGGTGGCGGCGACAGGAGCAGCAGGATCGGCTGCAGCGGCGGCAGCGTCCTGGCGGCAGGATACACAGCAGGAGGTAAGGCCTCTTCACTTCCTGCTGTTACTTAGCAACAACTCTTGGCATGCAAAAGCCAAAGGGCATGCTGGGAGTTGCAGTTTTGCAACTGCTGGAGTTCCAACTACAACTCCCAGCATGCTGGGGGTTGTAGTTATGCAACAGCTGGAGGCACTTCTTTTTCTATGAAAAAGTGCAGCCAGCTGTTGCGTAACTACAACTCACAGCATGCACAGACTACCAAAGGGTATGCTGGGAGTTGTAGCAGTGTGCCTCCAGCTGTTGCAAAACTACAACTCAGCATGCCCTTCGGCTGTCAATGCATGCTGATTGTTGCAGTTTTGCAACAGCTGGAGACACATTGGTTGTGAAACAAAGTTTGTTACCTAACTCTGTTTTGCAAACAGTGTGCCTCCAGCTGTTGCAAAAATAAAACTCCCAGCATGCACTGAGAGACTGTACATGCTGGGAGTTCTAGTTTTGCAACAGCTGTAGGCACATTGGTTGCAAAACACTGAGTTAAGAAACAAACTCTGTGTTTCCCAACCAATGTGCCCCCAGCTGTTGCATAACTACAACTCCCAGCATGTATGGTCTGTCAGTGCATGCTTGGAGTTATAGTCTTGCAACAGCTGGAGGTTTGCACCCCCCCCCCCATGTGAATGTACAGGATACATTCACATGGGCGGGTTCTGCTGCAAGTTTGAGATGCGGCAAATTTTCCGCTGCAGCCCAAACTCCCAGCAAAGAAACTCACTGTAAACCTCTGCCCGTGTGAATGTATCCTAAAAACACTACACTACACAAAATAAAAAGTAAAACACTACATACACCTACACAGCCCCCCCCCCCCCAAATAAAAAAAGAAAAAAATCTTGTACAGCACTGTTTCCAAAACGGAGCCTCCAGCTGTTGAAAAACAACAACTCCCAGTATTGCCGGACAGCCACTGACTGTCAAGGCATGCGGGGAGTTTTGCAACAGCTGGAGACACCCTGTTTGGGAAACACTGCCGTAGGGTATTTTTGTGGCGGATTAAAATCCCCAATATAGTCCTCAAATGCGCATGGCGCTCTCTCACTTTGGAGCCCTGTCGTATTTCAAGGAAACAGTTTAGGGCCACATATGGGGTATCTCCGTTCTCGGGAGAAATTGCGCTACAAATTTTGGGGGGCTTTTTATCCTTTTACCCCTTATGAAAAGGTAAAGTTGGGGTCTACACCAGCATGTTAGTGTAAAAAAAAAAATTACTAAAAAAAACACTAACATCCTGGTGTTGACCCACACTTTTCATTTTCACAAGCGGTAAAAGGGAAAAAACAAAACAAAATTTGTAACGCAATTTCTCCTGAGTACGGAAATACCCCATATGTGGGAGTAAAGTGCTCTATGGTGCAAAGCAAGGCTCAGGAGTGAGAGCGCACTATGTACATTTGAGGTCTAAATTGGTGATTTGCACAGGGGTGGCTGATTTTACAGCGGTTCTGACAAACGCAAAAAAATAAATACCCACATGTGACCCCATTTTGGAAACTACACCCCTCACGGAATGTAACAAGGGGTATAGTGAGCCTTAACACCCCACAGGTGTTTGACAAATTTTCGCTAAAGTTGGATGTGAAAATTAAAAAAAATTATTAATTTAAACACATACGACTTTAACGAAAAGTTGTCAAACACCTGTGGGGTGTTAAGGCTCAGCGGACCCCTTGTTACGTTCCTTGGGGGGTGCAGTTTCCAAAATAGTATACCATGTGGGGGGGGGGGTTCTGCTGTTCTGGCACCATAGAGGCTTCCTAAATGTGACATGCCCCCCAAAAACCATTTCAGAAATACTCTCCAAAATCCCATTGTCGCTCCTTCCCTTCTTAGCCCTCTACTGCGCCGGCCGAACACTTTACATACACATATGAGGTATTTTCTTGCTCAAGAGGAATTGGGTTACAAATTTTGGGGGGCTTTTTCTCCTTTTACCCCTTGTAAAATTTCAAAAACTGGGTCTACAAGAACATGCAAGTGTAAAAAATGAAAATTTTGAATTTTCTCCTTTACCTTGCTGCTATTCCTGTGAAACACCTAAAGGGTTAACACACTTTCTGAATGTCATTTTGAATACTTTGGGGGGGTGCAGTTTTTATAATGGGGTCATTTCCACTTCAAAACTGAACTGGTCCCTGAAAAAATGCTGATGTTGAAAATTTTGTGGAAAATTGCTTCTGAACTTTGAAGCCCTCTAATGTCTTCCAAAAGTAAAAAACATGTAAATTTTATGATGCAAATATAAAGTGGACATATTGTATTTGTGAATCAATATAAAATTTATTTGCAATATCCATTTTCCTTACAAGCAGAGAGTTTCAAAGTTAGAAAAAAGCAACATTTTCCAAATTTTCATGAACTTTGGGATTTTTCACCAAGAAAGGATGCAAGTAACGATGAAAATTTACCACTATCATAAAGTAGAACATGTCAGGAAAAAACTATCTCGGAATCAGAGTAATCGGTAAAAGCATCCCAGAGTTATTAATGCATAAAGTAACAGTGGTCAGAATTGCAAAAAAGGGCTGAGTCCATAAGGAGAAAAAGGGCTCAATCCTTAAGGGGTTAATTGAGGTACAAATTCTGGCGCACAAAACATGTCGGGTTTACAATAGTAAATCAGGGCCTATATCTCTCAAGGTAATATTCTGATATTTTATGAATGGGCACATTTGGACATCATTATTCATTAGACTGTACACCTGACAGTTCTATTGCCTGTTTGCTCCCTATCCACTATAAGTATATTGCTAACTACCGTGTCCAAACTAATACTTATCTGTAACCTCCCCAATGTTTCGCCAGGATATCTGGCTTTATCAAGAGCTTGAGGTTAATTATCAAGCCCTTGATAAAGCCAGATATCCTGGCAAAATGTCAGGGAGGTTATAGATAGGTTTTAGTTTGGACAATTTATCTTAGGTAGTTTTCAATATACTTATAGTGGATAGGGAGCAGACAGGCAATAGAGCTGTCAGGTGTACAGTCTAATGAATAGTAATGTCCAATTGTGCCCATTCGTAAAATATCAGAATATTACCTTGAGAGATATAGTGTCTGGGCTTTTAATCACTCATTGCCACCTGGTGGTATTTTTTCTCAATTAATTTTTATTGTAAAAAGTAATAATAAAATTGAAGTTTAAAGGGGAGTTCTTAGTTAAGGGTTAATCCTGTGGGGGTGTACCCCAAAAGGTGTTTGTGACTACCAGAAAGGTCTTAGCTTCATTGTTTCATGCTTTTCTTTTTTTCTGTATGCTATCTATTGCTTTTCTACCATCTTGAGCATTGACTATGTCTGCAAGTAACCTATTAACACTGTTACAAACTTCTTATGCCCAGCAAGGAAGAGTCAGTTTTGAAAAAAACAAGTCAAGGGTGTTTTGTGCACTCTTCAAAGAATCAAATTTACCCATGTCAAAAATCTTCCGAATAAATTATTTGTGCCATGAGAACTTGAGCTGTTCCTCTTTCTTTCTAAACCCCCTTTCTCACAGAAAATGGGGGACATTCATCAATGTTGATGTAAGGTAGTAAAGATTTTACCCCTGTTTGCTTGGTGTATTTTTTGAACAATTTACCAAAAAGGTGCACAGGACTTGATAAATTTTGCGCAGTTATAGAAACCAGTGAACTGCAGAGATTGGTTTAAACTTTGTGCTCTGGCATTTCACACTTTTGTATGTGTCCTGGTAGGTGGTGTAGGTTTGCGCCAAAAAAAAATTCTAAATTTAATTTGTGCAAATAATAAATACAGGTTCACTGCAACAAGTGGGGTACAGTGCACCAAACAGTAGACAACTTTGAAAGATGTTATACCCAAAATTGTGCAAAAAATGCAATTGTGAAAAATTTGCGGGGATATCTAGGAAATTACTAAAGCAAGTATAATAGACTTTATAACAATATATGGGCAGAGTTTTATCAAAACCTGTCCAGAGGGAAAAGTTGCTGAGTTGCCCATTGCAACCAATCAGATCGCTTCTTTAATTTTTTCAGACTCCTTTTCAAAAATGAAAGAAGTCATCTGTTTTCTATGGGCAACTCTTCCTCTGGACAGGTTGTGATAAATCTCCCCCATAGTCCCCACTACAAATCCACCCATCCAAGGTTTTCTACAAATTTAGACAGTAAAGTCTTTGTTGACGGGGGGGGGGGGGGGGGGGGGGGGTTGGGCGGGCGCAAGACTCTATCCAACCTAGAATTTGTAATAGAATTAAAACGGGTTCTCCGGTGCTTACACATCTTATCCCCTATCCAAAGGATAGGGGATAAGATGCCTGATCGCGGGCGTCCCGCAGCTTGGGACGCCCGTGATCATGCACGCGGCACCCCATTTGTAATCAGTCCCCAGAGCGTGTTAGCTCCGGGTCTGATTACGGGCGACTACAGGGCCGGCGGCGTGTGACGTCACGCATCCGCCCCTGTGTGACGTCACGCTCCGCCCCTCAATGCAAGCCTACGGGAGGGGGCGTGATAGCTGCGGGACTCCCGCGATCAGGCATCTTATCCCCTATAAGATGTGTAAGCACCGGAGTACCCCTTTAAAGCCCCTCAAGATAAACAATAGAAGCTCATTAATAATAAAGTTCAACAATGATAAAAGGGATATACACAAACTCCAAAATTATATCAACCTGTTCCCTGTGCTGATATTTTCTCTTTTATTAACAATTCTCTGTAAAACCTAGAGAAGGCTGTGCATGAAAACTCCGGCAGATTCAGTTTCTGAAATACACAGACAAGCCCATCTGGTGCCAACAACCAAAGTATCTTAAATTCCCCTTTTTCCCCATTATGATGTTCAGTTTGAACTTCAGCAAACTGCCCTCACCACATGTATGTGCCTCAATGCACTGAGTTACTGCCATGTGATTGGTTGAGTTGCTGCCATGTGATTGGCTGATTAGCTGTTTACGTTACATCAATTGAACATTTGTACCAAATAAAGTGGCCAGTGAGTGTATGTTCAAAAGCATAACCAGAATTGGTTCAGATATTAGTGGCAGAGAATGTCTGGTCATCACTGGGAACAAACATGAACCCATGCATTGGTCAATTTTTTTTTTGTCGTCCATCTCCAGGCCTTCTCTGGATCGGTCTTCTTTCATGCTATCAACCCCTCTACCCTTTTTTTTTTTTAAGGTTTCAATTCCATTCGAATGTAATCCAAATGGTTACGGCTTGTCCCTTCTTCCCGATCATCTCATTAACACTGTACACCTAACATTACATTTCACTATGGCCCTTTCTCCTGTTGTAGGAATTCCTTTCCAGTCTGAGATTTCACACCTCAAGGAGAGAAAATGTTTTAAATAACTTCTTCCAGCCAACAATGTAGTAATTTACATAGCTGCCTTTCGTAGCGGCTGGGGGTCACAGACATGACATTTATTGGTTGCAATTTTGAAGAAATACCATTTTCACATTGTCAGATTGTGAAATAAGCCAAAGACATGGAGAGCGCTTCTATAGGAACACTCTAAAGACAATGTTATACAGATGTTTTCACAGGTCATTTTCCATTCACATTCTGGAAAGAAAAGTGATTAAACCTTTTTATAAACAGGACATTGTATTGAGCTGTCTTCGTGTATGTTCACATGTGCAGGATCTGCTGCAGATTTGCTGCTGTCTTCAATCATTTAATTACATACAGTGGTCCCCTCAACATACGATGGTAATCCGTTCCAAATGGACCATCATTTGTTGAAACCATCGTATGTTGAGGAGGTTATAGTCACGTGTCCCCGCCGCTCCGGACCGTCACCGCTGCCCTGGATGCCGCCTTCCATCGCTGTCGCCGGAACCCGGGGTGTCCCCGACGCTCCGGCAAGGCCTCTGCTTCCCCGACATTCTCACTCTCCGTTGCCGCTCTCTATCGCCGCCATCACGTTACTACGCACGCCGCTCCTATTGGATGACGGGACGGCGTGCGCAGCGACGTGATAACGACGATGCAGGGGATCACGAAGAGGACACGCCGGAGCCCCGAGGACAGGTAAGTGATCGTCAGCGGACCACACGGAGCACCGTAAACGGCTATCCGGTGGCAGCTGAAGCAGTCTGCGCTGACGGATAGCCATTTATGCGATGGCCCCGACATACAAAAGCATCGTATGTTGATGCTGCCTTCAACATGCGATGGCCTCTGAGAGGCCATCGTATGTTGAAATGATCATATTTCGGGGCCATCGTAGGTCGGGGGGTCACTGTATGTGCAACAGATCCTGTATGTGTGAATGTATCCTTACAGTAAGATTCTCTTTGCCCATAGCAACCAATCAGAATTCAGCTTCCATTTTTTTGGTACTAGTGTAATAAATGTGAAGCCAATTCTGTGGTTGGACGCTAGATACAAAATGCTGTAGGGTCAGGTGCACGAAAATGCACTGTAACAGGGAGACCTGTAGCCTAGCTGTACACCTCATCTAGTTTTTATACCAAGTAGTCAGTACAGAGTTCCCCTTAAAGGGCATGTCACATTGAGAATGCAGTCCAATCTAATGGCAGAATGTTATAGAACAGGAGAAGCTGAGAAGATTGATATACAAGTTGCATTCTATCATCTCATTAAGACCCTGCGGGGAAAGGCTATGCAGGGTGTGTATCCAGTAGTTCTCCTCCTCAGGGTGTTAAATCTTTGGGATACATCTTTGGCAATGTGCTCAATCAAAGTGGCTTGTAACCGGCTGAAATTTCCAGAGTGGTGTTCGTGCATGGGACGGGACACACTATGCAGGGTGAATCCATGGACTGTGTTATTCCGGTGTTTGTTGAGGCACTCACGAAAGCACTGTATAGTCCTCCTAACATATTGTAACCCACATGGACACTGAAGCAAATATACCACATACTGGGATCCACAGTTAATGGGTGTCTTCATGGGGTATGATATCTTGGTGACCTGTGAGTTAAAATCTTTGCCTTTGTGTATGATATGGGAACAACATTTACATCTAGATAAACCACATTTGAAGTTACCTGTTGTGGCTAGGAAGTTAGATGCTGTGGCCATAGTGGTTTTGGACCTCAATTTGCTGGGGGCAACCAGATTCCGGAGGGTGCGTCCCCTGCGAAAGGTGAGTGGGGGGTTTAGAGGGAAGAAAGGTGCTAAGATATGGGTCCTTTAAAAGAATGGCCCAATGCTTGTTGAGCACATTTCTGATATTAAATATATTTAATATACTAATATACTCCATAAGCAGTGTTGGTACCACACCACGCTGATATACGCTGCTGGGTCCCTGTGGCTTGTCACATCGCTACATGCTGCTTGGTCGTTGTAGCATAACATTTGTGTGATTGGAGATTACCCGGAAAGCAGTGACAGGAGCGCCGGCATCAACACCTACCCGCCTCTTGGCTGTGATTGGTTCGCTCCGGTCACATGGAAGCCTCTTCATAGCAACGGGTCCTTACCACTGGCTCCAGTGCTGTCAGCATCCTCTGCTGTGCTACAACAGGATGTTGACATCTGGAGACCGGATGTCATCGGTCCCGATGCGGCATCATATTGCTGCACGTCATAAACTGTTAATACCACCATTTAAACACAAATGTTAACATGGCCACATGCAATTTAAAAAAATATCTTTAATCTTTAAAATTTTGAGGCCCTTTGGTCTGGTCAGGCTGCCGCCACATCCAGGCTGTGTCATTCTGTCACCATATGGTCTACTCTTGCTGCTGTCACCTCTAGGCTTGGTGATTCTGCCACATTTTGGTCTTCTCATGCTGGTGCCACCTCCAGGCTGCGTCATTTTGCCACCATGTGGTCTCCTCATGCTGCTGGCAAATTACCTAAAATGTTTATGGTAGCACTAGGTATTTAAAATCTTCAATAAAAATTTGAAAATGTATCTTTTAATCTTAGGAATTGTAAGGCCCTATGGTCACATCATGCTGCTGGGACATTACCTAAAATTTTTTTATAGTAGCACTAGCTACCATAAATCTTCAATTTAAATTTGAAAATGTATCTTTTAATCTTTGGAATTGTGAGGCCCTATGGTCCCCTCATGCTGCTTGTAAGCGGAACTGAAGAGGTGGATCCGCTGAACCTGTGTGGATGATGGCGTGGGCCGTACCAGGGAGCAGTGTCTAAGGTGCTGCTGGTATTCAACAGAGCCTGCCACAAAGCGGGGTGGACTTGCTGTGGCAGGCAGCACCCAGGTCGCTACCCCTTGCACAACTCGTCCACACAGGCTGCCGAGGTGACACGTGGCACTGGAAGGATGAAGCAAACTCGTAGTCAGGAAAAGCAGAAGGTTAGGGCAGGCGGCACAGGAGCCTGGTCAGGAACGAAGCAAGGAGGTCAGAACACAGCAAGGCAATACAGAACAAGAACGCTTTCTCTTGGTTAAGAAGCACAAAGATCCAGCAAGGGTAAACAGGAAGTGCTGACACTTATAGTGTCAGCTAACAGCAGTAACCAATTAAGGGCATACTGGCCCTTTAAAACACATAGAGCTGGTGAGATGCGCACCCTAGAGGGCGGGTACACACATGACAGCGACCTGGGACAGCAGAGGAAGCAGGAGGTTAGTAACGGCCCGGCATTCACATGCGGGCGCATCCCACGATGTGAACCATGGCACCGCCGGCAGAGGAGGACTGGCCAGGAGAATGCTTGCGGCCAGCGTGTCTGGCCAAAGCACTAGTTGCAACACTGCTGCCACCCCCAGGCTTGGTCATTCGGCCACTAAAAGATCTCCTTATGCTCCTGCCACCTCCAGGCTGTGTCATTGTGCCGCCATGTGGTCTGCTTATGCTACTGGCACATTACGTAAACATTTTTAAAAATAAATAATTTGAATACATTTTTATAAATTAATTTTAATTAATCATTTTAATAAAAATGCCCCTCCAGCATACCATGTGTACAGGGCATGGCAGAGTCACGCTGTTCTTCACATGGTTTCTCTTGGCGAACAGAGTCACACAGGGAAGGAACTGCAAAAAGTAATTCATCAAGAAATCGAATCATGGCTTACTCCACGAAAACTGGAAATGGGAACCATGGTGCCGACAAGGGGAAGAACATCTCGTCTGCGCTGCTTCAAGGAAGCCTGAGCCATGCGTCCTGCGTGGCACACGTGTTCAATCTGGTTGTCAAGTGGTTCCTGAAGTGTTCCCCTCATCTGCAAGACATCCTGACAATGGGAAGAAAACTTTGCATGCACATGTTGGAATTCCACCCTCCATATGTTGGACCGACTATACGAACAGATAAAAGCCATCGCCGATTTCTTGATGATCCAAATGGATAGGGGGACTCCCCTGTGTAACTTCAATGTCAACCAGTGGCAGCTCATACGTGACACCTGCCGTTTGCTCAGGCCCTTTTAGGAAGCCAGTCAGTTGACAGGATTATGGGATGAACAATGTCATTCCACTGCTTCATCTACTACAACACCTGTTGGAAACGATGGCTGGTCAGGGCACTGGAGACGTGGCGCCTACATCTTGAGGCCACATGAGCCCTGTGGGGGCTGAACTGGAGAGGGAGGGGGACAGTGGAGCACAGGCAAGGTTTTGCAAAATGGGTGTTTTTTATAGTCATCTGAAACTAGAGGAGGAGCAGGGGAAGGCTGTGGAGCTACAGGGTGATGAGGAAGACGAGACAGAGGACCCAGACACACCGTGGCCATGTGGTCTTCTCATGGTGCTGACACATTAAATTAAACTTAATCATAATCTATTTTAAATCTTTGAGTACCCACCAGAATGGGTACTCAAAAAATCTATATAAATTCTAATAAAATAAAATAAAAATGACATAAAAAATCTTTATTCTCTTCAATTTTGATGCCATGGTCTCCCTGCTGCCACATCCAGACGCTCTGCTGCAGTGATTCTAATAGTGATGCCTGTAATCTGCATGTCATACTGAATAGCAGTATTTTTTCACTAACACAGCACACTCCCTATGCGTGTTACAGCAAGGCAACGTGTTCTACACCCCTATTGAAGCTCTCTGTAGCCCAGAAATTGCCATTTTTAATAGTTATTCACTGCAAATAAATTCGGATCAAACCAAATTTTGAGGGAAAATTCGAAGAATCAGCAGATTCGAATTTTTCAAAAAATTCGCTCATCTCTAATCAGCACTAGATTTATCACATGCCCTGCACCATGTAGTAAATTTGGTGCAGGTACTCAGTTTCCACCACATGAATCAATGGAGTAATTGATGTTCTCCTACACCACTTTTCATGAATACCCCCCCCCCCCCAGTGTCCATTTACAAATGCTTCCATGAGTCTCTATGCATGCTAATAATCCTAACTCATTAGCTTCTTTGCTTGTTTTCCTTAGAGAGTTCTGCATATAACATCTGTATATTATTATACGAATACTGTAGCTATTTTTCAGAGAAGATGAAGTACATTTTTTAAGCAAGGAAGATGGAGTACATTTCTTTGGGCAATTTAGTAGTCTGGCAAAGACTGTACATTCTGTAAGGAAAAGTTAATCACAAATTCCTTCATGATTTTCTGACTTGGACAGAATTATCAGTGTTTGTTTTAACAATGACAAATATGTCCTATACTTATCATTTCACTGTGCTAATGTAAAGACCTCTTAAGGGTACATTCACAAGAGCAAGAACTCCTGCAAGTTTTCTGCAGCAGAAAATCCACAGCAGACCCCTCTGAAGTGAACATAACCTGCTGTGGAAATTTTGAATAGGCATAACATAACATAGGAATACATCTTAAGGGTAAGGTCACACGTAACAGATCCGCAGCATATTTTACGGATGTGCCGGTGACCCAACCATAGTGTGACTCCAGCTGTTAGCAATCCAGGGGCTTGCAAGTCACTGAGTACACTTTGCAGGGATTGGGGGGGGGGGGGGGTTGGCAACAGCTGGAGGCACACTATGGGTCGGGTCACCAGCGGATCCGCAGCATAAAATATGCTGCGGATCCGTTACGTGTGACCCTACCCTTAAGGGTTATTCCTATGTTATGCCCTACCTCTGGGATGTGCATCTCTAGAAAGAGAGCCCCCCTTTCAGCCTGGTTGTGTTGGCCATAGGTGGCTGGGATTCCAAAAACAGTTAAGCAGGCACTTTTAGGCAGTTTAAATGACTCTCATAAATGATAGTGTAAGTGGGACTTGCTTAGAAGGCCTGGCCTGCAAGCTTAGCCAGTCTACCTGCTGAAAATGGTCCATACTTTTTCTGAAAGGTCAAAGGCAAGGCTTTTCTCTAATCTCTTACCACTCAGTGCTGCAGTGTATTCTTTCCCTCTCCCTTTATCTTGACATGAGCAGCAGTTTAGTGCTTACTGTAACCCCTTCCTTGCTGATGTTTCCTCCCCTGGAATGGAAAAAAGAGAAATAGCTGTGCACCATAGAAGGGATTCTGAGGGGCTCAATACCAGTGAGAGAGACCAAAAATCACCTTCTCACCACACTGAAGGGATACTATAACCAAACCATGTAGACTTTTTGAACAGTGGCCCCGATTTACTATTGTAAACCTGACCTGTTTTGTCGGGTTGTGCGGCAAAATGTGCAGAGTGCACCAGAATTGCGCATAGTACTACAAATTGTGTCTGTGCCAGACATTGTGAAAAAATAAATAAATAAATAAACCTGGCCACCTCTACATTTTACTTAGAAAACCCAAAAAAAGGCCTGATCCTGAAATTTTTTTAGGTCCCTTTCACACTGCTGTTGTGTTCTGTCATCTGTCAGCAAACGCCTGTCAGGTCAGGGTTTTTTTTTTTTTGTGCCTTACAGATCCCATTTACTATTATGAGGTCCGTCTGGCGCCATCGTTTTCTGACGGAGGTAGCAGAAGAAAAAAATGTTGCATGATGTTTTTTCCTGTCGCTATACTCCCCAGGTTCACCAACGGACGTCACACTGCTGTGTCACAACGGCAGAGTGAAAGAAAAAATAATAATAAAAACGTAGGGAAACATTAGTAAATACCATGGAAAAATACCTGTTGGAAATCAAAACTCACAAAGAAACCCACACTTTGCTCTTACTAATTCAGAGGCAATATGTATGCTTTAAAGGGGTACTCCGGTTGATTTTTTTTTTTTAAATCAGCTGGTGCCAGAAAGTTAAACAGATTAGTAAATTACTTCTATTAAAACATCTTAATCTTTCCAGTACTTATCAGCTTATGTATGCTCCACAGGAAGTTGTGAAGTTGTTTTCATTCTGACCACAGTGCTCTCTGCTGACACCTCTGTTCATGTCAGGAATTATCCAGAGCAGGGTAGGTTTTCTATGGGGATTTGCTCCTACTCTGGACAGTTCCTGACATGAACAGAGGTGTCAGCAGAGAGCACAGTGGTCAGACAGGAAAGAACTAAACAACTTCCCCTATAGTATACAGCAGCTGGTAAGTACTGGAAGGATTAATATTTTAAAATAGAAGTAATTTACAAATCTGTTAATCTTCCTGGCACCAGTTGATTTAAAAAAAAAATTCCACCGAAGTATCCCTTTAAATGTAAATTCACATGCAGCTGATTTGTTGTAGAAATGTATGTGACTTAAAATTTGTCCCATTGATCTGTATGGGGTTGTTTGGTCAACAAACACCTAGATTTCTGCAAGCGCCATTTAGACAAACAAAACAATTGCAGAAATTTCTGCAATAAATCTGGAGCATGAGATTTGACCTCAATGGGTTTTTAACCTCTTAAGGACGCAGGGCGTATGGATACGCCCTGCATCCCGAGTCCTTAAGGACGCAGGGCGTATCCATACGCCCGTGGGAATTCCGGTCCCCACCGCTAGCCGGTTGGGGACCGGAGCCGGATGCCTGCTGAAATCTTTCAGCAGGCATCCCGGCATATCGCCCAGGGGGGTCATTATGCCCCCCCATGTCGGCGATCGCCGCAGATCGCTGGACAATTCAGTCCAGCGATCTGCGGCGATTCCGGGTCAATCGGGTCTCCAGTGACCCGGTGACCCGGAATTACTGGCTGTTCGGGGCCGTCTCTGACGGCCCCGAACAGCCAGAGCCTGCAGGGGTGAGGTGGCACTGGTGCCACCTCACGATCGCCCTGATTCGTCGGCCGGATTACCGGCCGACCAATCAGGGCGCCTGCTGCGGGTGTCACTCCCGCACCCGCTCCGCCCCTCTTCCGGAGGACGTGAGCGGGTGCGGGACGTGCACCCCGGGTGCTGGGGACCCTGATCCCCGGCGTTAATGTTGGGATCGGGGCCCCAGGAGCGACGGCGGCGGCGTGGGACAGCCAGCGATGGAGCAGCAGCAGGAGGTGAGTTACAGCCTCCTGCTGTTGCTTAGCAACAGCTCCCAGCATGCAACAAGGGCATGCTGGGAGCTGTAGTTATGCAACAGCAGGAGGCAGACCACCACAACTCCCAGCATTCCCTTATGGGCATGCTGGGACTTATGGTTTTGCAACAGCTGGAGGCACATTCTTTCTATGGAAAAGTGTACCTTCAGCTGTTGTATAACTACAACTCCCAGCTTGCACAAACAGCTAAAGTGCATGCTGGGAGTTGTAGTGGTGCATCTGCTGGTTGCATAACTACAACTCCCAGCATGCCCGTTGGCTGTCGGTGACTGCTGAGAGTTGTAGTTTTGCAACAGCTGAAGGCACACTGGTTGTGAAACTTAGTTTTTTTTTTTACCTAACTCATTGTTTCACGACCGGCGTGCCTCCAGCTGTTGCAAACTACAACTCCCAGCAGTCACCTTACACGATGCACCGTACATGCTGGGAGTTGTAGTTTTGCAACAGCTGGTCGCACACTGGTTTTGAAACACTGAGTTAGGTCACAAACTCCGTGATACATAACCAGTGTGCCTACAGCTGTTGCAAAACTAAAACTCTCAGCATGTACAGTCTCTCAGCGCATGCTGGGAGTTGTAGTTTTGCAACAGCTGGATGTCCCCCCCAATGTGAATGTACAGGGTACACTCACATGGGCGGAGGCTTACAGTAGGTATCGGGCTGCAAGTTTGAGCTGCAGCAAATTTTCTGCAACAGCTCAAACTGCCAGCGAGAAACTACTGTGAACCCCCCACCTGTGTGACTGTACCCTAAAAACACTACACTACACTAACACAAAAAATAAAATAAAAAGTAAAAAACACTACATATACACATACCCCTATACAGCCCCCCTCCCCAATAAAAATGAAAAACGTCTGGTACGCCACGGTTTCCAAAACGGAGCCTCCAGCTGTTGCAAAACAACAACTCCCAGTATTGTCGGACAGCCGTTGACTGTCCAGGAATGCTGGGAGTTTTGCAACAGCTGGAGGCACCCTGTTTGGGAATCACTGGCGTAGAATACCCCTATGTCCACCCCTATGCAATCCCTAATTTAGGCCTCAAATGCGCATGGCGCTCTCACTTTGGAGCCCTGTCGTATTTCAAGGCAACAGTTAAGGGTCACATATGGGGTATCGCCGTACTCGGGAGAAATTGGGCTTCAAATTTTGGGGGGTATTTTCCGCTTTAACCCTTTGTATAAATGTAAATTTTTTGGGAAACCATGCATTTTAGGTAAATTTTTTTATTTTTTTTTACATATGCAAAAGTCGTGAAACACCTGTAGGGTATTAAGGTTCACTTAACCCCTTGTTACATTCCCCGAGGGCTCTAGTTTCCAAAATGGTATGCCATGTGGTTTTTTTTTGCGGTCCTGGCACCATAGGGGCTTCCTAAATGCGGCATGCCCCCAGAGCAAAATTTGCTTTCAAAAAGCCAAATGTGACTCCTTCTCTTCTGAGACCTGTAGTGCGCCAACAGAGCACTTTTCACCCCCATATGGGGTGTTTTCTGAATCGGGAGAAATTGGGCTTCAAATTTTGGGGGGTATTTTCTGCTTTAACCCTTTGTATAAATGTAAATTTTTTGGGAAACCAAGCATTTTAGGTAAATTTTTTTATTTTTTTTTACATATGCAAAAGTCGTGAAACACCTGTAGGGTATTAAGGTTCACTTTACCCCTTGTTACGTTCCCCGAGGGGTCTAGTTTCCAAAATGGTATGCCATGTGTTTTTTTTTTGCTGTCCTGGCACCATAGGGGCTTCCTAAATGCGGCATGCCCCCAGAGCAAAATTTCCTTCAAAAAAGCCAAATGTGACTCCTTCTCTTCTGAGACCTGTAGTGCGCCAGCAGAGCACTTTTCACCCCCATATGGGGTGTTTTCTGAATCGGGAGAAATTGGGCTTCAAATTTTGGGGGGGTATTTTCTGCTATTACCCTTTTTAAAAATGTAAAACTTTAGAGAAACCAAGCATTTTAGGTAAAAAAAATATATATTTTTTTTACATATGCAAAAGTCGTGAATCACCTGTGGGGTATTAAGGTTCACATTACCCCTTGTTACGTTCCCCGAGGGGTCTAGTTTCCAAAATGGTATGCCATGTGTTTTTTTTTGCTGTTCTGGCACCATAGGGGCTTCCTAAAGGTGACATGCCCCCCAAAAACCATTTGACGCTCCTTCCCTTCTGAGCCCTCTACTGCGCCCGCCGAACAATTAACATAGACATATGAGGTATGTGCTTACTCGAGAGAAATTGGGTTTCAAATACAAGTAAAAATTTTCTCCTTTTTACCCCTTGCAAAAATTCAAAAATTGGGTCTACAAGAACATGCGAGTGTAAAAAATGAATTGTGATTGTGAATTTTCTCCTTCACTTTGCTGCTATTCCTGTGAAACCCGTAAAGGGTTAAAACGCTTACTGAATGTCATTTTGAATACTTTGGGGGGTGCAGTTTTTATAATGGGGTAATTTATGGGGTATTTCTAATATGAAGACCCTTCAAATCCACTTCAAACCTGAACTGGTCCCTGAAAAAAAGCGAGTTTCAAAATTTTGTGAAAAATTGGAAAATTGCTGCGGAACTTTGAAGCCCTCTGGTGTCTTCCAAAAATAAAAACTCATCAATTTTATGATGCAAATATAAAGTAGACATATTGTATATGTGAATAAAAAAAAAATTATTTGGAATATCCATTTTCCTTACAAGCAGAGAGCTTCAAAGTTAGAAAAATGCAAAATTTTCAAATTTTTCATCAAATTTTGGGATTTTTCACCAAGAAAGGGTGCAAGTTACCCAAAAATTTTACCACTACGTTAAAGTAGAATATGTCACGAAAAAACAATCTCGGAATCAGAATGATAACTAAAAGCATTCCAGAGTTATTAATGTTTAAAGTGACAGTGGTCAGATTTGCAAAAAATGGCCGAGTCCTTAAGGTGAAAAAGGGCTCAGTCCTTAAGGGGTTAAAAAATGAGGAAAGTTTCCAGTGGTAATTTATAACTTTTAGTGCCGTTGCTACATATCACTGATATTATGACACCATTGTGATTTTTATAAGTCATGGATTGGCATTAGATTTAAGTCATATTTTAACCAGCTCTGGTAAATAGAAAACCTGAGCTGTGATTGGTTGCTATGAACAAAACTAGACTGTTTTGGTTTCAAGCAGGTAAATCTGCACCTTTGTGTTTCAGTTCTTTACTCCTAGATGAAGGTTTCCTAAAGGGGTTTCTGGTGTTTAGGAAAAATATAGGGTATACAGGTATGCCCTTGTGCCCTGGTACTTAAAGGGGTTATCCAGCATAAGGTGATTTTATTACGTACCTGGCAGACAGTAATGGACATGCTTAGGAAGGATCTGCACTTGTCTTGGGGATAAATGGCTATGCTGTGAGATTACCATAACACTGTGGCTAACTTTTTGTGAACTTGTATTTTCTGTTTGACTTTTCTTTTTTTGACTACAAATCCCACAATTCCATTTTCCTCCCTCCCACACATCAGCCACCCCACCCATTGAAACAAAAGACCTGTGGTTTTCAATCAGGGTGCCTCCAGCTGTTCCATTAGTTGCAGATGTATCTATCTCCCATCAAGCGATCGCTCCACCCATTGAAGCAGACAGGCTCCCTGTCATCACCTGACTAGTGAGTCAGGTCTCGGCCGCATTGCAAGCTGGGAAAAATCTGACACAACAGTCATTTTGTATGCTGATAAAAATAAATATTGGGGTGAAAATCACAGAAGAATTGTGAGAAAACCGTCACACACAGGTACAGACACTATGTTATGAACTACACTAACTTTACAGCCCCTGTAGCATAGTCAAATAAAAAAAAAATAAAGTAAATGAACATATTTGGTAGCGTGTCCAAACTATTAATATATAATGTTTATGATCCTGCACAGCGTAAATGTAAAAAAATGCCAAACACCAAAAATATTTATTTTTAATAATCATATATCAGAAAAAACTATCAAAAGGTCCCATAAAAAAATGGTACTGATAAAAACTATAGATCACTGTGCAAAAAATGGGCCCTCAAAGATCCGTGTATGTGGAAAAATAAAATTGTTATAGGGGTATGAAAAGGACAATTTTATGCATAGTACAGTAATGGAAAAACTATAGAAATTGGGTATCGTTTTAATCGCATTGGCTCTCAGAATGAAGATTATGTATCATATTTACCATAAAGTGCAATGCTTAAAAAACAAACCCCCAAAAAGTGGCAAAAAGTTTTCTATAAATTTACACCCACGAGCAATAATTTCTTGGTTTTGCCATACATTTTATGGTAAAAGTAGAGATGTAATTACAAAAACAACTGGAGTTTAAGTGTCCATAAAAACTGAAAGCCTTCTAAAAAGGCATTGTATGAGAGGTAGTTGGCAAGATCCAAAAAACAGCAATAGCTGTAAAGTAGTTCTCAGGTTTACAAAAAAACGTTATGCAAATGGTGGAAGTAACAAGTGTTTCCAAGATCTGCAATTGATCCAATGTCAAGCACCTAGCTTCAATTCGTGGCCTATGGGAGGGGCTTCAATGGTATAAAAGCCAGTTCAACAGTAAATGTTATCAGCCACAGAAATTTGATCAAACTAGTACAGTATGATTGTGAGATGCCTCCTGTTAGTTGTCATGCCAGTTATTGCCATTTGTTGCACACTGAGAGGGACTTTGTTTTATCACTCCAGCATTGTTTCACGCATAGGCCGAGATATCAGCAATGTTCAACATTGTGTTCCAGTAGTTGGGAGACCAACAATGAACTGGAATGACAGCAAGAGGTGCAAATAGGCAAACCTCTGCATGGACGGAATACTTAATTGTGGTCTCCTGTAGACACAGGTTTGCAAGGTAACACCAGACCCTCTGTGAGTAATATTAATGACTCTGCTCCATTGGCAATATTTCCCAATAGATATTGTGATAAATGTTTGTGTCCGTATATTGACCTGGCTGTGGTTCTGATGACTCGAACTAACAGTTATAATACATAATGGTCCCATATTATGCTAGTGTAAACCCAACCTAAGGTTATATTCCTGCAATATTTTTTAGCCCTTTATTTAAAGGGGTACTCTGGTGGAAAACTTTCTTTTTTTTTTAATTAACTGGTGCCAGAAAGTTAAACAGATTTGCAAATTAATTCTATTAAAAAATCTTAATCCTTCCAGTACTTATCAGCTGCTGAATAATACAGAGGAAATTATTTTCTTTTTGGAGCACAGAGCTCTCTGATGAATCACGAGCACAGTGCTCTCAGCTGACATTTTAAGAACTGTCCAGAGTAGGAGAAAATCCCCATAGCAATCATATGCTGCTCTGGACAGTTCCTAAAATGGACAGAGGTGTCAGCAGAGAGCACTGTGCTCGTGATGTCAGCAGAGAGCACTGTGTTCCAAAAACAAAATAATGTCCTCTGTAGTATTCATCAGCTAATAAGTTCTGAAAGGATTAAGATTTTTTAATAGAAGTTATTTACAAATCTGTTTAGCTTTCTGGCACCAGTTGATTTAAATAAAAAAAAATAAAAAAATAAAAAAAAGTTTTCCATCGGATACCCCTTTAAGCCTCCAAAAAGCAGATGAAAAAATGTACCAACAGCCAT
Source organism: Hyla sarda (assembly GCF_029499605.1). Classification (NCBI taxonomy): domain Eukaryota; kingdom Metazoa; phylum Chordata; class Amphibia; order Anura; family Hylidae; genus Hyla; species Hyla sarda. Next base: position 236,834,381 of record NC_079191.1, read on the forward strand.
TTGTCCCATTTTTGGCGGGTGGATCATGAGCCATTATACAGGTGTTTTGTGGCTCACAAAATTTGTAAACATAACCTATTGGTGCTTTTATACAAAATTTAAATGCTGCAGATTGTTTGCAGACTTTGACTTCCCTAATGACATTGATGAAATCCACAACAAATCTGTTGTATTTCAGTCAGAAGTATACTAATACACACAACTGGCTTGGATTTACTATTGTAAACTTTAGGAAAACAGACCAACTCTCCATTTTACTGAGAAATCCCGAAAAAGGGGCGTAACCATTGGGAAAAGGGGGAATGGTCACTGAAAATGGGGCATGTCCCTGACAGTTTCGAAAAATCCCAATATATTTACTAAGGTTTTCACAGAAAATGTGGTGGGTTTTTGCAGAGGAAAACCCGACGGATCAGAGAATGAGTAAAGAAAGCAAAACATAGGGAAAAGTGCAAAATATAGAGAAACATCAGTAAATACCGTGGAAAAATATCAGTTAGGGAAAAAACCCACAAAGAAAACTACACTCCACTCTTAGTAAATCACTATTGGAGAGAAATACCACAAAAACTACATTACGGAGGACAGAAAGGAAAATTTTTTTGTGGAGTTTTTCCAAGCCCCAAAAAATGCATTGCATAAAGTATGTTTGAATGAAGCATGAGGCTATGTTTCCACTTGTTTTTTTTTTTTTTTTTTTTTTTAATCACCTGAAAAAATGTGGTATTCTGGTGTTTTTTTCAAATGTGTTAAAACAGCCAATTTTGTACCCTGTGGCTATTTTTCACTGTCTTCAGGGTACCACTTTGTGGATCAAATGCAGGGCGCCCAGCCCATGGAATGTAAGGAAAGTAGTGATGCATAGCATAGATTCACTACTTATCTGCGTCGGCCATATAGTATACAGTGATGCATAGGGCAGCGCTGTATACTATACAGGAGACAAGTCTCCTGTCACTATAGTGATGTGAGTCCCTGCTCCTAGTGGGATTGAGCTGTGCTTGCAGCTATGCAGCCATTGGTACAGCTCAAGCTGTGCAGGAGATATACAATTCAGTACTTCGGTACTTAACTTCTTATCCCCTATCCACAGGATAGGGGATAAGTTTCTGCTTGGCCTCTGGCTCTCCTCATGCCAGTGTGTTCAGTGAGGCCGGGAGTGAGCAGAACAGGGAGAACTCACAGAGCGATTAGGGGGGGGGGGCACATGAATTAAGATAGCTAGAGTTCTCCTGCTTACCACAAAGCTGGCTATTGGCACTCCTCTAACACAGAGTGTACTTGCAGAGCACCCATACTGTATTCTGTTTCTCTCCCATGTCCAATAATGATAAATCCCAATTTATATTCAACATAAACAATATATTGTGTAATAGTTTTTTTTTTTATTGCTCTCATTGAAAGAAAATAGAAAATCCTGCAGATATATTAAAAGAAATTATGTTTTCTCGTGAAGTGCTATGGAGAGTATACTGAGAATGATGCGCCCGAGGAAAAACATCCAGTGAAAGGGAATCCTGTGAATTTAAATAACTCATTGATGAAAAGGGTCACAGGAGGATGTCAGGGGTCATTCTGAAGAACAGGTAGTGCACAGTCATGCAAACTGCAGCCAAATAGGACGTTGATACTCCAAATAACATGTCCAAATGCAGTGCCACTGCTGTGTAAAGGAAACAGAAAATGCAAAATAACAAACAATTTTAGCTGATCAAGTTTGTCAATTTATGGCAACTTTTTACCGTACTGCAATGGACACTTTCAGGAGGACAATGCAACAAGTCATACATTGGGTCCAGAAACATCACTATACAAGGGATAAATAATTGCACCACACCGTGACTACCACATAGTAACTGGGTATTACCACCATATTGATAAAGAATCAAAGTAGGGCTGGGTCTTATACCGGTTCATACCGAATACTGAAATTTTTGTGCTGCACAATATGAATTTTAACCCATACCGCAATACCAGTTTGGCCCCTCCCCCTCGGGAATGAATGAATTATCAGCCCAGCGCTGCGCTGTCCCCACATCGGGGAACTAATCATATGTGACCCACGAGCGCTGTTCTGCCCCCCCCCCTCCAATTAATTATTAGCCCAGCGCTGCGCTGTCCCCATCGGGGTAAATACTCACACATGTCACCCGCAAGCGCTGCCCTCCTCATCCTCCTGTTTGTTGCGGACTGCTGGCGCTGACATTCTATACCAGTGGTCTTCAACCTCCAGATGTTGCAAAACTACAACTCCCAGCATTTGGCTGTCCGGGCATGCTGGGAGTTGTAGTTTTGCAACATCTGGAGGTCGCAGGTTGAAGACCACTGGTCTATACTGTATCCCTATGCCCGGGCGGCAAAAGGTAAACAAAATAAACTTTAACTCACCTTCCCCGTCTGTCCGGACCAGCTTCCTAGGGAATGGAACGTTGGAAAGCCGTCAGCCTATCACCGGCCGCAGCGATGTTCTGCCTCAGCCGATGATAGGTTGAGCCCACTGTCATGTAAGAAGCCGGCTTCTTACATTACAGTGGGCTCAGCCTATCACCAGCCGAGGCGGAACATTGCTGCAGCCGGTGATAGGCTGACTGCTGTCCGACGTTCCCGTCCCCAGGAAGAGCGTAAGGCCGACGTAGGAACATGCATTAAAGTTTATTTTTGTTTACCTTTTGAAGCCCGGGCATAGGGATACAGCCATAGAGTGTCAGCGCCAGCGGCCGCAACAAACAGGAGGACGAGGAGGGCAGCGCTTGTGGGTGAAGTGAGTAGTACCCCGATGGGGACAGCACTGGGCTAATAATTAATTTTGGGGGGGGGGGGGAAATACCGTTATATACCGTGGAATCGCCATAAGTTACAAAAATACCGCAATATACATATTTGGCCATACCGCCCAGCCCTAAATCAAATCCCTGTACACAGAACAATAAAACAAAAAACACCACAATACAAGGAACAATAATTCCGCCACACCATGACTACTACCATTACTACCACATAGTGACTGGATAATACCACCATACTGATACTGTATAAAACCACCAATACTCCAATACTCCCCCTATACAGTGCCTATATAGTGGTAGATATCAGCTCAACACAGGGCACTGCAGAACTACAAGGATATTGTTTCCCATAGACATCAATGTATTCTGCACAAATTTGGCCAAAAGAATGAGCAAGATCATTTACCAGAGACAGAATTTTTGCTAAAATTCCGTAGTGTACACTGTGCAATGAAATCCTATTGACAGCAATAGGACTCTGCTGCACCAGAATTTTCAGAAGTAATTTCTAAGCGGAGTTGGAAATTCATCAGTCAGAACCTCCATTACTGCTTATATTGCTTGTTTACAATGTTTGGCACTTTTAATGTATGTGCTTCCTTTTTTGTATTATGCTTCATTTGTTATATCGTTATCTATGTACAATTGTACTGCATTGTGTTTTTTGACAATAAAGACAGATTGCACATTGATGCATTTATAAATAAATAATAATTAGAAAATAGAAACATATAAAAAAAAAAATAGAAGGAGATGGCGCTGGAAGTGAGCATGATAAGGCGTTGCAGCCCACAAGCTAATTACAAGTACCATAAGGCTAAGTCTGCACTTGTTTTTTTGCACTGCGTTTTTAGGGATTAAAAAAACACCTGAAAAATCGCCAGTGCAAGTGACGTCATCATGCGTTTTTTCTTGCTTTTTTTCTGGCGTTTTTTTCATGTGTGTGGAAATTGCACTTTGACTTTTTTTTTTTTTTGATACCCAAAATTTCTTGGGTACCAAAAAAAAAAAAAAAAAGGATGCAGCAGTGATGGAAAAGTTTTTTATTAAACGCAATGTATATATTTTATAACCCAATTTTTATTATTTTTTAATAAAGTGTGTGTTTTGCTTTTTTTTGTATACATTTTAAAAAAATGTTATGTAGTACTACTACTCCCAGCATGGAACAGACTGTTCCATGCTGGGAGTGATAGTACCTGTACTATAGACATATATCGTCCATAATATAGCAGAGAAGCGAGCGGGTCTATACATTGCTCACCTCTCTGCACTATACTCCGGCCACTGATGTCAACAGAAATTCATATTTCCCACCCAGAGCTGTGATTGGCCGGATGGTTTCAGCTAATCACAGCTCTGAGGAAAAGATGAATGAATGAGTGGTCGGCCCGGAGTATAGTGCAGAGCAGGGATGTGAGCGATGTATACAGCCGCTCCATCTCTGCTATAGACAGGACAATCACAGAGGGTGTCAGTAGTGACATCCACTGTGATGTGTCCTTAAGCAGGCACTACTACTCCCAACATGGAGCACACTCTGCTCCATGCTGTACTTCGGAGCTTCTTCTTGGTCTACCTTGGCTTCAACGTCATTCTCCACAACTTGACTGAAAATCTGGTGAAATCACTTGTTGGGGACAATATTGCCAAGATCACTGTCTTGTTCCCCCTGTGATATCTTCTGTGCCTGTTAAACTCAGACGTAAAGTCTTGAATTGGGGATATTCTTCCTTGCCAGTTGGTCACCTTAGAAGACGGAAGACTCCACGACAGAACCCTGCAAGTTCCTTACATTCTTTGCCCATTTTAGAAACCCCCTGGTCTCATGTAGTGGGGAACTCTCTGGATTCCAAAAGAGAGAGGAGACCAAAGGGGGGGGGGGGTACTGTAACGCCTGGCCGGATACTCACCTTCCTCATCTTCAGCCTCTCTGTGTCCTCGCATCCCTGGCGCACGTGCAAGACCATCCCACTTTGCGGTGGGCTCTGGTGAAAACCAGCGGCACCTTAGACTCCGCTCCCTGGCATGGCTCACGTCATCATCCACAGAGGATCCACCACCTGCCGTGTCCCATTACAACAATGCTAGACCTCATGTGGCTGGAGTGTGTCAGCAGTTTCTGCAAGAGGAAGGCATTGCTGCTATTAGACTGGCCTGTCCGTTCCCCAGACCTGAATCCGATTGAGCATATCTGGGATATCATGTCTCGCTCCATCCACCAACGCCACATTGCACCACAGACTGTCCAGGAGTTGGTGGATGCTTTAGTCCAGGTCTGGAAGGACATCCCTCAGGAGACCATCCGCCACCTCATCAGGAGCATGCCCAGGCATTGTAGGGAGGTCATACAGGCACGTAGAGGCCACACACACTACTGAGCCTCATTATGACTTGTTTTAAGGACATTACATCAAAGTTGGATCAGCCTGTAGTGTGGTTTTCCACTTTGATTTTGAGTGTGACTACATATCCAGACCTCCATGGGTTGATAAATTTGATTTCCATTGATAATTTTTGTGTGATTTTGTTGTCAGCACATTCAACTATGTAAAGACGAAAGTATTTCATACGATTAGTTCATTCATTCAGATCTAGGATGTGTTATCTTATTTTTTTGAGCAGTTTATTATTTGTAAAGCCAATGGAATTTTTTGACCACTCTTGGCAAATGCAAGGTTGTCCTTGATTCCCCTTTAGCCTCAATAATTGCAGAATATTGGAGAGAAACTGAATTTTCTTCTCTGACAGCAATCCTAATGACAATTGCTAGTATGAAGCCATGTCTTCTCCTTTTAAGAATACTTCTCACAAATAAAAATAAAAAATGATATCTTGCCTAAAAAGCCGATTTACCACTACTTATCTATAATAAGAACATTTTCTTCTTTACTTTTGTGTTTCCATTTCACTATGTCTCCTTCAGTTTAATCAACCCTCAGAGTTCAGTGTCATAGCAATACTACTTGGTGTTTTTCTTGGAAACGGTCACAGACGTGCTACTGAAATTCTGCTGTTTATCTGTTCTTTTTTGTTTTCTCCCCTTTCCCTCCAGTGTTGAATTTGTCCACATAAATGTTAAAATGTTATATTCTATTTTAAATATGTAAACTGGATTGTTATAATGTACTATGTATCACAAAAAATATCTGTCAGAATTACCAAGATAAGTAATTACCATACCATATATAGTAATACATATTGGATTTCAGAAAAAGGGACAGTCTTGTGAAGTCCAAAATAAGTTATGTCCATAAGGGGTTAGTTTTTCCTCCTGTTACCCAGGGTAAATGCTCCTCCAAGGTATGCCCCTGCTTAAAATGACCAATCCAATTGTAAAGGTAAGAATAATAAGTGCCACATCAAGTTTTTTCAGATGTTTGACTTAAATAATTGCTTTCCGTGTACAACTCCAAGACTAGCCTTAAAGGAAATCTGTAGTGGTATATAACTTATCCCCTATCTTTCGGATAGGGTATAAGTTATAGATTGTGGGGGGTCTGACCTCTGGGATTTCCCTCCCGATGGCAGTCCGCATGTAGGGAGCGTTCCGTCCCCGCATGACGTGGTGGCTAACATGCCCCCTCCATGTATCTCTATGGGATATATGTGTGAGCATGCCGGTTGCCGTGTCATGCTGGGGACAGACATGCCCCCTTCCTGCACATTGCCAGATCCCCGTACAGGAGATTGCGGGGGGTCCCAACGGTTGGACCTCTGCGATCTATAACTCATCCCCTTACCTTTGGATAGGGGATAAGTTATATACCACTACAGTTTTCCTTTGATTATATCATATCCATAGCTGTTTAACACTGCTGAGCATATAAAGAAGTATTGGTCACATAGTACAGTAGAATCTCCCAACAGCGGACACTCACAGGGAATAAAAAAGTGCCCGCTATTGAGAGATGTCCCCTATTGGGAAAAAGGCTCAAAATTCTTCCTAAATGACGGAATACTGTACTTTACCCAGTGTAATTACCTATAAAACACAATAAAAGCACAGTACAATCTCCCAGTGCTGTTTAATTAACTCTTATCACCCCCCGTATGATTTCATCCCCCCATTTATACCCTGTGCCATCTTATTCCCCTGTGCATTGTGCCAAATTCCCCCCTTACCCCCTGTGCCACATAATTTCCCCTTGATCCCCCTGTGCCACATCCTTTCCCATTGATCCCCCCTGTGACATTTCATTTCCTCATTATTACCCTCTGTGTAAATTCATCACCCCCCCCCTCTTTATAAAGTGGCACAGGGGGATAAAGGGGGAATAAAATGGAACAGAGGGTGGTAAAGAGGGGGTGATTAATTTGAACAGAGGGCAATAAAGGGAGAATTAAAGGGGTACTCCACCCCTAGACATCTTATCCTCTATCCAAAGGATAGGGGATAAGATGTCTGATCGCGGGGGCCCCGCCTCTGGGGACCCCCGCAATATAGCATGCGGCACCCACCTGTTTCTGCTACGGAAGCACTGGAGGGTCTGGGTCCCGACCACTGGAACGGAAGTCCGTGACGTCACGACTCTGCCCCCCCGTGTGAAGTCACACCCCGTCCCCTCAATGCAAGTCTATGTTAGGGGTCGTGATGGCACGGGGGGGGGGGGGGGGTTCAAGAGGAAATGATGTGGCACAGGGGGTAATAAAGCGGGGGATGATTTGGCAGAGGGGAAGCTGGGGGGTGAATGATGTGATCGGCGGATGTACAGAAGCAGGAGACCACTGTTTAAACATTGATCTTCTGTTTCTGTCTGGGGCTTCTGCAGGGGGGTGCAGCGGGGGCCTGGGCCCCTTACTGGGGTATTGGCTGTACCCCCTTGACAGCGGCTCTGTGTACAAGGTAGAGCCGGGAAATAAGCCTGGTTGTCCTCTATTGGGAGTGTTTTGTCCCCTATTGGGAGTGTTTTGTCCCCTATTGAGAATGTGTTGTCCCCTATTGTCACCTATTGGGAGTGTTTGTCCCCTAATGGGAGTGTTTTGTACCCTATTGGGTGTGTCCACATTCCGCTATATGAAAAGTCCCCTATTTGGAGGATACAAATACATTAAAGGGATACTCCGCCCCAGATATTTATCCCCTATCCAAAGGTTAGGGGATAAGATGTCTGATCGCGATGATGGGCGTTGCAGGGGACGGAGCATCATGGCGTCACGGCTCCAAAACGTCATGCCCTGCCCCCTTAATATAAGTCTATGGGAGGGGGCGTTATGATCACCACCACGTCACGATGCTCCATCCTCTGCATCGCCCCCGTCATCACGAACAGAGCCAGTGTGCTCTGTAGGGATGACAGCGTGGTGGCGCTGCAGAGAACGCAGGGGTGCCCAGCGGTGGGACCCCCGCGATCAGTCATCTTATCCCCTAACCTTTGGATAGAGGATAAGATGTCTGGAGTGGAGTACCCCTTTAAGTCTTTTGGGACTCTGCCGTGGAATTAAAAACTGTCCGCTATTGGGAGGTGTCCGCTAAGGGAGATTTTACTGTAATCATTTCACAGTAATAACTGCTTGTCTCCTACATAAAGTTTCCCATAACATTTCGCCAGCTATCTAGCAATGTCCACAATCACAAGCAGGGGCGTACCTAGAGCATATGGCACCCGGGTCGGACCCTTTGTTTGGCACCCCCCCCCCCCCCACACACACACACACGCACCCCCCTTAATTACACCCCCTCTCTCCCCTCCCCCCATGAGCGGACTGACAACACTCGGGGCACCCGGACCAAAAAAAAAGCAAGGGCCCCTGCAGCTCGTCAATCTTCTGCCACGCTCCTATTCCACCCAAATCCCACACACAATAAACTAAAATTTATATATGTAAGAAACACTTTAACGTAGGTAAATTTCTATGACCAATAATACTGGTATACAAGGAGTAAATATATGACAGTGGGCTCAGCCTATCACTGGCAGGGGCGGGGCATCGCTCTGGCCAGTGATAGGCTGACGGCTGTCCGGCGTTCCCGTCCCCAGAGCGAGGCCGACGTAGGCGAGTTAAAAGTTTATTTTCTGTTTCTTTTGCAGCCCGGGCATAGGTATACAGCATACAGCAGTGGTTTCAAACCTGCGGACCTCCAGCTGTTGCAAAACTACAATTCCCAGCATGCCCGGACAGCCGTTGGCTGTCCGGGCATGCTGGGAGTTGTAGTTTTGCAACAGCTGGAGGTCCGCAGGTTGGAGACCACTGGCGTACAGTGAGTTCCATCGCCGGCGGCCCCCAGCAAAGAGGAGGAGGGCAGTGCTTGACATATGTGAGTAGTACCCCGCTGGGCTGATCATTAATTGGGGAGAGCAGAACAGTGCTGGCGGGTCACATGATTTTGGGGGGGAAGCCGAACACCGCGCGCAGGTCACATGATAGGGGCGGGGGGGGGAGGGGGGCAGTCACATGATTTTGGGGTGGGGAAATACCGTTATATACCGTGGAACCACCGTAAGTTAAAAAAATACCTCTCCCCCCCTTCCCTAGAGGTATATGCAGAGCACCCCCCTTCCCTATAGGTATATGCAAAGCATCCCCCCTCTCCCCTATAGGTAAATGCAGAGCCTCCCCCCCTTCCCTATAGGTAAATGCAGAGCACCCCCCTCTCCCCCCCCTTCCCTATAGGTAAATGCAGAGCACCCCCCTCTCTCCACCCCCCCTGTTCCTATAGGTAAATGCAGAGCACCCCCCCTCCCTTTTCCCCCTTCCCTATAGGTAAATGCAGAGCACCCCCTCCCCCTCCCTCTCCCCCCCTTCCCTATAGGTAAATGCAGAGCACCAACCCCCCCCCCCTTCCCTATAGATAAGTGCAGAGCACCCCCCCTCTCCCCCTTCCCTATAGGTAAATGCAGAGCACCCCCCTCTCCCCCCCTTCCCTATAGGTGAATACAGAGCACCCCCCTTCCCTCTCACCCCCTTCCCTATAGGTAAATGCAGAGCACCCCCCCTCCTCTCACCCCCTTCCCTATAGGTAAATGCAGAGCACCCCCCCTCCCCTATAGGTAAATGCAGAGCACCCACCATCCCTCTCCCCCCCTTCCCTATAGGTAAATGCAGAGCACCCCCCCTCCCTCTAGGTATATGTAGAGTAACCCCCCCCCCTCTCCCCCTCTCTCCCTCTCTCCCTCTCCCCCCCTTCCCCATAGGTAAATGCAGAGCAAAATAAAAAATAAAAAAGGATGCTCACCTGATATCCCACGCAGCGATCTCCTCAGCAGGGGCCTGCGTCTTCTCCCCTCCACAGTAAAGGCGCCGGATGAGTGATGTCACCGGCGCCTGTACTGCGTGCTGCGTGGGGGCGGAGGTCACGTCTCCTCTGTGTAGCTGCAGATGCGGCTCACACAGAGGGGACGCCTTCTCCTGTATGTGCGTGTATCGCGCATACAGGAGAAGGCACTGCTGTCTGCTGGGGATCTGGGACGAGTGTCCTGGACCTCAGCAGCGGCGGCGGCGGGTCAGCCCCCCCTTGGTACGCCACTGATCACAAGGATAGTAAAGAATAGTTATAGCTAATACAAATGTGCCAGTCACAGAGCCACTATAATAAAACACTTTTATCTCCTTCATGTTCCACCTTTGTAACAGTAACTTACATGTGACCAGACAATCAGAACCTACAGATGGAACACAAGATGCCTATGCCTGTGAGAACAGGGGGATCTGCTCCTTGAGGTAGAATATAAAAAAAAAAAAAAAGTTTTTTTCCTGGAATACCCCTTTAAGTTTTAGAGAGGCTGAGGTGCAATACCAGACACAGCACGTGCAGATTATATTTTCTAATTTTATGCAAACTTCTTTACCTGTTCCTAATGGAAGGGGCTTATTGTATAAATAAATAATACTCAACGAAGTTGAAAAATTATACCATAATGCTTCGGATACTGTATATCTATAATTTAAAAATATTGTTGCGTGCCATCCACCTGTTGTGCTTATCATTTGCCATGATGTGTTTTGTCTTATTATACTTAAAACTCAATAAAACTTTGTATTAAAAACTATATATTGTTGCCCTTACTGAGGTCAACTAACAGGGTAACTTTCTTAAAGGGGTACTCCGGTGGTTATTTTTTTTTACTATATGGCATCTTCTTTGTAAGTTTAGTTTTTTTGCAATATACATGTGTTCTATGTTTTGGCAGCATGTGTGTGTTTTTCTTACCTGATTGTTGGGCAGGAAGTTCTGTAGTTCAGAGGGTTTTCTTTTACTGTCGTCCACCATGTTCTGAATCTTCTGAATCTCTTGTGGACAAGATGTCACAGCTTTTTTTCTCTGTCTGCATGACAGGAATAAGCCACGCCCCCTCATCTCCCCCCTCCCGGAGTTCTGCATGAGAAGACATAGTACACAGCTCCTTATCTCCCCTCCCCCCCCTGCTATGCTCCTGAGGACGCAGGTCTGCACAGGAGAACGGAACACAGAAGATAAATGTGTTATCTGAAGGGAAGGATGACAAGGTGCACAGGCCGGGGATGTACAGACTGCAGGGGAAGAAATCTCATACTGGATCTCTATATGTGAAGGGGGAGGGGGACTCCTGAATGACACATGCTGGGAGTTGTAGGTTGTAGTCCCTGTTATGTGTGTGTATGCTAGTGTTTCCAAACCAGTGTGCCTCCAGCTGTTGCAAAACTGCAACTCCCAGCATGCCCTGACAGACTTTGGGCATGCTGGTAGTCGTACATTTGCAACAGCTGGAGGCACACTAGTTGGGAAACACTGTTCTAGCCTATTCAGCATATACATCGTGTTACACCAGTGTTTCTCAAACAGTGTGCCTCCAGCTGTTGCAAAACTACAACTCCTAGCATGCCCAAAGGCTGTCAGGGCATGCTGGGAGTTGTAGTTTTGCAACACCTGGAGGCACCCTGGTTGGGAAACACTGGTGTATGCCCTATAGAGGTGTGGTGAACTACAACCCCCAGGAGACTACAGAGGCAGCATGCTGGTGTTATACCACAGACTGAAGACTCCTGAATGACACATGCTGGGAGTTGTAGTCCCTTTTGTGTGTGTATGCCAGTGTATCCCAACCAGGGCTGATCATATTAGTGTGCTGTGTATAAGGGGGCCAACCTGGGAAAATAGTAGGGTGGATAAAGGGCGGAACAAACAAACAAAAAAGAAAAGAAAAGGAGCCGTCCCAAACCAGCAAGGCATGTGGCATGCTGGGATTTGTAGTTTTCAGCACAGCAAGAAACAGGAAATAGAAGCAAAGATAGGAAAACAAAGTGGGGGATAAAAAGACAACAAAGAACAGAAATAGAGTAGGCTAAACAACAAGAATAAAAATGAAACAAAACAAATAGGGTAAGTTAAAAACGGAAAAACACGTTGACCACCGGAGTACCCCTTTAAACCATCCCACTAACTATTGCTTATTAACAGGATTAATGGGATTTAGTCCATAACAGAATTGGAGAGATGACGTTGTTGATTATTGCTTTCGGAAAGAGCAAAGTCCTTAGTAACCATAGTACATCTATTTGCAAAGGATTATCAGCTACAATCTATCTTGTGTTTTAATAAACACTTTTTGTTTGAGCTGCTTAATAGATTTAAATATATACTAACTTCTAGTGTTGAGCGGCATAGGCCATATTCGAATTCGTGATATTTTGGGAATATATGGACGAAAATTCATCATATATTCCCTAAATTGATGCGCTATCGCCGGTGCATTGCCGTAGAATGATATTTGCCATAGAATGAGATGGTCCGCCTCCATCACATCCTATTGGCTCACTCTTGTCACGTGACATATTTAAACGTCACGCATCGATGCGCACAGCAGTCTGAGTTTGGCTATCACAGGGAGAGGATCTCCTCACCCTGTGATAGCTGAAGCTGCACGGAGCTCTCATGGCCTCTGTGGCCCGACAGAAGCTTACACATTTACGCAGCTCATACGGCTGGCTCATATACACTTACTGTTGATCCACAGCGCTATCGGGATCCCGATGGCGCTGTCATCAGTGTGCGTCCCCGCGAGCGCCCCACGCCCGCAGCTCTACTCCCCGTCCCCCGCAGCTGTACTCCCCGTCCCGTTAACGCTCAGGGAGTGGGGAACAGAAAGTAGAGCATCGGGCGCAGGTTAAGTTATTCGCGTAGTGCTGCGCATGCGCAGTACTACTTTACCTGCGACCGATGCTCTACTTTCTGTTCCCCGCTCCCTGAGTGTTAACGGGACGGGGAGTACGGGGGACGGGGGGCGGGGAGTAGAGCTGCGGGGGACGGGGAGTAGAGCTGCGGGCGTGACAGCGCCATCGGGATCCCGATGTGGATCAACAGTACTTGTAATAATAGAGTAAATGTTACGCCTAGCGCTCCGGGTCCCCGCTCCTCCCCGGAGCGCGTACGGCGTCTCTCTCTCCGCAGCGCCCCGGTCGGTCCCGCTGACCGGGAGCGCTGCACTGTCATGGCCGTCGGGGATGCGATTCGCACAGCGGGACGCGCCCGCTCGCGAATCGCATCCCAGGTCACTTACCCGTTCCCGTCCCCTGCTGTCATGTGCTGGCGCGCGCGGCTCCGCTCTCTAGGGCGCGCGCGCGCCAGCTCCCTGAGACTTAAAGGGCCAGTGCACCAATGATTGGTGCCTGGCCCAATTAGCTTAATTGGCTTCCACCCGGTCCCTGACTATATCTGACCTCCTCCCATGCACTCCCTTGCCGGATCTTGTTGCCCTTGTGCCTAGTGAAAGCGTTTTGTGTGTCCTAAGCCTGTGTACCAGTACTTCTGCTATCCACCCTGACTACGAACCTTGCTGCCTGCCCCGACCTTCTGCTACGTCCGACCTTGCTTCTGTCTACTCCCTTGTACCGCGCCTATCTTCAGCAGCCAGAGAGGTTGAGCCGTTGCTAGTGGATACGACCTGGTCACTACCGCCGCAGCAAGACCATCCTGCTTTGCGGCGGGCTCTGGTGAAAACCAGTAGTGACTTAGAACCGGTCCACTAGCACGGTCCACGCCAATCCCTCTCTGGCACAGAGGATCCACCTCCTGCCAGCCGGCATCGTGACAGTAGATCCGGCCATGGATCCCGCTGAAGTTCCTCTGCCTTATATCTCTGATATCACCACGGTGGTCGCCCAGCAATCCCGACAGATCGCCCATCTAACCCACCAGCTGTCGGAAGTGTCCACCATTGTGCAGCAACTTCAGTCGCAACTTCTGCAGCAATCATCTCCTCCGCCAGCTCCTGCACCCCTTCTGCAGCGAGTGGCCACTCCTAGCCTCCGCCTGTCCTTGCCGGACAAATTTAATGGGGACTCTAAGTTTTGCCGTGGCTTTCTTTCGCAATGTTCCCTGCACTTGGAGATGATGTCGGACCAGTTTCCTACTGAAAGGTCTAAGGTGGCTTTCGTAGTCAGCCTTCTGTCTGGAAAAGCCCTGTCATGGGCCACACCGCTCTGGGACCGCAATGACCCCGTCACTGCCTCTGTACACTGCTTCTTCTCGGAAATTCGAAGTGTCTTTGAGGAACCTGCCCGAGCCTCTTCTGCTGAGACTGCCCTGCTGAACCTGGTCCAGGGTAATTCTTCCGTTGGCGAGTGCGCCATACAATTCCGTACTCTTGCTTCTGAACTTTCCTGGAATAATGAGGCCCTCTGCGCGACCTTTAAAAAAGGCCTATCCAGCAACATTAAAGATGTTCTGGCCGCACGAGATACTCCTGCTAATCTGCATGAACTCATTCATCTAGCCACTCGCATTGACATGCGTTTTTCTGAGAGGCATCAAGAGCTCCGCCAGGAAAAAGACTTAGATCTCTGGACACCTCTCCCACAGTCTCCATTGCAATCTGCGCCTAGGCCTCCCGCCGAGGAGGCCATGCAAGTGGATCGGTCTCGCCTGACCCTGGAAGAGAGGAATCGCCGTAAGGAAGAGAATCTTTGTCTGTACTGTGCCAGTACCGAACATTTTTTGGTGGATTGCCCTATCCGTCCTCCACGTCTGGGAAACGCACGCTCGCACCCAGCTCTCGTGGGTGTGGCGTCTCTTGATGCTAAGTCGGCTTCTCCACGTCTCACGGTGCCTGTACGGATTTCTTCTTCAGCCAGCTCTTCCCTCTCAGCCGTGGCCTGCCTGGACTCTGGTGCCTCTGGGAATTTTATTCGGGAGTCCTTGGTGAATAAATTCCGCATCCCGGTGACCCGTCTTGTCAAGCCACTCCACATTTCCGCGGTCAACGGAGCCAGGTTGGATTGCACCGTGCGTTTCCGCACGGAGCCCCTCCTAATGTGCATCGGACCTCATCATGAGAAAATTGAGTTTTTGGTCCTCTCCAATTGCACTTCTGAAATTCTCCTTGGACTACCCTGGCTTCAACACCATTCCCCAACCCTGGATTGGTCCTCAGGGGAGATCAAGAGCTGGGGTACCTCTTGCTTCAAGGACTGCCTTAAACCGGTTCCCAGTACTCCCTGCCGTGACCCTGTGGTTCCTCCTGTATCCGGTCTCCCTAAGGTCGTTATGGACTCTGCCCGCCTTAAGAAGTGCCTCTCCCCCCCTCCCAGTCCAGTCAGTCAAGCCTCGGTGCCTCCTCGTGGCCCTCGTCCTGGTGTCACACTGCCCCGTGCCAGGCCTCGCCCTCTGCCCTCCCTCCCCATTCCCACTCCTGCTGTACTGCCTGCCGTTGAGGAATCCCTCCATCCTTTCCCGGTGTCCTCATCCCAGGGGGGGCAGTTACCGGACAAAGAGAAGGGGAGACCTAAGGGGGGGGGTTACTGTTACGCCTAGCACTCCGGGTCCCCGCTCCTCCCCGGAGCGCGTACGGCGTCTCTCTCTCCGCAGCGCCCCGGTCGGTCCCGCTGACCGGGAGCGCTGCACTGTCATGGCCGTCGGGGATGCGATTCGCACAGCGGGACGCGCCCGCTCGCGAATCGCATCCCAGGTCACTTACCCGTTCCCGTCCCCTGCTGTCATGTGCTGGCGCGCGCGGCTCCGCTCTCTAGGGCGCGCGCGCGCCAGCTCCCTGAGACTTAAAGGGCCAGTGCACCAATGATTGGTGCCTGGCCCAATTAGCTTAATTGGCTTCCACCTGGTCCCTGACTATATCTGACCTCCTCCCATGCACTCCCTTGCCGGATCTTGTTGCCCTTGTGCCTAGTGAAAGCGTTTTGTGTGTCCTAAGCCTGTGTACCAGTACTTCTGCTATCCACCCTGACTACGAACCTTGCTGCCTGCCCCGACCTTCTGCTACGTCCGACCTTGCTTCTGTCTACTCCCTTGTACCGCGCCTATCTTCAGCAGCCAGAGAGGTTGAGCCGTTGCTAGTGGATACGACCTGGTCACTACCGCCGCAGCAAGACCATCCCGCTTTGCGGCGGGCTCTGGTGAAAACCAGTAGTGACTTAGAACCGGTCCACTAGCACGGTCCACGCCAATCCCTCTCTGGCACAGAGGATCCACCTCCTGCCAGCCGGCATCGTGACAGTAAATGTATATGAGCCAGCCGTACGAGCTGCGTACATGTGTGAACTTCTGTCGGGCCACAGAGGCCATGAGAGCTACGTGCAGCTTCAGCTATCACAGGGAGAGGAGATCCTCTCCCTGTGATAGCCAAACTGAGACTGCTGTGCGCATCGATGCGTGACGTTTAAATATGTCACGTGACAAGAGTGAGCCAATAGGATGTGATGGAGGCGGACCATCTCATTCTATGGCAAATCTCATTCTACGGCAATGCACCAGTTCTCAGCTGCCCCGCCATCTTCCTGCTTCCTCTGTCCTCCCTGGTGGCTGTCCTCCTAGGGCGCATGTGCGCCAGTTCTCAGAGATTTAAAGGGCCAGTACACCACTGATTGGTGTTTCCCTGGAACTGACCCTATGTAACCCTGCACTTCCTCCTCTTCCCTGCCAGATCTTTGTGCCCTGTTGCCTTAGAGAAAGCGTTCCCTAAGTTATCTGCTATTCCGTGTACCAGTTCTCTTGCTACGTTTCCTGACCACAGTTCCTTGCCGCAAGCCCTGACCTACCTGCCTGTCTTCCTTCTGTGCCACGCATCACCTCGTCTGCCTTTGTGGACGAGTCTTGCCAGGGGTAGCGACCTGGGAGCTGCCTGCCGCAGCAAGTCCATCCCGCTTTGCGGCGGGCTCTTGTGAAAACCAGTGGCTCCTTAGACTCTGCTCCCTGGTGCGGCTCACGTCATCGTCCACACAGGTACAGCGGATCCACACCACCAGCCGTTACAGTAAGATCCGGCCATGGATCCCGCCAAGGTGCCTCTGCCGAATGTCACTGATCTATCTGCAATAGTGGCACAACAATCTCTTCAGATTGAGCAACAAGCGCAACAGCTGAATCAGCTATCCGCAATGATGCAACAGCTCCTCTCTGCTCAACAGCTGCAGCAGCCTCCACCTGCTCCAGGGGCTCCTCCAGTGTCTGCAGCTTCCGTGGCTTCCGTTGGCTCCAGGTTATGTCTGTCTCTGCTGACAAAGGGGACCCTAAATCGTGCAGGGGGTTTGTGATTCAATGTTCTATGCATTTGGAACTTATGGCTGATCAGTTCCTGACGGAGCTTGCCAAGGTGACGTTCGTGGTCAGTCTTCTTTCCGGGAAAGCCCTGGCTGGACCACCCTCTCTGGGACAGAAATGATCCAGTGTCCTCCAATCTGCAAGCCTTCCTTTTGGAATTCTGCAGTGTTTTTGAAAAGCCTGCATGGGCCTCCTCGGCCCAAACCGCACTACTGTACCTCCACCAAGGGGACTCTACTGTTGGTGACTACGCGGTCCAGTTCCGTACTCTTGCCTCCAAATTGGCCTGAAATGATGAGGCTCTGTGTGCTACCTTTAAAAAAGGACTGTCACGATTCGGCTTCCAGGTAGTGGATCCTCTGTGTCAGCGAGGGATTGGCGTGGACCGTGCTAGTGGACCGGTTCTAAGAGGCTACTGGTTTTCACCAGAGCCCGCCGCAAAGCGGGATGGTCTTGCTGCGGCAGTAGCAACCAGGTCGTATCCACTAGCAACGGCTCTACCTCGCTGACTGCTGAGAAGGCGTGGGACAGAAGGACTAGGCAGAGGCAAGGTCAGACGTAGCAGAAGGTCGGGGGCAGGCGGCAAGGTTCGTAGTCAGGATGGGTAGCAGAAGTTCAGGTACACAGGCTTTGGACACACTAAACGCTTCCACTGGCACAAGGCAACAAGATCCGGCAAGGGAGTGCAAGGGAGGAGACCAGATATAGTCAGGGACCAGGTGGAAGCCAATTAAGCTAATTGGGCCAGGCACCAATCATTGGTGCACTGGCCCTTTAAGTCTCAGAGAGCTGGCGCGCGCGCGCCCTAGAGAGCGGAGCCGCGCGCGCCAGCACATGACAGCAGGGGACCGGGACGGGTAAGTGACCTGGGATGCGATTCGCGAGCGGGCGCGTCCCGCTGTGCGAATCGCATCCCCAACGGCCATGACAGTGCAGCGCTCCCGGTCAGCGGGACTGACCGGGGCGCTGCAGGGAGAAAGACGCCGTGAGCGCTCCGGGGAGGAGCGGGGACCCGGAGCGCTAGGCGTAACAGTACCCCCCCCCCTTAGGTCTCCCCTTCTCTTTGTCCGGTAACTGCCTCCCCTGGGATGAGGACACCGGGAAAGAATGGAGGGTTTCCTCAACGGCAGGCAGTACAGCAGGAGTGGGGATGGGGAGGGAGGGCAGAGGGCGAGGCCTGGCACGGGGCAGTGTGACACCAGGACGGGGGCCATGGGGAGGCACAGAGGCTTGCCTGACGGGACTGGGAGGGGGGGAGAGGCACTTCCTGTGGCAGGCAGAGTCCCAGTTCCTGATCTCCCCGGTGGTCCAGTCAATGGTGGGGGAATGAAGCCGGAGCCAAGGCAGACCGAGGAGGACCTCAGAGGTACAGTTGGGGAGAATGAAGAACTCAATCCTCTCAAGGTGGGGTCCAATAGACATGAGGAGGGGCTCTGTGCGGTAACGCACGGTGCAGTCCAATCTGGCTCCGTTGACCGCGGAAATGTAGAGCGGCTTGACGAGACGGGTCACCGGGATGCTGAATTTATTAACAAACGACTCCAAAATAAAATTTCCAGAGGCACCGGAGTCCAAGCAGGCCACGGCTGAGAGGGAGGAGTTGGCTGAAGAAGAAATCTGCACGGGTACCGTGAGACGTGGAGGAGCAGACTTGGAACCAAGAGACGCCACACCCACGTGAGCTGGGTGCGTGCGTGCGTTTCCCAGGCGTGGAGGACGGATAGGGCAATCCACCAAGAAATGCTCGGTACTGGCACAGTAAAGACAGAGATTTTCTTCTCTACGGCGATTCCTCTCTTCCTGGGTCAGGCGAGACCGATCCACTTGCATGGCCTCCTCGGCGGGAGGCCCAGGCGAAGACTGCAAAGGATGCTGTGGGAGAGGTGCCCAGAGATCTAAGTCTTTTTCCTGGCGGAGCTCTTGGTGTCGCTCAGAAAAACGCATGTCAATGCGGGTAGCCAAATGGATGAGTTCTTGGAGGTTGGCAGGAATCTCTCGTGCGGCCAGCACATCCTTGATGCGACTGGATAGGCCTTTTTTAAAGGTCGCGCAGAGAGCCTCATTATTCCAGGATAGTTCAGAAGCAAAAGTACGGAATTGTATGGCGTACTCGCCAACGGAAGAATTACCCTGGACCAGGTTCAACAGGGCAGTCTCGGCAGAAGAAGCTCGGGCTGGCTCCTCGAAGACACTCCGGAGTTCAGCGAAGAAGGCCTGGACTGTGGCTGTGGCAGGATCATTGCGGTCCCAGAGCGGTGTGGCCCAAGACAAGGCCTTTCCTGAAAGAAGGCTTACTACGAACGCCACCTTAGACCGTTCTGAAGGAAACAAGTCCGACAACATCTCCATATGCAGGGAACACTGAGACAAAAATCCACGGCAGAGTTTAGAGTCCCCATCAAATTTGTCCGGCAGGGACAAGCGGAGGTTAGGAGCGGCCACTCGCTGCGGAGGAGGTGCAGGAGCTGGCGGAGGAGATGGTTGCTGCTGTAGCAGAGGCAGAAGTTGCTGTAACATGGCGGTCAACTGCGACAGCTGCTGTCCTTGTTGGGCAATCTGCTGCGATTGCTGAGCGACCACCGTGGGAAGATCAGCGAGACTTGGCAGCGGCACCTCAGCGGGATCCATGGCCGGATCTACTGTCACGATTCGGCTTCCAGGTAGTGGATCCTCTGTGTCAGCGAGGGATTGGCGTGGACCGTGCTAGTGGACCGGTTCTAAGAGGCTACTGGTTTTCACCAGAGCCCGCCGCAAAGCGGGATGGTCTTGCTGCGGCAGTAGCAACCAGGTCGTATCCACTAGCAACGGCTCTACCTCGCTGACTGCTGAGAAGGCGTGGGACAGAAGGACTAGGCAGAGGCAAGGTCAGACGTAGCAGAAGGTCGGGGGCAGGCGGCAAGGTTCGTAGTCAGGATAGGTAGCAGAAGTTCAGGTACACAGGCTTTGGACACACTAAACGCTTTCACTGGCACAAGGCAACAAGATCCGGCAAGGGAGTGCAAGGGAGGAGACCAGATATAGTCAGGGACCAGGTGGAAGCCAATTAAGCTAATTGGGCCAGGCACCAATCATTGGTGCACTGGCCCTTTAAGTCTCAGAGAGCTGGCGCGCGCGCGCCCTAGAGAGCGGAGCCGCGCGCGCCAGCACATGACAGCAGGGGACCGGGACGGGTAAGTGACCTGGGATGCGATTCGCGAGCGGGCGCGTCCCGCTGTGCGAATCGCATCCCCAACGGCCATGACAGTGCAGCGCTCCCGGTCAGCGGGACTGACCGGGGCGCTGCAGGGAGAAAGACGCCGTGAGCGCTCCGGGGAGGAGCGGGGACCCGGAGCGCTAGGCGTAACAAGGACTTTCTAGTAGAGTTAAGGATGCTCTCGCTGCACGAGATCCTCCATCTTCTCTGAGTGAGCTCATTATCTTGTCCACTTGCATCAATGTACGTTTTGCCGAGAGGCAAGAGGAACTTCGCCAAGAACGTGAACCAGTTCGGACACGTCGTTTTCCCCGAATGGTGCCAGTGTTCCAGCGGCTATCTTATCCACCAACATTGCCTCCTGCCGAAGAGGCTATGCAAGGTGACCGTGCCCACTTGTCCCAACAACACTTGTGCCAGTATGGAACATTTCCTCAGAAATTGTCCTCTACGGCCACCCCGTTCGGGAAATGTGCGCACCTAGGGCACATGGGAGAGGCGTCTCTAGGTGTGAATTCTCCCTCTCTTTGACTGACTATGCCAGTTCTATTACTCACCTCTGCAGGAGCTTCATTCCACGCCTCTGCCTTCCTGGATTCGGGTTCTGCAGGAAATTTTATCAACGCTTCCCTGGTCCACAAGCACAGTCTTCCAGTGACACGGCTCGTCAAGCCTTTATACATTTCCTCCATCAAAGGTGAATACTTGAAATACGCGGTGCACTTCCGCACTGAACCACTTTTGTTGCAAGTGGGTGCTTTATACAAAGAGAAGATTGAGTTCTATGTGCTTTCTCATTGTACTTCGGAGCTTCCCTGGCTTCAACGACTGGCAAACTGCTGAAGTCATTCACTGGGGACCCATCTTCCAAAATTGCTGTCTGGCATCACCACAACCCAAGTATTCTCTACATCCTTCATCTATGCTGAGTTTGCCTGTTCCTTACTAGGACTTTGCAGACGTGTTCTGTGAAAAGTAGGCTAAAAGTCTTCCTCCGCACTGTCCCTATGACTGCCCGATTGACCTTCTGCTAGGGACTTTGCCTCCTCTACGCCTTGTCTGTTCCCGAGACTCAAGCCATGACTCAATACATCAAAGAGAATCTCCAGAAGGGCTTCATCCGGAAGTCCTCCTCACCTGCCTGAGCAGAATTCTTCTTTGTGGAAAAGAAGGACGGGTCTCTCCGCCTTTGTAATGATTACAGTGTACTTAACAAGATCACTATCAAGAATCAGTACCCCTTACCTTAGGTCTTCTCCAAACTTGTTCTGCGAGGAGCGTACAACCTCATCAGAATACGGGTAGGAGATGAATGGAAGACAGACTTTATTAACCGTGATGGGCACTTCGAGTACCTTGTGATGCCATTTGGTCTCTGTAACGCCCAGGCCGTTTTTCAAGAATTTGTTAATGGCATCTTCCGTGATCTTCTCTACACTTGTGTCATGGTGTATTTGGATGATATCCTGATCTTCTTTCTCAACTTGGAGGTCCATCGCACACATGTGCGTGAGGTCCTACAGACGCCTACGGCATAATTGCTTTTACGCCAAAAACTCGAGAAATGCCTCTTCGAGAAGACAAGTCTTCCGTTTCTTGGATATATTGTCTCCAACCAAGGCATCGAGATGGACCCTGATAAGCTGTCTTCGGTTCTTAACTGGCCTCGACCTTCTGGCCTGCAGGCTATACAACGCTTTCTGGGGTTCGCCAATTGCTATCAACAGTTTATAACACACTTCTCCTCGTTGGCTGCACCGATTGTGGCTCTCACTAAGAAGAATGGTAACCCGAAATCCTGGCCTCCTGAGGCCGAAGAAGCGTTCTCCTGACTGAAATCAGCATTTGCCTCTGCACCAGTTTTGTCGAGACCCATTCCAGAAAAACCCTTCTTCCTCGAAGTAGATGCCTCTTCTGTAGGAGCCGGAGCAATATTGACCCAAAAGACTTCCAGGGTTAATTATTCAATTGGAGACCATGAACTTTTGGCCATTAAGCTCGCCCTGGAAGAATGGCATCATCTACTGGAAGGATCTTCTCATCCAGTCAGTATCTACACAGATCATAAGAATCTTTTGTATCTTCAGTCCGCTCAGCGTCTGAATCCCCGGCAGGCCAGGTGGTCTCTTTTCTTCTCCAGTTTCATATTTTTTATTAATTTTCAGCCTGCGGATAAGAACATTAAGGCCGATGCTCTCTCCGGGGCTTCTGATTTGGTGGGTCTGGACTCCTCCCCTTGGCACATCGTGCCTCCTGAACGTTCGATCTCAGTCGCTCCTCTCGACCTACAGCAAGTTCCACCAGAAAAGTCTTTAGTGCCATTTCGCCTTAGAATTAGGGTATTAAGGTCTTCTTTACTGGCCGGGCATCCGGGAATATAAGTCCACTCAGCTCAGCTCCCGACATTATTGGTGTTCCTTTGTTACCTGTGCCTGTGACAGGACGCCTCGACTTAGACCTACAGGTCTACTACAACCTCTGCCCATTCCGGAGTGTCCTTGGACACACATTGCCATGGATTTCATCACTGATCTACCACCCTCCTCTAACAACATAGTCATCTGGGTTGTCACAGATCGTTTCTCCAAAATGTCCCATTTTGTTCCTTTGCCTGGATTTCCCTCTGCTCCACAGCTGGCAGATCAATTCTTCTGGTATATTTTCCATTTACATGGTTTACCGTTACACATTGTCTCTGGACGAGATATATATTTTTTAAATCAACTGGTGCCATAAAGTTAAGCAGATTTGTAAATTACTTCTATTAAAAAATCTTTATGCATTAATAACTCTGAGATGCTTTTACCTTTTTTCATGACATATTCTACTTTAACATAGTGGTAAATTTTTGTCGTTACTTGCATCCTTTCTTGGGGAAAAATCCCCAAATATCATGAAAATTTTGAAAATGTAGCATTTTTCTAACTTTGAAACTTTCTGCTTGTAAGGAAAATGGATATTCCAAATAAATTATATATTGATTCACAAATACAATATGTCTACTTTATGTTGGCATCAGAAAGTTGACATGTTTTAACTTTTTGAAGACATTAGAGGGCTTTAAAGTATAGCAGCAATTTTCAAAATTTTCAGGAAAAATTCTAAATCTGAGTTTTTCAGGGACCAGTTAAGTTTGAAGTGGATTTGAAGGGCCTTTCTGTGAAAAATACCCCATAATGACCCCATTATAGAAGTATAAAGTATTCAAAATGACATTCAGAAAGTTTGTTAACCCTTTAGGTGTTTCATAGTAATAGCAGCAAAGTGAAGGAGAAAATTCTAAATCTTCATTTTTTACACTCGCATGTTCTTGTAGAGACATTTTTTTTTTACAAGGGGTAAAAGGAGAGAAATCCCCCTAAAATTTGTAACCCAATTTCTCTCGAGTAAGGAAATACCTCATATGTGGATGTAAAGTGTTCTGCGGGCGCAGTAGATGGCTCAGAAGGGAAGGAGCAACAATGGGATTTTGGAGAGTGAATTTTGATGAAATGGTTTTTGGGGGGCATGTCATATTTAGGAAGCCCCTATGGTGCCAGAACAGAAAAAAAAAAAAAAAAAACACATGGGAAACTACACCCCTCAAGGAACATAACAAGGGGTACAGTGAGCCTTAACACCCCACAGGTGTTTGACAACTTTTTGTTAAAGTCAGATGGGTAAATGAAAAAAAATTATATTCACTAAAATGGTGGTTTTTCCCCAAATTTTTTATTTTTACAAGGGGTAATAGGAGAAAATGCCCCCCAAAATGTGTAACCCCATTTCTTGAGTATGAGTATGGAAATACCACATGTGTGGACGTCAAGAGCTCTGCTGTGCACTACAATGCTCAGAAGAGAAGGAGTCATATTTGGCTTTTGGAAAGCAAATTATGCTGAAATGGTTTTTGAGGGGCATGCCGCATTTAGGAAGCCCCTATGGTGCGAGAACAGCAAAAAAAAAAAAAAAACCTACATGACTATTTTGTAAACTACACCCCTCAAGGAACGTAACAAGGGGTACAGTGAGCCTTAACACCCCACAGGTGTTTGACAACTTTTCGTTGGATTTGTATATGGGAAAAAAATATTTCACTAAAATGCTTGTTTTTTCCCAAATTTTACATTTTTTACAAGAGGTAATATGAGAAAATGCCCCCCAAAATTTGTAACACCATATCTTCTGAGTATGGAAATACCCCAAATGTGGATGTAAAGTGCTCTGCGGGCAAACTACAATGCTCAGAAGTGAAGGAGCGCCATTGAGCTTTTGGAGAGAGAATTTGTTTGGAATGGAAGTCGGGGGCCATGTACGTTTACAAAGTCCCCATGGGGCCAGAACAGTGGACCCCCCACATGTGACCCCATTTTGGAAACTACACCCCTCAAAGAATTTTCACGGACCACTGTTCCAAAAATCTTTCAGACACCTGTGGGGCATAGATGATCACTGTTCCCCTTATTAAATTACATGAGGTGTGTAGTTTCCAAAATGGGGTCACAAGCGGGGGGGGGGGGGGGGTCCTTTGATCTGGCACCATGGGGGCTTTGTAAACACACGTGGCTTTCAATTCCGGACAAATTTTCTCTCCAAAAGCCCAATGGGGCTCCTTCTCTTCTA
Source organism: Hyla sarda (assembly GCF_029499605.1). Lineage (NCBI taxonomy): Eukaryota > Metazoa > Chordata > Amphibia > Anura > Hylidae > Hyla > Hyla sarda. Next base: position 236,859,432 of record NC_079191.1, read on the forward strand.
AGATTTGTAGTGCACCCACAGAGCACTTTACATCCACATATGGGGTATGTTTTTACTCAGAACATATGGGGTTACACATTTAGGGGGCTTTTTCCTATTTTCCTTTGTGAAAATGAAAATTTTAGGGTAACACCAGCATTTTAGTGAAATTTTTTATTTTTTTTTCCCATCCAACTTTAACGAAAATTCGTCGAACACCTGTGGGGTGTTAAGGCTCACTATACCCCTTGTTATGTTCCGTGAGGGGTGTAGTTTTCAAAATGGGGTCACATGTGGGTATTTAATTTTTTGCGTTTATGTCACAACCGCTTTAATATCAGCCACCCCTGTGCAAATCACCAATTTAGGCCTCAAATGTACATAGTGCGCTCTCAGTCCTGAGCCCTGTTGTGTACCCACAGAGCCTTTTACGTCCACATATTGGGTATTTTTGTACTCAGGAGAAAAATTGTGTTACAAATTTGGGGGGTCTTTTTTTTCCTTTTATCTCTTGTGAAAGTGAAAAGTATGGAGCAACATCAGCATGTTAGTATAAAAAAATCAAAACATTTTTACAATAACATGCTGGTGTAGACCCCAACTTTTCCTTTTCATAAGGGGTAAAAGTAGAAAAAGCCCACACAATTTGTTAGGCAATTTCTTCCGAGTACGGAAATACCCCATATGTGGCACTTAGAGATGAGCGAACTTACAGTAAATTAGATTCGTCACAAACTTCTCGGCTCGGCAGTTGATGACTTTTCCTGCATGAATTAGTTCAGCTTTCAGGTGCTCCGGTGGGCTCGAAAAGGTGGATACAGTCCTAGGAGAGAGTCTCCTAGGACTGTATCCACCTTTTCCAGCCCACGGGAGCATCAACTGACGAGCCGAGAAGTTTGTGATGAATCGAATTTACTGTAAGTTCGCTCATCTCTAGTGGCACTAAACTGTTGCCTTGAAATACAACAGGGCTCCGAAGTGAGAGAGTGCTATGCGCATTTGAGGCCTAAATTAGGGATTTGCAAAAGGACGGACCAAGATGCAAGAATTACACTTGCCTCCGATACCAAAATTACCCTACGGCAGTGTTTCCCAAATAGGGTGCCTCCAGCTGTTACAAAACTCCCAGCATGCCTGGACAGTCAATGGCAATGGCTGTCCGGCAATACTGGGAGTTATTGTTTGCAAAACCTGGAGGCTCCGTTTTGGAAACAGTGCCTTACCAGATGTTTTTCATTTTTATTGGGGGTGGGGGGGGTGGGAGGGGTACATTCACATGGCAGGGGTTTCAGCTGCAGCGGAAAATTTGCTGCATCTCAAACTTGCAGCGAGAGACTGACTGTAAGCCCCTTGAGTTCTGATTTGTCGGCTGGTATCGGCCAACGAATCAGGATGATCATGAGCTTGCACCACTGCCACCTCACTTCTGCTGCTAAAGGTTGATAGGTGCCATCTCGGAAGGCACATATCACCCTTTTTTTCTAGGTCACGGGGACTCGATTGACCCGAAATCACTGCAAATCGCCAATCTGAATTGATCGCCGACTGGGGGGGGGGGGGGTGGGGGGGTTCGGTCTCAGGTCCCCCAGGGGTTTGTACGTGGTGCCTGCTGAATGATTTCATGTACAGGTACGCCCTGAGTCCTTAACCCCTTTAGGACCAGGCCCATTTTGGCCTTAAGGTTGAGAAAAAATTTATTTTTGCATCTTCGTTTTTTCCTCCTCGCCTTCTAAAAATCATAACTCTCTTATATTTCCCTCCACAGACCCACATGAGGGCTTGTTTTTTGCGTCACCAATTGTACTTTGTAATTATATCTCATATTTTACCATAAAATGTACGGCGCAACCAAACAAATATTATTTATGTGAGAAAATTTAAAAGAGAACCGAAATTTAGCAGATTTTGGAAGGTTTTGTTTCCACGCTGTACACTTTCCGGTAAAAATGACATGTTTTCTTTATTCTGTGAGTCAATATGATTATATTGATACCCATGTTATATGCTTTTCTATAATTGTACCGCTTAAAAAAAATCTCAAGCCATTTTAACAAAATTTGTATGTTTGAAATTGCCCTATTTTGACCACCTATAACTTTCAAATTTTTCACATATGGGGCGGTATGAGGGCTCATTTTTTGCGCCATGATCTGTAGTTTTTATCAGTACCACTTTTGCTTAGGTTTTACTTTTATAAATTTTTTATACATTTTTTGGGGAATAAAATGTGACAAAAAAGCAGCAAATTTGGATTTACATTTTTTTTACGTTAACGCCATTCACCGTACGGGATAATTAACAATATATTTCAATAGTTCAGACTTTTACACACTCAGCGATACCAAATATGTGTATTAATAATTTTTTTATGCTTTTTTGGGGGTAAAATGGGAAAAACTGACGTTTTACTTTTTTATTGGGGAAGGGAATTTTTCATTTTTTTTACTTTTTTATTTTACTTTTTTTTTTACTTTCTTTTTTACACTTTAATAGTCCCTATAGGGGACTATTTATAGCAATCATTTGATTGCTAATACTGTTCAGTGCTATTCACAGAGCATAGCACTGATCAGTGTTATCGGTCATCTTCTGCTCTGATCTGCCCGATCTCAAACCAGAGCAGAAGACCCCGGGAGACAGCCGGAGCCAGGTGAGGGGACCTCCGGCTGCCATACTGGATGATCGGATCCCCGCGGCAGCGCTGCGGGCGATCCTATCATCCATTCAAAGTACCGTACTGCTGCAGATGCCATGATCTGTATTGATCACAGCATCCGAGGGGTTAATGACGGACATCCGCGCGATTGAGGATGTCCACCATTACCGGCAGGTCCCTTGCTGCTGACAGCAGCCAGGGACCTCCCGCGCATGACGTGAGCACCGGTCCGATGCTCGCGGTCATGGCGGCACGTAAATGTACGTCATGGTGCGTTAAGTTCCACGGCACCATGACGTACATTTAGGTCCATTGTCATTAAGAGGTTAAGGATCGGGGATGCAAGGCATATGCATGCGCCCTGCGTCCCCATGAGGTTAAAAAATGGTTTGTGGATTAATATTTCAGCATGAAAATGACCCAACACTTGATCCAAGGCAACAAAGGAGTGGCTTAAGAAGAAGCACCTTAAGGTCCTGGAGTGGCCTAGCCATTCTCCAGACCTTAATCCCATAGATAATTTGTGGAGGGAGCCGAATGTGCAAGTTGCCAAACATCAGCAAAACCTTATTGACTTAAAGGGGTTATCCAGTAATAGTTAAACACAGCTAATTTCTTTCAAAAATAGCTTCACATCTGTCTCCAGGTTCGGTGTTTTACAACTTGGCTCCATTGACTGTAATGAAACTGAGCTGCAGAACCACAACCAACTTTGAGACAGATCAGGTTTTTGATAGAAAGTAGCTCTGTTTTTCTATTCCTGGACAACTCCTTTAACCTGTTAAGGACTCAGGCTGTATCGGTACGCCATGACCCCCTGGACCCATGACGTACCGGTACGCACATGGGAATTTCGGACCGGGGTGACTGCTGAACTCACATTGGCGATTTGCGGCAATTCTGGGTCATACAGGTCTCTGGTGACCCGGAAAATAAGGGGGATCGGGGTTGTCCAAGACACCCACGATCCCCCTGAAAGGATAGGAGTGAGGTGGCAGGGGTGTCACCCCTCCTATCCCTGCTATTGGTTGTCTAGAAGCGATGACCAATAGTAGATCGGGGGCGGTGGGGTTAATTTTCGATTTTCCCATTCTGCCCACCCACAGTAGGCTGGGCAGAACGGGGAATCCGACGAGGACCAGCGCCAAAGGTCCACTTACCCATCGTCGGCGGCAGCAGGCAGCGGGATTGGGGGAAGTAGAGGTCGGCGATGCGGCTCCCTGGATCCTACAGAAGCCGGTGAGTTGCCTAGCAACATCTGGAGGCCCACAGTTTGAGACCACTATAAAGTGGTCTCTAAACTGTAGCCCTCCAGATGTTGCAAAACTACAACTCCCAGCATGCCCAGACAGCTGTTTGCTGTCTGGGCATGCTGGGATTTGCAGTTTTGCAACAGCTGGAGGGCTACAGTTTGGAGATCACTGTGCAGTGATCTCTAAACTGTGGCCCTCTAGATCTTGCAAAACTACAACTCCTAGCATGCCCACACAGCAGTTTGCTGTCTGGGCATGCTGGGATTTGTAGTTTTGCAACATCTGGAGGGCCACAGTTTGGAGATCACTGTGCAGTGGTCTCTAAACTGTAGCCCTCCAGATGTTGCAAAACTGCAAATCCCAGCATGCCCAGACAGCAAACAGCTGTCTGGGCATGCTGGGAGTTGTAGTTTTGCAACATCCACCCCTATGCAATCCCTAATTTAGTCCTCAAATGTGCATGGAGCTCTCTCACTTCGGAGCCCTGTGGTATTTAAGGAAACAGTTTAGGGCCACATATGGGGTATTTCCGTACTCGGGAGAAATTGCACTACACATTTTGGGGGGCTTTTTCTCTTTTTACCCCTTATGAAAAGGAAAAGTTGGGAGCTACACCAGTCTGTTAGTGTAAAAAAAAAAAATTACACTAACATGCTGGTGTTGCCCCATACTTTTTATTTTTACAAGGGGTAAAAGGAAAAAAAGACCCCTCAAAAAAATTTAATGCAATTAAATATGGTAAATATGGTGAGCAAAAAAAAAAATTTAAGCAAAAAATAAGCAAAAAAGCCAAAGGAGTCATTTATAAAAATAAAATAGACACATTTTATTGATATGCACTAAAATCAAGCACACACACAAAGAGGAAGACAATGCATCAAAAAAAGCAGCAAAACCGGATACCCTGCAGTCCAGATGGCAGTAAAGGGGTATTACATGTTAATCAACAATAAAGCAGCATGTATGGACACAGATACCAGTCTATACAAATGCGGTATAATAAGTAACTATGAATAGTCATGAATAAAATAAAGTGCAGAGTACAGACTAAGTAAGGTGCTGCATACTGGCATGTATAAGTTTATACATCAGAAATAAAGTGCATAGTATAGCGGAGATAACACATGATTCCCAAAAAAGATCCAGAGGTCACAGGAGTACTGCAGGGATCGGGATGCCACCACTCCAACGCGCGTTTCGGCACGCTGACCTTTGTCTTCCTCTTTGTGTGGATGCTTGATTTTAGTGCATATCAATAAAAATGTGTCTATTTTATTTGTATAAATGACTCCTTTGGCTTTTTTGCTTATTTTTTTATGTTCAGTTTTGGAGTCATACTAAGGGGTTAATTACTAGTAGGGAGGGTGTTACAGTGGTCTTGTACCACACATCAATTTTCTCCCTCTCTTTTGGTCTGTTTTTCTATATGTTTATTTCCATACTCAGAAGAGATGGGGTTACAAATTTTGGGGGACATTTTCTCCTATTACCCCTTGTAAAAATGTAAAATTTGGGGGAAAACTAGCATTTTAGTGAAAAAAAAAATCATTTACACATCCAACTTTAACGAAAAGTCGTCAAACACGTGTGGGGTGTTAAGGCTCACTGTACCCCTTGTTACGTTCCTTGAGGGGTGTAGTTTCCAAAATAGTATGCCATGTGTTTTTTTTTTTTGCTGTTCTGGCACCATAGGGCTTCCTAAATGTGACATGCCCCCCAAAAATCATTTCAGAAAAACTCACTCTGCAAAATCCCATTGTCGCTCCTTCACTTCTGAGCCCTTTAGTGCACCCACAGAGCACTTGACATACATATATGAGGTATTTCCTTACTCAAGAGAAATTGTGCTACACATTTTTGGAGGATTTCTCTCCTTTTATCCCTTGTAAAAATTCAATAACTGGGTCTACAAGAACATGCCAGTGTAAAAAATGAAGATTTTGAATTTTCTCCTTCAATTTGCTGCTATTCCTGTGAAACACATTAAAGGGGTACTCCGCCCCTAGACATCTTATCCCCTATCCAAAGGATAGGGGATAAGATGTCAGATCACCGCGGTGCCGCTGCTGGGGACCCCCGGGATCGACGCTGCGGCACTGTGTAATCATTAAAGCACAGAGCGAGTTTGCTCTGCACGTAATGAAGCGCAATACAGGGGCTGGAGCATCGTTACGTCACGGCTCCGCCCCTCGTGACATCACGGCCCGCCCCTTTCAATACAAGTCTATGGGAGGGGGCGCGGTGGTCGTCACGCCCCCTGCCATAGACTTGCATTAAGGGGACGGGCCGTGATGTCACGAGGGGCGGATCCATGACGTCACGCGGCTCCATCTCCTGTATCGCCCGTCATTACGCACAGAGCGAACTCGCTCTGTGCTGTAATTATAGCGCGGTGACGCAGCGGGGATCCCGGGGATCCCCAGCAGCGGCACCGCGGCGATCTGACATCTTATCCCCTATCCTTTGGATGGGGGATAAGATGTCTAGGGGCGGAGTACCCCTTTAAGGGTTAACAAACCTTTTGAATGTCATTTTGAATACTTTGAGGGGTGCGGTTTTTATAATGGGGTCATTTATGGGGTATTTCTAATATGAAGGCCCCTCAAATCCACTTCAAAACAGAACTGGTCCCTGAAAAATTTCGATTTTGAAAATGTTGTGAAAAATTGGAAAATTGCTGCTATACTTTGAAGCCCTCTGATGTCTTCCAAAAGTAAAAACATGTCAACTTTATGATCAAAATATAAAAGTAGACATATTGTATATGTGAATCAATATATAATTTATTTGGAATATTCATTTTCCTCATAAGCAGAGAGCTTCAAAGTAAAAAAAAAATGCAAAATTTTCAATTTTTTCATCAAATTTTGGAAGTAATGATGCAAGTATCGACAAAATTTTACCACTAACATAAATTAGAATATGTCATGAAAAAACTGTCTCGGAATCAGAATGAAAGGTAAAAGCATCCCAGAGTTATTAATGTTTAAAGTGACAGTGGTCAGATGTGCAAAAAATGGCCGGGTCCTACGCTGAAAATTGGCTGGGTCCTTAAGGGGTTAAGGAAGGTCTGTAAAGAGGGGTGAAACAAAATCTCTCCTAAGATGTGTGCAAACTTGGTGGCCAACTACAAGAAAAATCTGAACTCTGTTTAACCCAACAAGGGTTTTGCCACTAAGCACTAAGTCATATTTTGCAAAGGGGTCAGATACTTATTTCACTAAGTAAAATTATTTGAAATACATATTTTTACACATTGCTATAGTGCTTTTTGTTTTTTTTAGAATATTGACCAAGGGGTTAGGCTGGGTTCACACTGTGGAATTTGTATGCAGAATTTCTGCCAGAGATTGAGCCGACGGCACTAGGACCGCATGGACTGCATTGCCATCCCCATAGACGGCAATGCATTTCTGGGTGGATCTTTTAAGAGATCTGCTCAGAAATGCATTGACATCTATGGGCACAGCAATGCAGTCCACATGGTCCTAGTGCCGCTGGCTTGATCTCTGTCAGAAATTCTGCCCAGAGATAACACAGTGTGAACCCAGCCTTAGCGGTGCGCTTTAAGGCTAGGTTCACACTGTGGAATTTCTGGGCAGAATTTCTGCCAGAGATCGTGCCGACGGCACTAGGACCGCGCGGATTACATTGCCGTCCCCATAGATGCCAATGCATTTCTGAGCAGATCTCCCAAAAGATCCACCCAGAAATGCATTGCAGTCTATGGGGGCAGCAATGCAGTCTGCTCGGTCCTAGCGCCGCCAGCTCGATCTCCGGCAGAAATTCTGCCCAGGAATTCCACAGTGTGAACCTAACCTAACAATTCAAAGCATATTTTTTAACCATGGTCTAATACATTCCTTGGATTTTAAATGGAAGCTTGAGGGGTTTTTTTTATTCTCATTCTTTGCATATTTATTGTCTATCCCATATTATTACTTAAACGTTCAATTAAAGATATGAAAGAGTAAAACTATTCTCCAGAAGCTTGGATCTGAACGTTCTAGTCAAGACAGGATATAGACACACCACTCATTTTGTCAGTGTTCCTTATCTGAGTCTAAAACAGATCATAAAACTTGCTTTAGATTTAAGAGAAAAGTGAAAACCAGGATGCACATGTTACAAACATGACTTAATTGAGATGACTATGCCATTATTTGCAACAGTCTAATAAAAGGTTATTTTAGGTCCCATGTGCTTTTAATCTAGAGAGGAATCTCCTAATGATTCTGGGAATTTCTTTCTCTTTGGGAAATGCTTTCAGCAACATTCATTAAATAGCCAATAGTTTCTTAATTGCAGTATTTTGTAATTGGTTTGTCTGGTGGCTTGTTTGCCCACTATCTATTCCCCTATATTTAATTGGTTTATGTAGTAAGATCTTTTTGAGCAACTAAAGTTTGCAATAATATCAGTTCAGCAAACACTATGTAAATGAACTGTTGTACACATACAGATCTCGCATAAAACAAAAAGCACAAATAGCCAGCACAACTTCCTAATAAACGGGTGCATGCTGCTGTGGCAAATGCAAAGTATACAAACACAAAAAATTTTTAAGGCTCTCAGCGCACTTTTTGATCAAAACGTCTGCACCTTATTGGTTGAGAGCTAGTAAACATACAAGTTACTAAAGTACAGGGCTATTTTCATGGAATACTCCGGAATAGGAAAATTGCCCGTCATACTCCCGGCAGTAAAAAAAAATAGATAGATACATACCTTCCTTCGCTCCCCGGTTCCTCCGGTAACCCGCTCCGGTCTCCTCTGCGATCCTCCTCTTCCTGGTTGTCGGTGGTCGGCGAGTCATATTGCATTCACCGGCCGCAGCGAAGTCCCGACTCGGCCGGCAATAGGCTGAGCGGCAGTGTGATGTTTTACGGCCCCGGCAGCAGGTGTCGGTGTAGTGAAGAATTGTGTGTCTTGAAGCATTCTCACACTGCGGTTCAGCCTATCGCCGGCCGAGTCAGGACTTCGCTGTGGCCGGTGATTTGCTGAGTGCAGTATTACTCGCCGACCACCGGCAACCAGGAAGAGGATCACGGAGGAGACAGGAGCGGGTTACCGGAGGCACTGGGGGAGCGAAGGAAGGTATGTATCTCTTTTTTTTCTTTTACTGCCGGGTGTATAATGGGCAATTTTCCTATTCCAGAGTTCTCCTTTAAGGCTAGGTTCAGACTACGGAATTTCCGCCGGAATTTTCGCTTTGAAATTTCCGGCAGAAATTCCACTTACTATAATGCATAGTGTAGTGAATGGTTTTCCGTTCACAAATTCACACTTCGGAATTTGTGAAGTGGAAAATCCGGATGAAAAATCCGCTTAGAAATTTCCGCCTGAAGAAAGGCAGTGCTGCGTCGTTAAGGAGTTAAAGGGGTACTCCGGTGGAAAACTTTTTATTTTTAAATCAACTGAAAGTTAGACAGATTTGTAAATTACTTCTATTAAAAAAATCTCAATCCTTACAGTACTTATTAGCTGCTGAATACTACAGAGGAAATTATTTTCTTTTTGGAACACAGAGCTCTCTGCTGAATCACGAGCACAGTGCTCTCTGCTGACATCTCCGTCCATTTTAAGAACTGTCCAGAGTCAGAGAAATTCCCCACAGCAAACATATGCTGCTCTGGACAGTTCCTTAAATGGACAAAGGTGTCAGCAGAGAGCACTGTGCTCGTGATGTCAGCAGAGAGCACTGTATTCCAAAAAGAAAATAATTTCCTCTGTAGTATTCAGCAGCTAATAAGTACTGGAAGGATTAAGAATTTTTAATTGAAGTAATTTACAAATCTATTTAACTTTCTGGCATCAGTTGATTTAAAAAAAAAAAGTTTTCCACCGGAGTACCCCTTTAAGTCTCTGGTAGTCATGGGTTAAAGGTAGTGGTAAATTCTTGCACAGGTAATGCTTGCAAATGACTTCTTTCATTTTTTGAATTTGTTTACCAATAACTCATCTAAATGGCCCGCTTGGTATTTTACTTTACTTTCTGAGAGTTCTTTCCAAGAATCACTGGGCTGTCTGATAAGAAATACAAATTTTACTGTATATACCAGCTAGGGTGAAATAGTTTTATTTCCTGTTTATAAAGCTAATAAGCTAATAACGTAACAATTATATAAAGTTTGCGTTAGAAAGATTTGCACTTTTAAGAACCTAGATTTTTTTACAACATAAAATGTTATGCATGATAGTAGTATAAAGACAAAATTCTGTCTGTTCGTGCATTTATACTCCTGACATTCCTGATCTGAGAAGTACTAATATTTTAATAGCACATATTACCTGTAACAATAAAAGTGCAGGTGGTAGACCAGATGGTAGTTTAACTGCCAAGTATATGACTACAAAGGGACAGCATGCATCCTGATACAAGCAAATATTTGTTGTCCTCTGTGACCGATCATGACATAGATTACATTCCATACGATTACAAGCTTTGCCAGCATATTTGTTTTCCTAAGGATCAAGGTATTTGGTTTTCGGAAGCTATTTGTAAGGGAGCGGACTCACCTGCTAATAGATATACAGTTAATATAGCAGGTGGGCACATCTTGCCATGTAACATTTCTTTGCAGCAAAAAAAAAAAGATCTCTGACTGCTCCCAATAGAGCAGCAGTGCGCATGTGTGACCACTACTCTATTTTAATGGGAAACTCAGGATCTCATTCTTAAGATCACAGGTGTCCTAGCAGTCTTCCTGCGATCATACACTTATCCCATATTGTGTGGCTAGGGATAAGCGTTAATGGTCAGACAACCCCTTTAATTGCCGCAGACAGGCTATACTAGCAGAGCGCCAATTTTACTGTTCAATGCTATTCAATTGCATAGAATTATACAGTGCAAGTAATCAAATGATTACTTAGAATAGCCGGCTATATTAAAAGTTTCCATATCGTCTTGTCTGCAACACAATAACGGGGTTAGCTCTGCCCCTGTGCACTTCCAGGACCTTGGAATTAGTTCTATAATGGGATATAAACTCATTCTGGCTACTCCCCGCTTGAGTTTTCGTCTTGTGCTCCAGGACTGTGTTCTCTTTTCAGGCACTTACGTGTAGAACCACTCTGGACAAATTTGCCCTTTGGCAGTTTGTTTGTGGCTGCAGCCGGGAGGTATACAGGAAGGGCATGAACTGTGCCAGGCCTTTCTGTGTGCGGTCAGGTGACCGGTGCATCATTGGTGCACTCTGTCGGCTGGGAGATTCTCATCTCCAGTGTTGTATGTAGGCGTTCTGCTGTCCCTAAATGTAAAAGGATGAAGTTTCTTTTCAGACTACATGCTTTTTTTGTTTATAGTCTATGTTATTCTGCAAGATTTATATTATGTATGTTTTAAATATATTAAGCTTATTATATTTTTTCTTCTGGCTGACTTCCTGTAGAAGGGGTGGAGTTTGGGATGACTTCCTGTTGGGTGTCTATAAAATCAGGGGAGGAGGTCCTGCCTCTTCGAGCTAGCCCCAGTTTTTTTGGTGCCCTGAGACTTGCAGTTTTTGGCAGAGTGTTGTTGGTTGCGTTGAGAGCCTTGTTTTCTGAAGTTAATGTAAGATTCCCTCTAACTTTTTTTCCTATTGTTTTCTGTTTGTGTATTTACATTTTTTTCCTGTCCCTAGATGTCCAGAGAAAAGATGCCTTGAAAAAAGAAGGCATCCTTTATGTAAAAAATGTGATGCTGACCTACCAGAAGACAGTGAGTTTACTACTTGTTTTGGTCGAAGATGTTAGGGTGGTGGAATCTAAAGATTCATCTACTTCCCCTTCCTCTGATGAGGAGGAAAATGTAGGAAAGGTGTTCTTTCTGTCAGAGAAGATGAAGAAGCTCCTAACGTTTGTTTGGGCCAGCCTACAGAGCAGGGAGAGGTAACCTCCACCTCTAAAGTACCTTGGGCATTTAAAGTGGATGAGGTTCTCTCAAATCTTATGATGCATCAGAAGTGGAAAAAGCTGGAGAAGACTCCTGTTTTTTTCTCCAAGCAGTATAAACTTATGTTCTCAATCCAGGCCTGGTGCAAGGATTTTTGCCACCTTAGGCAAAATATAATTTTGCTGTCCCTTGATCCTGCGCATTGGCATTGCTCTTTGACATGCCCCACCTTACTACTGGGGTGACACACTGTAACAACCTCCTCCTCATGTAATCACCTTAATACTGGGGTGACACACTGTAACCAACCTCCTCCTCGTGTAATTATCTTACTACTGGGGTGACACACTGTTAAAAAAACCCTACTCATGTAATCTTCTTACTACTGGAGTGACATAATGTAACAACCCCCTACTAATGTAATCTTCTTACTATTGGGGTGACACATTGTAAAACAAACCTTCTCCTCATGTAATCACCTTATTATTGGGGGTGACACACTGTAACAAACCCCCTCCTCATGTAATTCCCTTACTACTGGAGTGACACACTTTAACAAACCTTCTCCTCATGTAATCAATCAGCGGTTTTGGCAGGGTTTTTGCTGGATGGGGGGGTGCTTCGGAAGCTGGGTAACTGTATTGCTGTGGGCAGAGCCGCACCCCTATCAAGAGGGCGCTCTAGGTGGCTGCCTATTTTGCCTATAGGCAAAGCTGGCCATGTCTCAATCAGAAGACTGGGTTACACCTCCCACTGCTATTGCTAAGGCTGCTTTCACACTATAAAATTCATCCGTTTTAAAGATCCGTCTGATGTTCTGTCATGAAAACCCTGCAAATCGGCCGTTAAATGGCCGTTAGAAAATCCCATTATAGTCTATGGGATTTTTACATTATCCGTTTTAATCCGTTATAGTCCGTTATTAATGACGGACGTTATTTTGTGACGGGAGAATGAACGGAAGAAATAGTGCATACAGTATTTCTCGCGTTACTATCTTCCATCACAAAATAACGTCCGTTATTAATAACGGACTATAACGGATTAAAACGGATAATGTAAAAATCCCATAGACTATAATGGGATTTTCTAATGGCCGTTTAACGTCCGATTTGCAGGGTTTTCATGACGGAACATCAGACGGATCTTTAAAACGGATAAATTTTATAGTGTGAAAGCAGCCTAAGATGTTGAAATTCACCATAGTTCCTGCTGAAGATGGATCCAACTTAAAGGATCCCATGGACCACAGGATTGAGGTCACATTGTAGAGGCAGTATATGGATGTGGCTGGACAAGGATCAGTTGCTAGCCATGAGGTTCCAAGATCTGTTAGGAAGCGGCTGAACAAAGCCCAGGGCCACATCAACTTTGAGGTGACAAGAGGTGATATTTATGCAAACTTTATGCAAATCGACATGGCCATTGATGTTCTTGCTGATTCTCTGTCTCAACAACCAAAGTTTGCAGCCAAAGCTATGACTATCCACAGCAAGTCGAAGTGCCCTCTAGTTACAATCTATGTAACCTCCAGAATTCCTTGGGGAGGCTCTTTGGTCCAGAACTGGATACATTGATGATGGGGCTATTGGACAAAAAGGGGAAGTCCTTATCCCAGTCCTTTAGAAGGCCTAATCATAGGCAACATTCTCCCCATAGTGGATGACAAGGTCGACCTGTGAGGAGTAGAGGTTCTAGAGACACCAGAAGAGGGTCCAGAAAAAAGGGGTTCCAACAACAAGAAGCAGGACTTTTGACGCTCCCGATACTCCAGTCAGCGGCCATCTCGTTCATTTCCTCCAGGTTTGGGCATGTGTCATAGCCTTAACATAGAAAACATAGCTTCAAAACTTAACAAAGGGGTACTCACTACCTTTTCTTTCAATGTCCATGGAGATATTTATCATCTCCTGGAGGAGTCAAAGCAAAGACTTCTGGAGACCTCTATTCTAGATTTAGTGTCTCTAGCTGCACTGGAGCCGATTCCCCCCTCAGAACATCAATGCAGCGTTTACTCTCCAGTTTTCCAGGTACTGATGCCTTCAGGAAAACACAGGCTGATCATAGATCTAAGGTACCTAAAAGATTCAAAAATGGAAATCATAAAGGTCTGTCAGACCTCTCCTTTCCAGAGGAAATTTTATGGCAATCCTATATTTAAAGGATGCGTACGTCCTGTGACAGTGTGGCAAGGAAAGGGTGCATTTCCCACTCTGATCCTGCAGAAATCTCAACCTGTGGACTAATCAAGGAGACAGCAGAAAGGGGAAGGGTCCTTAAAAGCAAGAGAAACAGAATAATCTGGGCTCTCCCCTAGACAGAAGTGACTGTCCAGTGCCAAGTGGGCACAGCAAGGGCTGCTGAGGACACAAGCGTGGACTCCCGGAGTAAGAGACGCGGATCCTGTAACATATAGCAGGTGGCTGTACGAATGGGACTTTTTGTTCAAATGTGAACTGTGTCTTATAAGGCTGCAGGACTTATTGTGTTTAAACTGACAGGGGAAAGCCCATCAGTTATTAGTCAGGGCATGCTACATGTGTAGTGAGTGGCTAGACGGCCTAGGAGTTATTTTTATATTTTGTTTATCCTGCATCCCGTTTAATAAACCTGGCGAGGAGCCAGAATTGCAGAAAGGACTCATTGTTTGACGGTTTATTGTGGAAAAACGTGTCCTTTGGCTACGGCAAAGGACGATCCCAGAGTGAAACCCTTTACAATTGGTGGTGGATGCGGGCACACGTTGCTAGGAGCAACCAGTGGTCAAGTTGCAGTGGAGTTGTTGTCGGGAGCAACCAACTGTGCATGTTACAAGTGGAGCAGGACTGAGCCTGTGGTGAAGGCGTTGCTAGGGGCAACAGATCGCAACACGTTGGAATTGTTGCTAGCGATCCTGCCGACAAGTGACTGTTGGTACAGCAGGAGTGTCTGACAAGTGTGTCAAAGCAGCGGGGAGCTGTGCAAGATTTTGTGCAAAGATGGGTCGACGTCGCAAGGCCGTTGCTAGGAGCAACCGACAAGGACGGCAACCAGATATCGCCAAGAGGCATGGAGTGGTGAGCACCTTAAAGAGATCAGCGGCAGCTCAGCAAGAAGATGTCTTCACACCTGATAAGTCCCTGGCCAGGAGGTCAGAAAAGATGGACGTGAGGACTCGTGAGATGATAGTAGGTAGTATCCCGCTGTTTGTGGAACTGGATTGTCGCCAGGCTGTATCCAGAGTCATGCCGGACATACTACCCTTTTTGAAGACCCGACCAGAGACTGGTAAGACTGTTCTGATTGACTTTACAACTTGTTATGGGACAGTAAGCCATGTTATGGAGGTGTGTGCAGAGCTTAATGTGGAGTTTATACTGGGCAGAGACTTCCGATATTTTTGGCCTTTGTGGAATGGGGAGAATGTGCCAGAGAAATCGCACACAAAGGTTCCTGAGGTAAAGGTTGGCGTTGTCTCGCTAGATGATCTTGGACTGTGTGAACTCTGTCCAAGATGTCTCCAACCTGTGTCTAAGTGCAAAATCATGTGAGAGTGGGGCGCCCCTCATGAAGGCTGATGAAACTGTTCACACTCTGCAGGTTGGACTAAAAAAGTCTAGTGAACAGAAAAGGTTGAATGCAGGACTGGGAGAAAATATTACAAAAGGCAATTTGCATGAGTTAGGTCATGTAGATATGAACTGTCCTGTCAATTCTGAACATGTGCAATGTGATATTGTATTGTGTGAAACATGCATGCCTATGTCTTCTGAAGTAATGTGTACTGCTACCAACTCAGACAGGACAAAAGAAAACTTGTGTGAGTTGGTTGTAGATGGTAAAAAGGTGGCGGCAATTCTAGACCCAAGAATGGCAATAAGTCTGGTAAAGACCAGTAGCAGAAAGCCAGATCCTGACATAGTGTCTATACAGGCTGATTTTTGGCTGATAAAACTGTTGATGTCTGTTTTTCTACTCCCTATGGTACAGTGAGTCACAAGGTTGCAATAGCGCCCTCCTTGGAGAATGATGTAGTACTGGGGACAAATTTTCAATTTTTCCAGCAATTATGGGAAGACTGTCAGGTGACTAGAGCAGGTACACCTGATAGGCCCACAACACTTGACTTGCATCACACACTAGTTGAGAGTTACTCAGCAGAGGCTGAGGACGGGGAGTATCAGCAGTCACTAGACACATGTCAGGTAGGGGTCTGCCAGATTGCTGGGAGAGCTGAAGAACAGACTGTGAGTCAAGTCCAAGAGGATCCGGAGACTCAAGTGAAGAGTGTGCCTCTGACTGAAACAGAGTCTTCAGTAAAACCAGATGGAGGACAAAGAAAAATCGCTTGTAGACTTGAAGAAAGAGAAAGAAGCGAAGCTTCAGATGCAGAAAGATATGGAGATCCACCAAAGTGAGCTTGTGGCTCTGCAGGATGAGCTGTTCCGCTCCCAGGGTCATGTGACCAGCAAGGAGAGCGAATTGGAGAGTCTGGTCCAGCAGTTGTCACTCAAGGAGGAAGAAGTGAATGTTCTGTCTGAGGCATATCGGGCTCTACAAAGTGATCACCAGGCTAGGTTGGTAGCCATGGAAGAGCTCGAGAAGGAGAAAGTGGTAATGGCTCATAAGGTGCAGAGCCTGGAGGCGCAGAATGAAATGCACAGTAAGTCTCATGCAGCTACCTTGGATTCGCTGGGAAGGCAGATCTCCAAACAAGAGGCTCAGCTAAAAGTCTATGAGCAGAAAGTGTCCGAAATGGAGCTACTGAGTAAAGACAATGAGCAGATGAGACAACAACTGCTGTCCCTGGAAGATACTGTCAATAACTTGACAGAATTGCTAGAAAGAGAGAAGGTGAACTCCTCTAAACTCAAGAGTGAGCAGCAGAAAAACTTAAAGCTGGAAGGGGACATGAAGGTCCTAAAAGAAAGCAGTGACCAGGCTGCAGCAGAACTGCACAAAGAGAAACTTGCCGTTGGGAGACTTGAAGCGCAAATTGCTCAGTTGTATGAAGAACTCAGAATGAAAACCGAGAGTCTGCAGAAGAAGCTGCTGGAGATGGAGATGCCTCCTCTAAAAGTGTCAGAGTCTGAGTGAAGGCCTCAAGAAACAAAGCAGCTGAAGCAAGTCTCACAAGAAGCTCCGGAGTCTGGATGCAGAGTCCATGATCAGAAAAATAAAGGCGGTACAGTTTTGGATGGTCGGGCCAGAGAAGCTCACACTACAGTCCAGCCTTTGGTGAGAGAAGGCAGAGGCCTGAAAGGACTTCCTTGTTTGCAGCCAGTGTCCAGGGTGTTGCCTTGAGCAACATGAAGAAGGTAGGAGGCTCCAATGAAGTCTTTGGAACACCAGTTGTGAATAACAGTTTCTATAAAGTGAAGCTGAAAGTTCCTGAAGACTTACAGCAGATGTGCGTAAAGGAATCGGCTCATAAACACTTTTCAAAGGCAGTGGAAGCCTTTTTGGTGTCTTATGACTCAGAGAATGCCCAGCTGGTCATCTTGTCTGACAATGAAGTTACCATTAAGAGGGTGAACATGTTGGGTAACATCCATTTCCGAAGTCTTCAGACAAAATTGTCTGTGATATCGAGAATCAAAGAAGCCAGAAAGAATCTGGAAAGCTTATGTCTGTCAGTGTCTAGATTCCATGTGCAGTTTGATGTACAAAAAGACTTGATGCGCTCAGTAATCGGCACTCGTGGCACAAATATACAACAAGCAAGGAGAATCCCTGGGGTGACTGCTGTTATTTTTGATAAAGATACATGTACGTGTCATGTGTATGGTGAGAACCAAGATGCTGTGAAGAAGGCAAGAAGTTACCTGGAGTTGGCTGAGGTGGTAATGTGGGTTCCCCGAAACTTGGTGGGAAAAGTCATTGGGAAGAAAGGAAGGCACATTCAGAAGGTTGTCGACCAGTCAGCGGTTGTTAGAGTGAGAGTTGAGAGTAATAAGAAGAGCTCCCAAGACGAGGGAATGGTCCCCTTTGTATTCCTGGGCACAAAGGACAGTGTTACTAAAGCAACCATTCTACTGGACTACCACCTCAAAAGGTTGAAGAAAGTGAACCAACTTCAGCTAACTAGACCAAAGAGAAGGACAGGTGCATGGTCGTGTGTGCACTGTCTTTTGAAGACAAGTGCTCATCCCCGGTGGTCTGAGCAGAGGGGGGGGGGGGATATGTGACAGTGTGGCAAGGAAAGGGTGCATTTCCCACACTGATCCTGCAGAAATCTCAACCTGTGGACTAATCAAGGAGACAGCAGAAAGGGGAAGGGTCCTTAAAAGCAAGAGAAACAGAATAATCTGGGCTCTCCCCTAGACAGAAGTGACTGTTAAAGGGGGGAGACACCGTGTCCAGTGCCAGGTGGGCACAGCAAGGGCTGCTGAGGACACAAGCGTGGACTCCCGGAGTAAGAGACGCGGATCCTGTAACATATAGCAGGTGGCTGTACGAATGGGACTTTATGTTCAAATGTGAACTGTGTCTTATAAGGCTGCAGGACTTATTGTGTTTAAACTGACAGGGGAAAGCCCATCAGTTATTAGTCAGGGCATGCTACATGTGTAGTGAGTGGCTAGACGGCCTAGGAGTTATTTTTATATTTTGTTTATCCTGCATCCCGTTTAATAAACCTGGCGAGGAGCCAGAATTGCAGAAAGGACTCATTGTTTGACGGTTTATTGTGGAAAAACGTGTCCAACGGCAAAGGATGATCCCAGAGTGAAACCCTTTACAATTGGTGGAGGATGCGGGCACACGTTGCTAGGAGCAACCAGTGGTCAAGTTGCAGTGGAGTTGTTGCCGGGAGCAACCAACTGTGCATGTTACAAGTGGAGCAGGACTGAGCCTGTGGTGAAGGCGTTGCTAGGGGCAACAGATCGCAACACGTTGGAATTGTTGCTAGGGGCAAGAATCCTGCCGACAAGTGACTGTTGGTACAGCAGGAGTGTCTGACAAGTGTGTCAAAGCAGCGGGGAGCTGTGCAAGATTTTGTGCAAAGATGGGTCGACGTCGCAAGGCCGTTGCTAGGAGCAACCGACAAGGACGGCAACCAGATATCGCCAAGAGGCATGGAGTGGTGAGCACCTTAAAGAGATCAGCGGCAGCTCAGCAAGAAGATGTCTTCACACCTGATAAGTCCCTGGCCAGGAGGTCAGAAAAGATGGACGTGAGGACTCGTGAGATGATAGTAGGTGGTATCCCGCTGTTTGTGGAACTGGATTGTCGCCAGGCTGTATCCAGAGTCATGCCGGACATACTACCCTTTTTGAAGACCCGACCAGAGACTGGTAAGACTGTTCTGATTGACTTTACAACTTGTTATGGGACAGTAAGCCATGTTATGGAGGTGTGTGCAGAGCTTAATGTGGAGTTTATACTGGGCAGAGACTTCCGATATTTTTGGCCTTTGTGGAATGGGGAGAATGTGCCAGAGAAATCGCACACAAAGGTTCCTGAGGTAAAGGTTGGCGTTGTCTCGCTAGATGACTGTGTGAACTCTGTCCAAGATGTCTCCAACCTGTGTCTAAGTGCAAAATCATGTGAGGGTGGGGCGCCCCTCATGAAGGCTGATGAAACTGTTCACACTCTGCAGGTTGGATAATAAACCTGGCGAGGAGCCAGAATTGCAGAAAGGACTCATTGTTTGACGGTTTATTGTGGAAAAACGTGTCCTTTGGCTACGGTAAAGGACGATCCCAGAGTGAAACCCTTTACAGTCCATATACCATTCTTGGTGATTTTTAAAAAAGCAGTTTTGTGACTTTTTAAAACCACAGGCAGTTTTAAGACTGGGAGTTGACTTGAGACTTTTTAAAGGGATTTGCAATGTTTTCTTGCTTACGTGCGACATTCACACTGCATAAATTCTTGACCACTGCAAAGTGAAAACTGACAGTTTCTTAGGTAAGGCTGTTTGCAACTTTATACCTACCCACAAAAGTCGCATAAAAAAGTGCTTGCGACTTTTTGTACGCCAAAGTAAGCAAAAAAAAAAAAAGGTTCTAAACACCATGATAAATTAGATTCTAAAAACCATACATATTTAGTCCTACTCTGCAGGCTAAATTCACAAACTGCCAAATTCTCTCTCTGTCTTATGTTTTACTTTTTTCACAAAATAAATGATTTTACTTATACTAATATTTATTTACTTGTTTACTTTGATTTTGTGCTGCAAAGGAGGAATTTTTAAGGAGAGGGGGTGCCTACCTACTTAACAAAGGGATTCAACCTAAATAACAAATACTGAAGGCCTACCTATTCAGCCAGTCATGGCCCATCTCACACTGAAACTCTTTTATTATAAAAATATAAAACCTTACAAGAATACAAACATTATAAACATAAATACAAACTTTCCTTTTCTGTAGGAGTGGTAAAAAGGACCGCCACCCCACTATACGGCTCAGCCGCGAGAGACCAGTGAGAGGGACCGTGCCTCCACTTCCTTCTGGCTTTAACCAGAGAGGCTAGATCTGACAACCTGGTCTCCTGTAAAAAGAAAATGTCGGCTTCAACATGGCCGCGAAAATCAAAGGCTGCACATCTAGCTGTATCTGACTTTATGCTGGCACAATTAATAGATGCCAGCGCCAATGGAGTGCCGCCATACAGGGTGATTAAATTAGATGGCCACATCCTTTACTTTTGTTTTCCTTCTTTTTTGCCCCCTCATTCCGGAGAAGACGAGAGCAGGACCAGTCTTAGATCTTTTTTTAGACTCCAAGAGATCCATATGGTCCCCTTCTCCGTCCGGCCTTGGTCTAGCCCTGCGCTCCGGGGAAAGGTGCCTCAACAGGACAGGGCCCAGTTCCCCCCAGAGGCTCTTTCTCCCTAGGCACCTCGCCCTCATCTTCCCCCTCCAAGGAGGGGAAGGAGATGGTATCGAGGATGAGGTATTGGTTTGACAGGTCAATCAGAAGGGGGGGGGGGGGCAGTCAGTATAGGCTGCGCTAAAATGGGTGGGGCTGCAAGGCCACAGACCTTAGGCTGACCCTGGTAGATGACCTGGATCCTATCACGTCCAAGGAAGGCAGCTGATGGAATGTGGGCAACCATACTCCCTGAACATTTCAGTTTGATGGAAAACGTCCAGGCCCCGGACCAGATCCAGTGCTCATCCAGGTTTTTCTTGGGCTGTCCGTCACATCCCCATACCGTCCGAGCCAGGTCATGATGTCATAACAAGAAAGTGACTCGCTACTGGTCAAAACGGTCACTTTCTTGATCGAGTTCTGACAGGAAATCTTACGGCGAAATCCCACCAGCCGGGCTTGTTCTTCGCCACTTCGTAGTTTGACCAGAAGAGTTTGAGGCCCTCTGGCCGAATGAAACTGACATCAAACTCGGACGAACCGTAGAAGTGAATCAGGGCAAAGATGTCACTTGCCCTGAACTCCATCTGAAGGAGGAGTGCAACCACTTTAGCGCAAGGTGAACACGCATCCTCGCCCTCTCCAAATCAGATGGACCACATTCCTACGGTTATTGTCCTGCCCTGTTGTCGGGAGGGACCAGACCACCTCCCCATTCCGCTCTCAGAAAGCCCCCAAACCATGCCTCTCTATCCAGAAAGACAGGTCAACCTCACCTCTTTCTTCTACCTGGATCGACCTGTCGCCCCTACACAGAGCCTCCAGAAGGCGCTGTTGCAAATGGCCTCCAGAGCCGGACGGAGACGGAGACCACCCCGATCCCCCGGCAGGGACATTAGCATAGCCAGACCAGACCCAGAACCACCCCGCATACCACTACTCCCATCATCTTTTTCTCCATTCATACCAGACTTCCCATTCATACCACTATTACTCCCACTACATTCACTCTCCCACATACACCCCTCTCATCCACAACACTACACCCATCATTCACACATCTTGCACCCTTAGTAACCTGCCTAACACATTCTGGGCTGGCTGGGACTTCTAGTACTGCTGGTCTTATTATGCTCTTCTGTGCTGGATTGCTGCTGCTGGGGTCGACGCTGATGACTCCCCCTCCATGGGGGATCTGACCTCCTGAGTCTGGGGCTGTCCCTCCAAGTGCACCCCAGCTCCTCCCACAGTGCCATCGCTTGATTTGCCTTACCGCACGGGCTCTGCAGCTGATCCCGGTGCCCGGACACTCCTCCCTCACAGAGGAGTGCCCCGCAGCAATCGCAGAACGCACAGTACTCAGGGGGGGGGGCATTGACTGTCCAGGCATGCTGGGAGTTGTAGTTTTGCAGCAGCTGGAGGTACCCTGTTTGGGAAACACTGCCATAGGGTACGTAAAAGGGTAGGGTACATATGTGAACATTAAGTGCTCTGCGGGCACACAACAAAGCTCAGGAGCGAAAAGCATCATGTACATTTGAGGCCTAAATTGGTGATTTTCCCAGGGGTGGCTGATAGTTGCAGCCATTCTAGCATAAACACACAAAAAAAAATGCACAATGACTCCATTTTGGAAACGACACCCCTCAAGGAATGTCACAATGGGTGCAGGGAGGATTTCGACGCCACAGGTCGATTACAATGAAAAATTAAATTTTTCATATTCACAGTCCACTGTTGCAAAAATCTGTCAAATGCCAGTGGGGTGCAAATGCTCATTGCACCCCTTTTTACATTCCTTGAGAGGTGTAGTTTTCAAAATGGGGTCACTTGTGGGGGGGTTTCCCCTGTTTTGGCACCATGGGGGCTTTATAAACTTTACATCCACACATGGGATATTTCCATACTCAGAAGAAACGGGGTTACAAATTTTGGGGGGCATTTTCTCCTTATAACCTCTAGTAAATGTGGGTAAATTTGGGGGGGAAACTTTTTTAGTGAATAAAAATGTTTTTCTCATTTATACATCTGACTTTAATGAAAAGTTGTGAAACACCTGTGGGGTGTTAAAGGAGTAGTCCAGTGGTGATTCAGTGGTGAGCAACTTATCCACTATCATAAGGATAGGGGATAAGTTGCAGATCGCGGGGGGTCCGACCGCTGGGGCCCCCTGCGATCTCCTGTACGGAGCCCCGACAGCCCGCTGGAAGGGGGCGTGTCGACCTCCGCACGAGGCGGCGGCCGACACGCCCCCTCAATACAACTCTATGGCAGAGCCGAAGCGCTGCCATCGGCAATCTCCGGCTCTGCCATAGAGATGTATTGAGGGGGCGTGTCGGCCGCCGCCTCGTGCGGGGGTCGACACCCGCTATCTCGGCGGAGAGCCGGGGCCCCGTACAGAGAGATCGCGGGGGGCCCCAGCGGTCGGACCCCCCGCGATATCAAACTTATCCCCTATCCTTAGGATAGGGGATAAGTTTTTCACCACTGGACTACCCCTTTAAAGGGGTACTCCGGTGGAAAACTTTTTTTTTTTTTTTAAATCAACTGGTGCCAGAAAATGAAACAGATTTGTAAATTACTTATATTTAAAAATCTAAATTTTTCCAGTACTTATTATCTACAGAATACTACAGAAGAAATTATTTTCTATTTGGAACACAGAGCTCTCTGCTGAATCACGAGCACAGTGCTCTCTGCTGACATCTCTGTCCATTTTAAGAACTGTCCAGAGTAGGAGAAAATCCCCATAGCAAACATGCCGCTCTGGACAGTTCCTAAAATGGACAGAGATGTCAGCAGAGAGCACTGTGCTTGTGATGTCAGCAAAGAGCACTGTGTTCCAAAAAGAAAATAACTTCCTCTAAAATATTCAGCAGCTATTAAGTCCTGGAAGGATTAAGATTTTTTAATAGGAGTAACTTACATATCTGTTTAACTTTCCGGCACCAGTTGATTTAAAAAAAAAGTTTTCCACGGGAGTACCCCTTTAAGGCTCACTATCCCCATGTGACGTTCCTTGAGGGGTGTAGTTTCCAAAATAGTATTCCATGTGGGGGTTATTTTCTGTTCTGGCACCACAAGGGCTTCCTAAATGTGACATGCCCTCCAAAAACCATTTCAGAAAAACTCACTCTCCAAAATCCCATTGTCGCTTCTTCCCTTCTGAGCCCTCTAGTGCACCCACAGAGCACTCTATGTACACATATGAGGTATTTCCTTACTCAAGAGAAATTGGGTTGCAAATTTTCGGGAGATTTCTCTCCTTTTACTCC
Source organism: Hyla sarda (assembly GCF_029499605.1). Classification (NCBI taxonomy): domain Eukaryota; kingdom Metazoa; phylum Chordata; class Amphibia; order Anura; family Hylidae; genus Hyla; species Hyla sarda. The sequence continues at coordinate 236,883,272 of NC_079191.1, forward strand.
TCTACAAGAAAAGTGTGAAAAATGAAGATTTTGAATTTTCTCCTTCACTTTGCTGCTATTCCTGTGAAACACCTAAAGGCTTAACACACTTTCTGAATGTTATTTTGAATACTTTGAGGGGTGCAGTTTTCATAATGGGGTCATTTATGGGGTATTTCTAATATGAAGGCCCTTCAAATCCACTTAAAAACTAAACTGGTCTTTGAAAAATTCCGATTTAGAAAATTTTGTAAAAAATTGCAAAATTGCTGCTGAAATTTGAAGCCCTCTGATGTCTTCCAAAAGTAAAAACATGTCAACTTTATGATGCAATCATAAAGTAGACATATTGTATATGTGAATAAATATATAATTTATTTGGGATATCCATTTTCCTTATAAGCAGAGAGCTTCAAAGTTTAAAAAAAAATGCAAAAATTTCACATTTTGCATCAAATTGTTTTATTTTTCACCAAGAAAGGATGCAAGTATCAACGAAAATTTACCACTAACATAAAGTAGAATATGTCACGAAAAAACAATCTCGGAATCAGAATGATAACTAAAAGCATCCCAGAGTTATTAATGCTTAAATTGACAGTGGTCAGATGTGCAAAAAATGGCCAGGTCCTTAAGGTGAAAATGGTTCGGGTCCTTAAGGGGTTAATGTAATTTTGAATACATTCGAGGGGTGCAATTTTTAGAATGGGGTAATCATTAGGCAATTTCTAAAGTGAAGGCTGATCAAATCCACTTCAAATTAAACTGGTCCCTAAAAAATTCAGATTTTAAAAGTTTTGTGAAAAATTGCTGCAAAATTTTTAAGCCCTCTAATGTCTTCAAAAAGTAAAAAGATGTCTATGTTATAAATCCAACATAAAGTAGACATATTGTATATGTGAATCCATATGCCAATTTATTTGGCATGACTGTTTTCCTTACAAGCAGAGCATTTTAAATTTAGAAATATGCATATTTTTCATTACATTTTTATCAAAGAAATGATGCAAGCATCCACGTAAATTTACCACTTTCTTAAAGTAGACTATGTGACGAAAAATCATTCTCAGAATCAGATTGATAAGTAAAAGCATCTCAGATTTATTAATGCAGAAAGTGACACGTTAGATTTAAAAAATGTGGCTGTGTCATTAAAGCCAAAACATGCAGCGTCCCTAAGGGGATATATATATATATATATATATATATATATATATATATATACATACATACAAAATCCAAAAAGAACAGTGGCACACCAAGTGTACAAAAGAAAAGGTGTTTTATTCAAAAAAACGTGTAAGGAGACGTTTTGGCTGGCTCACCCAGCCATTTTCACCCTATATATGTCTATATCTGTATATATAAAACTCAATTGCCCTTATTTACTAAGTGTTTAATTCCTTACAATTTATTTTCCACGGTATTTACTAAGGTTTCCCTGCATTTTCCACTTTCCCTACACTTTGCTTTTTTTTACACATGCTCTGATCTGTCTGGTTTTCCTCAGCTCAAATCCACCACATTTTATGTGGAAACCTTAGTAAGTATGTTGGGATTTTGTGAAAATGTCGGGAACACATCCCTTTTCGGAGACCACGCCCCTTTCCCCGGCAGCCACGCCCCCTTTTTAGGTTTTCATAGCAAAATGGAGAGTTAGTCGGGTTTTTTCAATTCTGGCGCAAATTCTGGCGCACAATCTGACGCAGACAGAATTTCGGGCGCAATGCAACAGAATCTGGCGCACAACCCGACAAAACATGTCGGGTTTGCAATAGTAAATGAGGGCCAATGTGTGTGTGTGTATGTATGTGTGTGTGTATATGTGTATATAAAAACTTGGCACACATGTTACTTATATCTCAACAACAAACATAGGATAGGTAAATTAACCCTTACTCACCCCCATTTGCCAGGGTCGGGGTTTTTGTTTAAAGTCCCATACAAGTCTATGGGAAATATATGTTACTGTACAACTTAAAAACGGATGGAGATATCTAGATAATACTTGGTCACATATGACTTATATGTCCACTTAAAATGTAGGATAGTTAATTTAACCCTTAACTACCCCCATTTGTGAGGGTCAGGGTTTTTGTTTAAAGTCCAATGCAAATCAATGGGAAATGTATGTTCCCACATAACTTCCGTACAGCTGGAGATATTTCAATACCTGGTACACATATTACGGATCGGGATATGAGGTCTGGATAGGAGGTCGAGATAGGAGGACGGGATATGAGGACGGGAAAGGAGGACTGGATAGGGGTCTGGATAGGGGTCGGGATAGGAGGTCGGGATATGAAGACAGGATTAGAGGAATGGATAGGAGGTCAGGATAGGAAATCAGGATAGGAGGTCGAGATAGGAGGACGGGATAGGAAGTCGGGATAGGAGGTCAAAATAGGAGGGCGGGAAAGGAGGACGGGATAGGAGGTCGAGATAGGAGGTCGAGATATGAGGACGGGATATGAGGACGGGATATGAGGACGGGATAGAAGGTCAAGATAGGAGGTCGGGATAGGAGGTTGAGATAGGAGGACGGGATAGGAGGGCGGGATAGGAGGTTGAGATAGGAGGACGGGATAGGAGGTCGGGATAGGAGGCCGGGATAGAAGGACGGGATATGGGGTTGGGATATGACAACAATATATGAGGATGGGATGTGGAGTCAAAAGCTTCCTCTTTTGTTTATTTTCCTCTACAACAAGGATTAGGAAGGATAAACCGGGCCACGCCCGATACTCAGCTAGTATATATATGTTTTGTTTTATTTCACTACTTTAGATAAATTTTGTTTAGATTAGACTTGATCATCCATTAATTTTTTTCTGATATATGAAGTGACCAAAAATCAGCAATTCTGGACATTAGTATTTTTTTTTGTTTCCTCCATTCACCCTGCAGTCTTATGAACATTATATTTTAGTAGGGCAGACATTTTTGCACACGACGATACCACATATGTTTATGTACAGTATCTTTTTGTTGATTTGAAAACTGGGAAAAGGAAATGGAAGTGATTTAAATTTTTATTGGAGGAGAGGCTTATTCAATTTATTTATCTTTTTTTTTTTTATTATTCACTATCTTTTAGTACCCATAGGTACAACCAGCTGATCAGCTGTACGGAAACGAGGAGGGTTCCTTACCTGCCTCCTCGTTTTCCGCCAAATGGCTGCTCCGTGTCTGAGAACCAGACAGGAACAGTTGAGCGCCGATAACACTGATCAATGCTATGGCATAGCACTGATCAGTGCTGGCAATCAGTGTATTGCATGTTATAGTCCCCTATGGGGGCTATAACATTGCAAAAAAAAAGCGGAAAAAAAAGTTAATAAAGATGATTTAACCCCTTCCCTAATAAAAGTTTGAATCACCCCCCTTTTCCCATAAAAAAAAACTATGTAAATAAAAATAAATATAAACATACCGTATTTATCGACGTATAACACGCACTGGCGTATAACACGCACCCCCATTTTAATAGGGAAATTTAAGTTAAAAAAAAATACATATAAGATAAATGACAGACTAAATGCCGTATCATCCCTCTAACTTTGATTTTGCCTGAACTTCAGTTTGGACCCCCCTTCCAGTCATTCCTCCCCTTTTATCAACCCCTGTGCCACATTTACACCCATCCTCCCCCCTTACCCTTTCATCATTCCCCCACTGTCTTATCATTCCCCCACCCCCCTCTCATCATGCCCCTTCTCATCATGCCCGCCTCTCATCATGCCCCCCTCTCATCATGCCCCCCTCTCATCATGTCCCCTTTTCATCATGCCCCCTTCTCATCATGCCCCCCTCTCAGCATCCCCTTTCCCCCCATGTTTTTTATATAAATTTTTTTCCCATCTTCCTTACCTAGCCGCTCTCAGCAGGCCAGGTCCGGTGTCGGGTCTTGCGGGCTGCGGTCAGTGAAGCAGGATGAGTGACGTCCTTTGCCGGCTGCACAGCATCCGGGACGTCACTCATCATTCGCTGCAGCCGCCGCTTGTTTAACTTGAGCAGCCCAACCGCAGCCACCTTAGAATAGTCACAGCGGCAGCAGCATTGAATGAGTGACGTCCCTGATTCTGTGCAGCGGAGCTAGCAGAGGACATCAATCAACCTGCTTCACTGACCGCAGCCCGCAAGACCCGACACTGGACCTGGTCTGCCGAGCGCGGCTAGGTAAGGAAGATGGGGAAAAAAACATTACAATAAAAAGCAGGGGGGAAAGGGAGGGAAAAAAACGAAACTAAGCGGGAGCCGCGCGCTGGTCACTGATTTAAAGTGGCCGCGGCCAGGCTGCTAATCCTTAACAAGCAGCCGCTGCTGCGGCCACTTTAGATCAGTTACAAAATGATTTATCGGCGTATAACACGCAGGCAGACTTTTTGCCTTGAATTTAAGTTTTAAAAGTGCGTGTTATACGCCGATAAATACGGTATGTAGTATCGCCGCATGCATAAATGTCCAAACTATGAAACTGTATTGTTAATTAAACCACATGGTCAATGGCATACAAGTACAAAAATGCCAAAGTCCGAAATAGCATAAATGCACTGCATGGAAACGGAAGCCCCCAAAAATTACAAGATGGCAGGGTTTTTTTTCAATCTTGTTGCACAATGATTTTTTTTTTTGTTTCGCCGTAGATTTTTGGGTAAAATGACTCATGTCATTACAATGTAGAATTGGTGGCACAAAAAAAAAAAATTAATAAATAAAGATCATATGGGTCTGTAGGTGTAAAATTGAAAGGGTTATGATTTTTAAAAGGTGAGGAGGAAAAAACGTAAGTACAAAAATGGATGTGATGTCCCTGTAAGGGATAGGTTCCTACTGTCCTGTCTGGTTGAGTCCCTGTACGTCCTCAGGGCTCTCCTGCAGTGTTCCCCCATAATGTGAATAGGTTTTATATTAAGTGCAAAGGACCTTTGAAGTGGGTAACATGATTGTTAGTCACATGATGTTTGTCACATGTTTAAGTCATATGTTTGTTAACCAGAGAGCACCAGGTGAGCCGCAGTTGGCCTATGGGCTCCTTGCTCAGCCCCCCTTTATAAGAGGGGGAGGTACTACAATCGCTCTCTTGTGTTTCACTTTCTGCTGAGGTTCAGTCCTGTCCAGATGTCTCAGGGTCAGTGTCCAGCACATCTGGAGGCCTCAACCTAAATTGTAGCCACAAGTAAGTAAGTCAAGTCATCTTTATCTGCTGTCATCATCTTCAGTCAAGTCAAGTCAATTGTAGTCAGCGTGGCCTGCACCTATAGTCTCTCCAGTCACTGCAAGTCCCAGCAAGCTGCAAGGTCCCCTGTGTTACTGGTCACTCGCCTCTCTGGGATCCTGGCCGAACTGTATAGATTGTAACACCTGTCTAACCTTAGTAAAAGCTACCGTTAACCTTAACCTGGCCTTGGACTATTATTTTCCCCTGCCTAACCTAGGACTAGCAGTTCTACCTTCGGGGATTACATAGGCAAACCACGCCCTGGCGTCACAAACATAAAGGGGGTAATACCATCTACCCCTGGGCAACACCATGTGCCCCTTACAGCTCACCTCACACCCCGCAGCTCACCACATGGAAAAAACCTTGAGTCCTTAATCGGTGTTGTGGGCACTCCACTTTTCTATCCTGCCGTAGCTGCCTGAAGAAGCAAATCAACCTGCTGGCAGCACAGAGGCAAGGGAGGGCCTCATGCAGGTTGATTGCGCTGCAGAAGTCCCGATTACCCCCCCTAAAGGGTTAATGCAGGGCATCCACGATCACACCAATGTTCGGCATTATCGGTGAGTCACAGCTGCTAATAGCAGCCAGACTCACCTGGTATGAAATATGCTCAGCTGGTGAATGCACTTCATACACACAAATCACTAACCAGGGGGTATATCTACATGTTGTTAAAGTGTTAAGTATTATATTGTGTTTTAATTTAGGTGCCTTCTTGTCTAGCCAACAAGGGACATAGTGTGATGTATATGTATGTATACACCATAAGTGTCTATTTCTGACACGATTTTTCTTTACCTTATCATTTAAAACATTTGAAACACAATGGCTGATATTTATCAAAGGACGTCTAGTGTAGATGTTTTTCCCAACCCTGTTTTTGACAGAGGTTTAGACGTGCCCGCAACAAATTTATCAAAAAGTCACAAGGACAGTGATAAATTTGATGTGTTATCAGTACTGTGTACATTTCTTTAGTGTAGAGGTTTTTCTCACGTCTTCTTTTAGAAGGTGTAGATTTGTGCCTTGGCTTTGCTCTTTGCACACAAATTTGCGACTTTTTATTTAAGTCATAATTAATAAATACATGACCACTGCATGGTGGAAAAAATAAATGGTGTACTGCAAGACAATGTTGTGAAGAATGTATATTTGAAAAGGCGCACAAAAGGCGCAAAAAACACCCACTGCGCCAAAACAGTGCCAAATATAGGCAGCTAAACCGCTCTAAATGCAATGATAAATGTCCCCTAATATGTATACCTTTCAATAAAATTTTACTTGAAAGCTTGCTTTTTTTTTGTTATATCACCTCATAGAACTTGATATTTATCCGTTTATCCATATTCATTGTTATGTTCTCAGAAATAAGTAATTGAACTTACAAGTACTGGCCTCTCAGCCCGGTCTCTCCTGGATACTGTTGCTATGATAAGGCAGTTTGTACAATTCTGTAGTAATGTGTGCATTATTTTCATTTAGTATATACAAATATCTAACAAGACTGTACACATATCACAATTTACCACCATGGTCCACCAAGAACAGATTGAAATAATTTTAGTTATCTTAATGTCCACTTGTGGTCTTGTAAATTATAAACTAGATCAGGAATAGGCAACCTTAGGCACTGCAGATATTTTGGACTACATCTCCCATGATGCTTTGTCAGCATTTTGGCTGTAAGAGCATCATGGGAGATGTAGTCCAAAACATCTGCAGTGTCGAAGGTTGCCTATACCTGGACTAGATCATGCTTTGACTATTACTTCATTTTGTCTTGCTTTAGAGGACACAGTTATAACCAGTGCATTGTGTGGGTACTTCCAAACTCCTTCCACCCTACAAAATCATTAGGTAAAATGTCGCTAGAAGGAATCTGAGCTACAATTATATTGTTAACCTCATTGGGGACTAGGAATGACACAAACAATAGCAATAACTATAAAGCGCTGCAGAATATGATGGTGCTATACATATAGGCTGCAGGGAATGAATTAAAGGAGCTAAATCTACTGGATATTTATTAACATTAGGCCAGGTTACCGCTATGGAAATGGTGCTGTAAAATACCTTGCGGACATTAGCGGCCTTCCTATTTACTGCAGCGCAGCTCAGGGTCTCCTCCTGCAGATTCCACCAGAAGATTAAAATTGTTCAATCTTCCTGCAGACTCAAATTCAGAAAATGAGAAAAAAGAAGTGTACCTTTATTAGCAGTAAAATAAATATATGTTTACAAGACTGACATTTAAAAGGGGGGGGGGGGGGGCTGGGACAACATACCCTCAAGTTGGCACATGTCATGATATAAGAGAGTACAGTACAGAGGTTTTTCAATCTCAGGTCACATTGCAAACAATAAAAGGGCAATAACATTAAAAACTTGATTCTTGCATCATTTATTGGTGAAAAATTTTAAAATGTCATGAAAATGTTCCGAGTGAGAGATTGCCATGCGCATTTGAGTCCTAAATTAGGGATTTGCATAGGGGCTGACCCGGATGCAAGTGTAACAATTGCCTCCGCCACCAAAAATACCCTACAGCAATGTTTCAATGGCTGTAGTCAATGGCTGTCCAGCAATGCTGGGAGTTGCTGTTTTGCAACAGCTGGAGGCTCCGTTTTGGAAACAGTGCCATACCAGACATTTTTCCTTTTTTATTGGGGGAGGAGGGGACAATGTAAGGATGTGTGTATATGTAGTGTTTTACTCTTTATTTTGTATAGTGTAGAGAAGTGTTTTTAGGGCCCTGCCTGTGTGAATGTACCCTTTCACATGGGGGGGGGGGGGTATTCCCAAACCTCCAGCTGTTGCAAAATTACAACTCCCAGGATGCACTGGTAGGCCATGCATGCTCGGAATTGTAGTTATGCAACAGCTGGAGGCACACTGGTGCAGAAACACTGAATTAGGTAACAGAAGCTAACTCGGCGTTTCTCAACCAGTGTGCTTCCAGCTGTTGCATAACTACAACTCTCAGCATGCACAGACAGCCAAAGGGCATGCTGGTTGCAGTGATGTGCCTCCTGCTGTTGCATAACTACACAGGCTTACCTCCTGTTGCTTCTCTTCCCGGATTGCCGCTGCCATCTTCGGTCCTGTGGCCCCGATTCCCCCACCAATGCCGGGGATCAGGGGCCCACACTGACTGTGTCCACTCTGGCACCCACTCTCGCCGGCTGGTCTAAGGGTGGAGCGGGTGCCGTTAGTGACACTGCCCAGCAGGAGTCCACCTCACTCCTGCTGGGTAAGGGTGATTGGTGCGGTCTCGGACAGCACCAATCACCCTTTTTTTCCGATTTTGTTCCGGAGACCCGATTGACCCAGAATCGCTGCAAATTTGCAGCGATCGCCAACACGGTGGGGTCTCAGGACACCCTTTGGCGATGTCACGGGATGCCTGCTGAATGATTTAGGCATATTTATATGCATATTTTGTTTTAACTTATTTTTTCACATTTCTGATCATGATGACATGACAAGGGGGCATTCTCACCCTTGGTCTTTCCTCTCGTATGTCTGCATGGACCACTGGTACACAAAGGGTTAAACAATCCGAATACAATGGTTTCCCTGATCGCCACCTTTAGAGCAAGACTGTGCTATTTCCTACCACTCCAAACAAGCATAGAAACAAGAATTTAAAGGGGTACTGCAGTGGAAAACTTTTTTTTCTAAATCAACTGGTGCCAGAAAGTTAAACAGATTTGTAAGTTGCTTCTATTAAAACATCTTAATCCTTCCAGTACTTATTAGCTGCTGAATACTACAGAGGAAATTCTTTTCTTTTTGGAACACAGAGCTCTCTGCTGACATCATGACCACAGTGCTTTCTGCTGACATCTCTGTCCATTTTAGGAACTGTCCGGAGCAGCATATGTTTTCTATGGGGATTTTCTCCTACACTGGACAGAGAGAACTGTGGTCATGATGTCAGCAGGGAGCTCTGTATTACAAAAAGAAAATAATTTCCTCTGTAGTATTCAGCAGCTAATAAGTACTGGAAGGATTAAGATTTTTTTAATAGAAGTAATTTACAATTACTTCTGTACCCATAGCGGGCGGACACTGGGTCGCTGTTGCGGCAATGGACTAAATGGTGCTCTGACACATGTATTTACAATTTACAATTCTGTTTAACTTTCTAGCACAAGTTGATTAAAAAAAAAAAAAGTTTTCCACCGGAGTACCCCTTTAAGCTTAGCTGCATGTGACACACTGGAGGGGATTTACTAAAACTGTCTAATTTTTAGACAGTACAAACTTAGACAGATTTCAAATAAACCAGATTTATCGCAGTGAATCAGACTGATTATTATAAATGGTGTGTCTGTAGACTGTCTAGTCTAAGTTTGAACTTTCGAGTTTCAGTCTACACCAACTATTAGTTGGCTTACTTTAGAAACAAGTAACACACTAAAATTTTAAAGTATTATTTTGAAGCATATCATTGTCTTTTAGACCAAACCTCTGCCTGTCAATGGCACACCCCTTTTTCTTAGGCTTGTCAAGCAAGGTAGGTTTTCCTTATATTTTTGGTGCACACAGTATAATAAAAGCGGCTTGTTTGATTTGGAGCCTACATTATGGCACATTGGTCACAGTTAATATGGGCCACTGTTTCATGTCTGTTTGCCTGTGCAAGTTTATAGGAAAACTGTCAGCAGATCAATATGCTGCCGAATCTGTCCCGCAGTTCGCCGTTATCTTCATTCTTCTGGAAATGCAAATGAGCTGCTAATCTGCTAATTGGCACGGGCGGGGTTACAAGGCTCCTTCTGGCACTCTGACGTCAGCGCCTCTCGTCTGCAGCGCTGCCCGGCTTATGAATATTCATCCCCTCCCTCCGACTGTTCCTCCCCCCCCCGCTCTGTACTGGACTCTACTGAAGAGGGAGGGGATGAATATTCATAAGCCGGGCGGTGCTGCGGACAAGTGGCGCTGACGTCAGAGTGCCAGAAGGAGTCTTGTAAACCCCAGTTAACAGCTCATTTTCATATCCAGAAGAATGTAGATAACGGGCGAACGGCGGGGCGGATCCAGGCATGGTAGGCAGCATATTGATCAGCGTCCCCCGTACTACCAGCCAGTATCTCTGGTTATTGCGGGGGGAGTTTACTGACAGTTTTCATTTAACAACCATAACAACCCCTGACTTAGCTCCAGATATTAATAAAGGCTGCTCCTCAGCAATTCACAAGTGTATCCATAATCATCCCATGTTCAACGTCTCTAAAATCACATATGGTATTGTATTGTTAGATCACAGATATGTATTGTACTAAACACTATGGTAGTTGCTGAAGGCTTTCACCTTCTTATACCTCTGCTGTCAGCAATACGTGCATAATAACAACTTTGCATAAAAGTGGTCATAATAATCTTGGCTCTAAGTGTATATTATACTGTATGTATTTATATTAAAATTTGTTAAATAAAAGTAGATGGGTTATTGTTTTGGTAAATGCATACCTTAAATCTTACACTGCAAGCACTAGCACGTGTTTCATGCTTATGTTTCCTTAGCGAAGTATCAATATAATGCTGACAATTTACTGCCATCTATAGGCCAAAAACTGTTAATACATATTGAGTATGTATAAAACTATACATACTAAAATGTTTATACCAGGTTGTAGAGCCTTTGAAGCTCAATAGTTTGCTACAACCCCCCCCCCACCCCTCCATACATCAACAACAAAAAATACAAATATAGACACTGACCATGCAGTGTAGTGCTCGCTTTATGCACCTGTTATAAAAAAAAAAAAATCCTTATACTTAACTAACAAAGGTGCGTAAGAATTAAATGGGTTATCCAGCCTTAAAGAACTGACTGCCTATCCTTGGGTATTAAATCAGTGGTGGGTCCAACTCCTGGCGCTCACACAAGAGTCACAGCCTACGCCCTCCTTGCTGATACGGCCAGTAAAGGAGAAGGTCCCACAATTCTCCTTTCTTCCTCCTACCCCTGTCCAGTGAACATGAACCCATACAAGTGACCCTGGACTCCAGTCACTGACAATTAGGAATCACAAATTCCAGAGTTTGTGAGCCACCCAGACATCCAATTTGACCACGCTGGCCTTACCGAAACAGAGTTTTTAAGACCCGGGGGTGCTCTCTGACTCCTGAGCCCTGTCATATTTTCAGGCAACAGTTTAGGGCCACACATAAAGAGTTTTCGAATTTTAAAGCAGAGAATAATTTGTGAAGGGCTCATTTTTAACATTGGCATTCACTGGGTTCAACATACTGGGTACTGAGCTAGCAAATGTGTAGGAAATGTGTAATTTTTTTATGTTTCACCAACTGTAGTGCATCTAATCCAGGAAAATAAATTTAGGAAACAATGTTGAAAAAAACGCCCCCTCCAGCCTGCATAATGAAAAGTAACTCACCAGCAGATAAATGCTTATATCTCTAGATATATAGTTATGAGATACATAAAAATTATATGTACATGATCAGGATTGGGTCCTGAGTGATATATCAGTTTTTTTTTCTTTTTTTTTGCACTATGACAGGTACGCTTTAACTTTTAATCCCTAAAATGTCCTAAAAAACATGTTTAACACATATATGGTGCCAACATAAAGTAGACATATTGTAAATGTTAATCAATATCTAATTATATGACATAACCATGTTTCTTACAAGCAGAGAATTTCCAATATATCAAAGTGCTAATAAGTTCAGACATTATGATCACATTATAAGCTATATACTACCAGACTGCTCTTCGCTTCTCTACAACCTGTGTTCCTGTCACCCTTCACCCCTGCAGAATTCTAGGACAATCTGGAATTAAAAGGAAAGGGAACACAGCATGTACTAGGGATAAACTAGTCATGGGTTTCATCATAGTGTTAGGGTCACAGCAGGTGGTGGATCCTCTGGGCCTGTGTGGATGATGACATGAGCCATGCCAGGGAGCGGAGTCTAAGGTGCCACTGGTTTTCACCAGAGCCCACCGCAAGGTGAGATGGTCTTGTTGCGGCAGGCGGCACTCAGGTCGCTACCCCCGGCACGATTAGTCCAAACAGGTTGCTGGGATGTGGCGTGGCACAAAAGGAAACAGGCAAGACGAGGTCAAGGTAGCAGTAGGTCAGGGCAGGTGGCACAGGTGCAGGGTCAGGTAACAGAACAAGGATAAGGAACACAGATATCAGGAGCACAGTATGATTTCACTAGGGCACAAGGAAACAAAGATCCGGCACAGGGCAGGGGGAGGTTCAGATACTTATAGACAGGGTGCAGGTGATGATACTTAATTAAATGAGTACTGGCCCTTTAAATGTAAGAGCTCCGGCGGCCGTGTGCCCCTGCCTCCTAGGGCGCGAACGCGCTGGAGCTCTTACATTTAAAGGGGCTGCAAGGATAGGAAGACCAGGGAGGTGAGTGATGGGCTGGGATTTGCATGTGGGCGTGTGCCGTGATGCGAATCCCAGCCCCGCCGGCAGCGGGGACATGACAAGAGAGTGCTCACGGCCAGCGTGCCTGACCAGAGCGCAGATGTTACACATAGGAGGAATATTTTTCCTGTTTTTGAAATATCCCCCAAGCCAATGACCCAAATGTCTCTCGATAAAGAACAAAATTAAGGTTGTAGGGTTTTTTTTTCTTTTATAATTATTATTTATTTAATTTGTAAAAAAATTTGCAGGTAAAGTGCAATTGAACAAATAAATCAATACACCCAATCATTTAACAACAATATACTTTCATTATATATTCCCCTGTCTGCCAAGTCAGGGATGACTTCCTTGCCTATGTCTCTCTGATAAGTGAGCAAAGATGCATTACCATCAAAACCATGGTGTAAGATAGTAATAGTATGCTGTACTACCAAAAACTATCTTCAGTAATGTTACAAGTTGTTTCTCAGAATCTCGGCTCAGAGTTCTCATTCTTGGGCCTTGTGTGCGGAAACAGCTTTATTTTAAATAGTTTGAGGTTAAAAGGGGACACTGGGTCGACACCACTCAGCTACCTGACATAAACAAACATAACCCACATGAATCTGGCTCTTATGGTCTTCATACATGTAGATTTTGAGAAATTCTCTTCTATCACATGGTTAAACAGTTTAAATGTAATGTTTTGCATTCCTTAGTTATAAATTTACAATTTGCTCATGTTCATGTGGATAGGTTAGTCCCAAAAAGTCTCCTAGATATAAAAGGAAGAGAATAATGTATATACTGTATACCCTATATATTGTCTATATACTGTATGGATATAATGCCTTTGTGTTACTTCTTTTCTTCCCAGTTGTTCACACCAGTTGCCTGCATCAATCAGGCTCCTTTTCTCTCAGCTTGATGACAGAAGAGTAAAGAAGGTTGAGAAACACTGGACAGTAGTATGCTTTAAAACAAACTTTTTAGTTTACCATGGCTGTCCTGGTAATCACATGCCCAGAAACAATGATGTGTCAGTTATCACTGTGCAGATGCTGGGGAGCACATAAAACATAAAAGACTGTCAGCAGATTGGCCTGCCCTTATTTTATTTCCTTGTTATTTTTGAACTGCTGTATGTTTATTCCAGACATGATCCCATTTACTTACTGTGGATTTGCTATCCACACCTGCTAGAATATGTTTCCTGCACAAACATTTTTGACTGTTTACACTAAATTACACAATGGCCCAAATTTATCAATCAGCCTGAAACCCTTTTTGTCAGTTTTTTCCCATAGCAACCAATCACAGCTCAACTTTCACTTTACATGAATTCGTTAAGATATGAAAGATGAGCTGTGATTAGTTGTTATGGGAAAAACCAGACAATTAGGGTTTTTGGCAGATTGATAAATCTGGGCATATGTCTTTGTGATAGCCTGAGGGATGTAGTGTATGGGGATTGTAGCTGTGCGGGGATTATAATGGGTGCGTGTTAACCCTTGCTATTCGTGACGCCAGGGTGAGGGCTCCTCAGTAATGCTTGTCCTACCGCCACCCTTCCCAAGAGCGATAGGGAGGTAGATAATAATTACAATGTCCACAACCAGAGAGTTTGCTGAAACAGGTATAACTTTCACTGAAGATTTTCTGCAAAGCTTCATAAACTGAACAGTCTCTATGCATACAACAGCTTCTTTGGAGATTGACAATGGTTGGGACTTTAGCAATTTAGAGTCTTTAGGTATTAGGTGCTGTTCCACTGGATTTAGTTGCGGTCCAGTAGTCATGCTAGCATTAGTGGGGGTAGTTTAGAACTCACGGTTTTATATCAGCTGAGGCCGGTAGGTTTTTCAGGCCTAGCGTGTCTTTGCAAGTTGCGCAGATCTGTCCTGCTAGTCCGGCATCCACGAGAGCAGCAACCCAAGAGAGCGATAATTGGCTACAGCTCCCTTATATGGGCAGGGGCTGGACTAGTGCTAATTGGACCATACTTGTGTCAATCACCATTACAAAGATTTGTGGGTAACATATGACCCAAGCACCTCCAAAGGTCCTCCAACATACCATAAAGGATATTTAACATGGTCACATGACGGAAGGTCCTGCAATGCTAAACACGGTAAGTACTTTACATTATATTAGATATACATTATTATTAAATATGTACACGTATTAACATTAGAGAATTAGACTTAAGGAGAGGCGACTAGGGGCTGTCCCACCTGAAGGACCCTACCTGAGAGTAGTTACTCTGACTTTGGGTACCTCTACACTAGGTACAGTATGTAATACAGTACCGGGACACCACATCTTTATACATTTCCCTTTTTTTTTCAGAGAGGTCTGCTATAGGGATTTGCTCCTACTTTGGACAGCCTGACACAGACAGAGGTGTCAGCAGAGAGAAATTTGGTCAGACTGAAAAAAACTTCACAACTTTCTCTGGAGCATACAGCAACTGTTAAGTACTGGAAGGATTAAGATTTTTAACCCCTACAGAACCCATGACGTACCGCTACGTGACGACACCCTGGGTCTTAAGGACCCATGACGTACTGGTACGTCTGTGGGAATTCCGGTCCCCGCCGCGCGCCAGGCGGGGACCGGACCGCGGTGGCTGCTGATATCGATCAGCCGCCCCCCTCCCTCCGCAACTGCCCAGGGGGGTCATCAGACCCCCCATGTCAACGATCGCCACAAATCGCCAGTGAATTCACACCGGCGATTTGCGGCTATTCCAGGTCATACGGGTCTATGGTGACCCGGGGACCCAGAAAGACACCCACAATCTCCCTGAAGGGATAGGAGTGAGGTGGCAGGGGTGCCACCCCTCCTATCCCTGCTATTGGTCATATAGAAGCAATGACCAATAGCAGATGGGGTCGGGGGGGGTTAACTTTCGGTTTCCCCGTTCTGCCCACCCACAATAGGCCGGGCAGAACAGGGAAACTGACAGAGGACCGGCGCCGAAGATCCAGTTACCCATCGGCTGCGGCAGCGGGCGGAGATCGGTGGAGGAGATTGGCGGACGGCGATATCGTGCGGCTGGCTCCCTGGATCCTACGGAAGCCGGTGAGTTGCCTAGCAACATTTGGAGGGCTACAGTTTGAGACCACTATACAGTGGTCTCTAAACTGTAGCCCTCCAGATGTTGCAAAACTACAACTCCCAGCATACCCAGACAGCTGTTTGGGCATGCTGGGATTTGTAGTTTTGCAACAAATGGAGGGCTTCAGTTTGGAGATCACTGTGCAGTGATCTCTAAACTGTGGGCCTCTAGATCTTGCAAAACTACAACTCCTAGCATGCCCACACAGCAGTTTGCTGTCTGGGCATGCTGGGATTTGTAGATTTGCAACATCTGGAGGGCCACAGTTTGGAGATCACTGCACAGTGATGTCCAAACTGTAGCCCTCCAGATGTTGCAAAACTGCAAATCCCAACATGCCCAAACAGCAAACAGCTATCTCGGCATGCTGGGAGTTGTAGTTGCGTACCTCCAGCTGTTGCATAACTACATCTCCCAGCATGCCCTTCGGCGATCAGTAAATGCTGGGAGTTGTAGTTTTGCAACAGCTGGAGGAACACTGGTTGGAAAATACTGAGTTAGGTAACAGAACCTAACTGAAGGTTTTCCAACCAGTGTGCCTCCAGCTGTTGCAAAAGTACAACTCTCAGCATGCATGGTCTGTCAGTGCATGATGGGAGTTGTAGTTTTGAAACAGCTGGAGGTTTGCCCTCCCCCATGTGGATGTACAGGGTACATTCACACAGCAGGTTTACAGTAAGTTTCCTGCTTGAAGTTTGAGCTGCGGCAAATTTTTCGCCGCAGCGCAAACTCCTAGCGGGAAACTCACTGTAAACCTCCGCCCATGCGAATGTACCCTAAAAACATTACACTACACTAACACATAATAAAGGTTAAAACACTACATATACACCCCCCTTACACTGTCCCCCCCAATAAAAATTTAAAAAGTATTGTACGGCAATGTTTCCAAAATGGAGCCTATAGCTGTTGCAAAACAACAACTCCCAGCATTTCCGGACAGCCACTGACTGTCCAGGCATGCTGGAAGTTTAGCAACAGCTGGAGGCACCCTGTTTGGGAATCACTGGCGTAGAGTACTCCTATGTCCACCCCTATACAATCCCTAATCTAGTCCTCAAATGCGCATGGCGCTCTCTTACTTCGGAGCCCTGCCGTATTTCAAGGAAACAGTTTAGAGCGGTTTAGAGCATTTTACAGCGGTTCTGACATAAATGCAAAAAAATAAATACCCACATGTGACCCCATTTTGGAAACTACACCTCTCATGGAATGTAACAAGGTATATAGCGAGCCTTAACACTCCACAGGTGTTTAATGAAAAGTTGGATGGAAAAATGAAAAAATAAATGTTTTCACTAAAATGCTGGTGTTACCCTAAATTTTTCATTTTCACAAGGTAAAATAGGAAAAAGAACATACCTCTTATGTGGATGTAAAGTGCTCTGCGGGTGCACTACAATGCTCAGAAGAGAGGGGGCGCCATTGGGCTTTTGGAGAGAAAATTTGTCCAGAATTGAAGGCCACGTGTGTTTACAAAGCCCCCATAGTGCCAGAACAATGTAATGTAATAAGGGGTACAGTAAGCATTTAAGGCCCACAGGTGTATGACAGATTTTTGGAACAGTTTTTCATTTTGCACAGCCCACTGTTCCAAAGATCTGTCAAACGCCAGTGGGGTGTAAATACTCACTGCACCCCTTATTAAATTCTGAGGGGTATAGTTTCCAAAATGGGGTCACATGCGGGGGGGGTCCACTGTTCTTGCACCACGGGGGGCTTTGTAAACGCACATAGCCCCTGACTTCCATCCAAACAAATTTTCTTTCCAAAAGCTCAATGGCGCTCCTCCTCTTCTGAGTATTGTAGTGCGCCAGCAGAGCACTTGACGTCCACACATATTTCCACACTCAGAAGAGATGGGATTACAATTTTTCATTTTCTCCTATTATCCCCTGTAAAAATGTAAAATTTGGGGGAAAAAATGCATTTTAGTGAAAAAAAAATGTTTTTTTTCATTTACACATCCAACTTTAACAAAAAGTTGTCAAACACCTGTGGGGTGTTAAGGCTCACTGTACCCATTGGTATGTTCCTTGAGGGGTGTAGTTTCCAAAATAGTATGCCATGTGTTTTTTTTTTTTTGCTGTTCTGGCATTCTTAAATGTGACATGCCCCCAAAAACCATTTCCGAAAAACTCACTCTCCAAAATCCCACTGTCGCTCCTTCCCTTCTGAGCCCTCTAGTGCATCCGCCGAACACTTGACATACACATATGAGGTATTTACTTACTCAAGAGAAATTGGGTTACACATTTTAGGAAGATTTCTCTCCTTTTACCCCTTGTAAAAATTCAAAAATTGGGTCTACAAGAACATGCCAGTGTAAAAAATGAAGATTTTGAATTTTCTCCTTCAATTTGCTGCTATTACTGTGAAACACCTAAAGGGTTAACAAACCTTTTGAATGTCATTTTAAACACTTTCAGGGGTGCAATTTTTATAATGGGGTCATTTATGGAGTGTTTCTAATATGAAGGCCCTTCAAATCCACTTCAAAATTTTTTGAAAAATTGCTGCTATATTTGAAGCCCTCTGATGTCTTCCAAAAGTAAAAACATGTCAACTTTATGATGCAAACATAAAGTAGACATATTGTATATGTGAATCAATATATACCGGTAATTTATTTGGAATATTCATTTTCCTTATAAGGAGAGAGCTTCAAATAAAATGAAAAAATGCAAAATTTTAAATTTTTTCATCAAATTTTTGAATTTTTCACCAAGAAATTATGCAAGTATCAACAAAATTTTACCACTAACATAAAGAAGAATATGTCACAAAAAAATCTCGGAATCAGAATGAAAGGTAAAAGCATCCCAGAGTTATTAATGCTTGAAGTGACAGTGGTCAGATGTGCAAAAAATGGACGAGTCCTACACTGAAAATTGGCTGGGTCCTTAAGGGGTTAAATAGGAGTAATTTACAAATCTTTTTAACTTTCTAGCACCAGTTGATTTGAAAAAAAAAAACTGCCCACCGGAAGTACACATCCCAAATTTTATAAAGAATGACTATATTGTAGAACTGTGTACTATAGTAATTATGCCATACTCCAATCTCAGATGATTCTCCGGGAGACATGCACCCTGTCTCAATTCATGTATTGGGACAAGGATTCTCATGCAACCTTCACCTGTCATGTGAGTTATCATAATGCAGCAACTTTATTGCCTGCACAATCCCTTAGGCTAGGTTCACACTACAGAAACTCCGGGCAGAAAATTTCCGCCCGAAGATTCTGAGTGCGTCCAGCACCGACTGAATCAGTCGGTGCTAGGACCGCGCGGACACTGTACTCTCCAATAGACTGAAATGTGTTCCACAAGTATTTACCCTGAAGCAACACCATTCTTCGGTCGGAAATTTTCAAGCGGATTTTCTGTTCACAAATTCCAAAGTGTGAATTTGTGAACGGAAACCCATTCACTATACTATACATTTTAGTAAGCAGAATTTCTGCCTGCAATTTCAAAGTGGAATTGCAGGCGGAAATTCCGTTGTGTGAACCTAGCCTTAGTGTGCAGGCTGTTTGACTTTCTGTATATGGAGATATACTCCTTTGTGGTCCTTGGGGAGAAGAAATCTGTACTTCTGGAATACAATGTAGTATGCCACTTTTTTTCCTTGTATGAATCTGAAAAATATCTCTCTATGAAACCTAAAGCATACTAAGGTACAATAGATACCTCTTGCCCCTTTATGGCAGCCTTATTAAGCTTGAGATATTTTTACAAAAATATCCTACTAAAACTGTCCCCTACTAAAAATATGATGTGACCTTATTAGATATCACAGATGTCATCAAGGACCATGTGTAAGTTGACTAGTCACTGTAACCATGCTTCCATACCACAAGGCTGCTCTACACTAAAGGGGAATTGAGGGAGTCAAATGATAGTCAGTTTTTTTTTTTTCAATGCTGCCATGTAAGAGGGCCTTGTGTTGACAACACCACCAACCTTCCCTCTGTCTTCCATTACTATATGACATCAACTGGTCACCAGATCCCTGCCAGAATTTAGGGGTATTCACCTTGTATAACAAAAAAAAGCAACATGTCATTAAAAGCAATCAAAAAAGGCCCAAGCTGCTCTAAAATGCTGCCATGAAAACTACAGCTAAAGGGTACCTTTCATCAAAAAAACTTTTGATATATTATAGATTAATGTGTGCAGAATAACTTTCCAATAACATGTTATTAAAAAATATGCTTCTTTCTATTTAATTTTCCACTTTGAAAAAATGACCACTAGGGGTCTCCCTACCAGTCCTTTTTTATAGATTTCAGACTCATGCTGGAGTCCTAAATCTCAGACTGCAGCTGGGACACAGACAAACTCCTGGCAGGGAGCAGTTTTTGTCTGTGTCCCAGCTATTATATACAGAAAAGGAATAGGTTTAAAGCGTTTATGTCATTGAAAACAACTTATGACATATCAAACAGTCAAAAGTTGTTGATTGCATCAGGGCTCACTCCTGAGTTATTAGCTTGGGAAGCAGGCACGTTGAAATCCACTCCCCTTTAACCCCTTAAGGTTTTTCGTTTTTTTCCACTTTCGTTTTTTCCTCCTCACCTTTTAAAAAACATAACCCTTTAAATTTTGCACCTAAAAATCCATATGATGGCTTATTTTTTGCGCCACCAATTCTACTTTGCAGTGACATCAGTCATTTTACCAAAAAATCTACGGCAAAACGGAAAAAAAATCATTGTGCGACAAAATTGAAGAAAAACGCCATTTTGTATTTTTTTTATTATTATTTAATTATTTATGGGGAAAAATGCATAGGGTTCCCCATATTTTCATTCCCAGCTAAATATCATCCAAGCAGCAACAGCCGTTACCAGGGTGGGCAAGGACCATTGTTACTGGCCCTCCACAGCCTAAATAATGCCAGCCTGTTACCGACTAGGCCAAGGAGCGCCATATTTGATGCTCTGGGCCTGTTGGTAGCCGCTCTTCCCTGCACCCCTGTGGTGGTGGGTACTGGGGTAATAATCGGGGGTTAGCGCTTGCTGTTTTTGGTGCTAACACTAAGCACATGCTTAGTAATGGATTCTGTCTATAAGACAGCTTCCACTACCAAGCCTGTAAAGCAAATAAAAAACAAACAACATGTTTAAAAAACTTTTATTCCAAAAACACTCCCTCACAAGTGC
Source organism: Hyla sarda (assembly GCF_029499605.1). Lineage (NCBI taxonomy): Eukaryota > Metazoa > Chordata > Amphibia > Anura > Hylidae > Hyla > Hyla sarda. Next base: position 236,904,163 of record NC_079191.1, read on the forward strand.
TCGTTAACCATTTTATTAACATTAAAAAACACTGGTCATCGCCGTAGTCCACAGGATACACGGATCTGAAATGAGAAGAAAAAAAAACAAGGAAAATAGGTTAGTACATTTATTGTAACCCACCTGCACATTTCCTGCCCGCACCGCATGACTACAACTCCCAGCATGCCCTTACAGTAAGGGCATAATGGGAGTTGTAGTCATGCAGCAGGGCTGGGGGGGGGGGGGAGATGTGCAAGCGGGTGCCCTTACAGTAAGGACATGCTGGGAGTTGTAGTAGTGTTGTGTGGGCGGGTGACAAGCTTGTCACACTCCTGTACATCTCCTACCCGCTCGTCCCACTGTGCCTGTGAAAATGAAAGTAAAAAAAGTCGCACAAAAAGTCTCACCTGCAACTTTTTTGCACAGCTTTGCTCTCCGGCCACCCGCCCACATCTACCACCCACTAGCTAATGCAGGACTACAACTCCCAGCATGCCCTTACAGTGAGGACATGCTGGGAGTTGTAGTCCCAACACCTTGCTGGCAGGTGGTAGATGTGAGTGGGTGCCGGGAACCGGAGCTGTGCAAAAAGTTGCGACTTTTTGAAAAAGCTGTCATAGGCAAGTTTGTAAGGCAGGTCTGACCTTGTTTACACTTGCGACTTTTTGAAGGGGGTTTGCGACTTTTATTTGCTTACGTGCGACTTCCACAATGATAAATCCTGGGCCACTGCAAAGTAAAAACTGAAAATTGCTTAGGTAGGGCAGATTGGTAATTTTTGTTTACCCATAAAAGTCGCACAAAAAATAGCTTAGACACACGTGCAACTTTTTGTTTTTCTTTTGTAAGCAAAAAAAGCTGCTTAAATATAGAAACATAGAATGTATCGGCAGATAAGAACCATTTGGCCCATCTAGTGTGCCCAATAATCTGAATCCTATGAATAGTCCCTGGCCCTATCTTATATGAAGGATAGCCTTATGCTTATCCCATGCATGTTTAAACTCCTTCACTGTATTTGCAGCGACCACTTTTGCATGGAATAATGCATCCACTACTCTCTCAGTAAAGTAATACTTCCTGATATTACTTTTAACCCTTTGCCCCTCTAATTTAAAACAATGTCCTCTTGTGGTAGTTTTTCTTCTTTTAAATATGCTCTCTTCCTTTACCGTGTTGATTCCCTTTATGTATTTAAAAGTCTCTATCATATCCCCTCTGTCTCTTCTTTCTTCCAAGCTATACATGTTAAGGTCCTTTAACCTTTCCTGGTAAGTTTTATCCTGCAATCCATGTACTAGTTTAGTAGCTCTTCTTTGAATTCTCTCTAGAGTATCTATATCCTTCTGGAGATACGGCCTCCAGTACTCCAAGTGAGGTCTCACCAGTGTTCTGTACAGCAGCATGAGCACCTCTCTCTTTCTACTGCTTATACCTCTCCCTATACATCCAAGCATTCTGCTAGCGTTTCCTGCTGCTCTATTACTGTCACGATGCCGGCTGGCAGGTAGTGGATCCACTGTGCCAGAGAGGGATTGGCGTGGACCGTGCTAGTGGATCGGTTCTAAGTCACTACTGGTTTTCACCAGAGCCCGCCGCAAAGCGGGATGGTCTTGCTGCGGCGGTAGTGACCAGGTCGTATCCACTAGCAACGGCTCACCTCTCTGGCTGCTGAAGATAGGCGCGGTACAAGGGAGTAGACAGAAGCAAGGTCGGACGTAGCAGAAGGTCGGGGCAGGCAGCAAGGATCGTAGTCAGGGGCAACGGCAGGAGGTCTGGAACACAGGCTAGGAACACACAAGGAAACGCTTTCACTGGCACAATGGCAACAAGATCCGGCAAGGAAGTGCAGGGGAAGTGAGGTGATATAGGGAAGTGCACAGGTGAAGACACTAATTGGAATCACTGCGCCAATCAGCGGCGCAGTGGCCCTTTAAATCGCAAAGACCCGGCGCGCGCGCGCCCTAGGGAGCGGGGCCGCGCGCGCCGGGACAGGACCGAGGGAGAGCGAGTCAGGTACGGGAGCCGGGGTGCGCATCGCGAGCGGGCGCTACCCGCATCGCGAATCGCATCCCGGCTGGAAGCGGAATCGCAGCGCCCCGGGTCAGTGGATCTGACCGGAGCGCTGCAGCGGGGAGAGTGTAGCGAGCGCTCCGGGGAGGAGCGGGGACCCGGAGCGCTCGGCGTAACAGTACCCCCCCCCTTGGGTCTCCCCCTCTTCTTAGAGCCTGAGAACCTGAGGAGCAGACTTTTGTCTAGGATGTTGTCCTCAGGTTCCCAGGATCTCTCTTCAGGACCACAACCCTCCCAGTCCACTAAAAAAAAAGTTTTCCCTCTGACCTTTTTAGAAGCTAAGATCTCTTTGACAGAGAAGATGTCCGAGGAGCCGGAAACAGGAGTGGGAGGAACAGATTTGGGAGAAAAACGGTTGAGGATGAGTGGTTTAAGAAGAGAGACGTGAAAGGCATTAGGGATACGAAGAGAAGGAGGAAGAAGAAGTTTGTAAGAGACAGGATTAATTTGACACAAAATTTTGAAAGGACCAAGATAGCGTGGTCCCAACTTGTAGCTAGGGACACGGAAGCGGACATATTTAGCGGAGAGCCATACCTTGTCTCCAGGGGAAAAAACGGGAGGAGCTCTTCTTTTCTTATCCGCGAACTTCTTCATGCGTGATGAAGCCTGTAAGAGAGAATTTTGGGTCTCTCTCCATATGATGGAAAGGTCACGAGAAATTTCATCCACAGCGGGCAGACCAGAGGGCAAGGGGGTAGGGAGGGGGGGAAGAGGGTGACGGCCGTACACCACGAAAAATGGGGATTTGGAGGAAGATTCAGAGACTCTGAAGTTATACGAGAATTCGGCCCATGGAAGGAGATCTGCCCAGTCATCCTGGCGGGAGGAAACAAAATGTTGCAAATAATCACCCAAGACCTGGTTAATTCTTTCTACTTGTCCATTGGACTGGGGATGATATGCAGAAGAAAAATTTAATTTAATCTTGAGTTGTTTACAGAGAGCCCTCCAGAATTTAGACACGAATTGGACGCCTCTATCCGAGACGATCTGCGTAGGCAACCCGTGAAGACGAAAAATGTGTACAAAAAATTGTTTAGCCAACTGAGGCGCTGAAGGAAGACCAGGAAGAGGGATGAAATGTGCCATTTTGGAGAATCGATCAACGACCACCCAAATAACAGTGTTGCCACGGGAAGGGGGTAAATCAGTAATAAAATCCATACCAATCAGAGACCAAGGCTGTTCGGGAACAGGCAGGGGATGAAGAAAACCAGCGGGCTTCTGGCGAGGAGTCTTATCCCGGGCACAGATAGTGCAGGCTCGCACAAAGTCCACAACATCCGTCTCCAGAGTCGGCCACCAATAGAAGCGGGAGATGAGTTGCACAGATTTCTTGATGCCCACATGACCTGCGAGATGGGAGGAGTGACCCCATTTGAGGATTCCGAGGCGTTGGCGTGGAGAAACAAAGGTCTTTCCTGGAGGAGTTTGCCTGATGGAGGCAGGAGAAGTGGAGATCAGGCAGTCAGGTGGAATGATGTGTTGCGGAGAGAGTTCAACTTCTGAGGCATCCGAGGAACGAGAGAGAGCATCGGCCCTAATGTTCTTATCGGCAGGACGAAAGTGAATCTCAAAATTAAATCGGGCAAAGAACAGAGACCACCGGGCCTGGCGAGGATTCAGCCGTTGGGCAGACTGGAGGTAGGAGAGGTTCTTGTGGTCGGTGTAAATAATAACTGGAAATCTTGATCCCTCCAGCAGATGCCTCCATTCCTCAAGTGCTAATTTAATGGCTAGAAGCTCTCGATCCCCGATGGAGTAGTTCCTCTCCGCCGGAGAGAAGGTCCTAGAAAAAAAACCACAAGTGACAGCATGCCCGGAAGAATTTTTTTGTAGAAGAACAGCTCCAGCTCCCACTGAGGAGGCATCAACCTCCAATAGGAAGGGTTTGGAAGGGTCAGGTCTGGAGAGCACGGGAGCCGAAGAAAAGGCAGACTTGAGTCGTTTAAAGGCGTCTTCCGCTTGAGGAGGCCAAGACTTGGGATCGGCATTTTTTTTGGTTAAAGCCACGATAGGAGCCACAACGGTAGAAAAATGTGGAATAAATTGCCTGTAATAATTGGCGAACCCCAAAAAGCGTTGGATAGCACGGAGTCCGGAGGGGCGTGGCCAATCTAAGACGGCAGAGAGTTTGTCTGGATCCATTTGTAGTCCCTGGCCAGAGACCAAATATCCTAGAAAAGGAAGAGATTGGCATTCAAACAGACATTTCTCAATTTTGGCATAGAGTTGATTGTCACGAAGTCTCTGAAGAACCATACGGACATGCTGGCGGTGTTCTTCTAGATTGGCAGAAAAAATTAGGATATCGTCCAGATATACAACAACACAGGAGTATAACAGATCACGAAAAATTTCATTAACAAAGTCTTGGAAGACAGCAGGGGCGTTGCACAAGCCAAAGGGCATGACCAGATACTCAAAGTGTCCATCTCTGGTGTTAAATGCCGTTTTCCACTCATCCCCCTCTCTGATGCGGATGAGGTTATAGGCGCCTCTTAAGTCCAATTTAGTAAAGATGTGGGCACCTTGGAGGCGATCAAAGAGTTCAGAGATGAGGGGTAGGGGGTAGCGGTTCTTAACCGTGATTTTATTAAGACCGCGGTAGTCAATGCAAGGACGTAGGGAGCCATCTTTTTTGGACACAAAGAAAAATCCGGCTCCGGCAGGAGAGGAGGATTTACGGATAAAGCCCTTTTTTAAATTTTCCTGGACGTATTCAGACATGGCAAGAGTCTCTGGGGCAGAGAGAGGATAAATTCTGCCCCGGGGTGGAGTAGTGCCCGGGAGGAGGTCGATAGGACAATCATAAGGCCTGTGAGGAGGTAGAGTCTCAGCTTGTTTTTTGCAGAAAACATCCGCGAAGTCCATATAGGCCTTAGGGAGACCGGTTACTGGAGGAACCACAGAGTCACGGCAAGGGTTACTGGGAACCGGTTTTAGACAGTCCTTGGAACAAGAGGGCCCCCAACTCTTGATCTCCCCAGTGGACCAATCCAGGGTTGGGGAATGAAGTTGAAGCCAGGGAAGTCCAAGGAGAATTTCCGAGGTGCAATTGGGGAGGACCAAAAGTTCAATCCTCTCGTGATGAGATCCGATGCTCATTAGAAGGGGCTCCGTGCGGAAACGTATGGTACAGTCCAATCTTTCATTGTTTACACAATTGATGTAAAGGGGTCTGGCGAGACTGGTCACTGGGATGTTGAACCTGTTGACGAGAGAGGCCAAAATAAAATTTCCTGCAGATCCAGAGTCCAAGAAGGCCACAGTAGAGAAGGAGAAGGCAGAGGCAGACATCCGCACAGGCACAGTAAGACGTGGAGAAGCAGAGTAGACATCAAGGACTGTCTCAACTTTGTGCGGAGTCAGCGTACGTCTTTCCAGGCGGGGAGGACGGATAGGACAATCCCTCAGGAAGTGTTCGGTACTAGCACAGTACAGGCAGAGGTTCTCCATGCGGCGTCGTGTCCTCTCTTGAGGTGTCAGGTGAGACCGGTCGACCTGCATAGCCTCCACGGCGGGAGGCACAGGAACAGATTGCAGGGGACCAGAGGAGAGAGGAGCCGAGGAGAAGAAACGCCTCGTGCGAACAGAGTCCATATCTTGGCGGAGCTCCTGACGCCTTTCGGAAAAACGCATGTCAATGCGAGTGGCTAGGTGAATAAGTTCATGTAGATTAGCAGGAATTTCTCGTGCGGCCAGAACATCTTTAATGTTGCTGGATAGGCCTTTTTTAAAGGTCGCGCAGAGGGCCTCATTATTCCAGGATAATTCTGAAGCAAGAGTACGGAATTGTACGGCATACTCGCCAACGGAAGAATTACCCTGGACCAGGTTCAACAGGGCAGTCTCAGCAGAAGAGGCTCGGGCAGGTTCCTCAAAGACACTTCGGATTTCCGAGAAGAAGGAGTGTACAGAGGCAGTGACGGGGTCATTGCGGTCCCAGAGCGGTGTGGCCCAAGACAGGGCTTTTCCAGACAGAAGGCTGACTACGAAAGCCACCTTAGACCTTTCAGTGGGAAACAGGTCCGACATCATCTCCAGATGCAGGGAACATTGGGAAAGAAAGCCACGGCAAAACTTAGAGTCCCCATCAAATTTCTCCGGCAAGGATAGGCGTAGACCAGGAGCGGCCACTCGCTGCGGAGGAGGTGCAGGAGCTGGCGGAGGAGATGACTGCTGAAGCTGTGGTAGTAACTGCTGTAGCATAACGGTCAGTTGAGACCGCTGTTGGCCTTGTTGCGCTATCTGTTGTGACTGCTGGGCGACCACCGTGGTAAGGTCAGCGACAACTGGCAGAGGAACTTCAGCGGGATCCATGGCCGGATCTACTGTTACGATGCCGGCTGGCAGGTAGTGGATCCACTGTGCCAGAGAGGGATTGGCGTGGACCGTGCTAGTGGATCGGTTCTAAGTCACTACTGGTTTTCACCAGAGCCCGCCGCAAAGCGGGATGGTCTTGCTGCGGCGGTAGTGACCAGGTCGTATCCACTAGCAACGGCTCACCTCTCTGGCTGCTGAAGATAGGCGCGGTACAAGGGAGTAGACAGAAGCAAGGTCGGACGTAGCAGAAGGTCGGGGCAGGCAGCAAGGATCGTAGTCAGGGGCAACGGCAGGAGGTCTGGAACACAGGCTAGGAACACACAAGGAAACGCTTTCACTGGCACAATGGCAACAAGATCCGGCAAGGAAGTGCAGGGGAAGTGAGGTGATATAGGGAAGTGCACAGGTGAAGACACTAATTGGAATCACTGCGCCAATCAGCGGCGCAGTGGCCCTTTAAATCGCAAAGACCCGGCGCGCGCGCGCCCTAGGGAGCGGGGCCGCGCGCGCCGGGACAGGACCGAGGGAGAGCGAGTCAGGTACGGGAGCCGGGGTGCGCATCACGAGCGGGCGCTACCCGCATCGCGAATCGCATCCCGGCTGGAAGCGGAATCGCAGCGCCCCGGGTCAGTGGATCTGACCGGAGCGCTGCAGCGGGGAGAGTGTAGCGAGCGCTCCGGGGAGGAGCGGGGACCCGGAGCGCTCGGCGTAACAATTACATTGTCTTCCTACCTTTAAGTCTTCTGAAATAATTACTCCTAAATCCCTCTCCTCAGATACTGAGGTCAGGGCTGTGTCAAATAATCTATATTCTGCCTGAGGGTTTTTACGCCCCAGGTGCATTATCTTGCACTTATCCACATTAAATTTCAGTTGCCAGAGTTCTGACCATTCTTCTAGTTTGCCTAAATCCTTTTCCATTTGGCGTATTTCTCCAGGAACATCAACCCTGTTACATATCTTTGTGTCATCAGCAAAAAGACATACCTTACCATCGAGACCTTCTGTAATATCACTAGTGAAGATACTAAACAATATTGGTCCCAGTACAGATCCCTGAGGTATCCCACTGGTGACAAGACTGTGCTCTGACTACAACCCTCTGTTGTCTGTTACTCAGCCACTGCCTAATCCACTCAACAATATTGGAGTCCAAGCTCAATGAATGTAGTTTATTGATAAGTCTTCTATGTGGGACAGTGTCAAAAGTCTTACTAAAATCTAGATATGTGATGTCTACTGCCCCTCCGCCATCTATTATTTTAGTCACCCAGTCAAAAAAATCAATAAGATTTGTTTGACATGATCTCCCTGAAGTAAACCCATGTTGTTTTTCATCTTGCAATCCATGGGATTTTAGATGTTCCACAATCCTATCCTTTAGTAGGGTTTCCATTAATTTCCCCACTATTGATGTCAGACTTACTGGCCTATAGTTGCTTGATTCCTCCCTACTACCTTTCTTGTGAATGGGCACAACATTTACTAATTTCCAATCTTCCGGGACGGCTCCTGTTACCATTGATTGGTTAAATATATCTGCTAACGGTTTTGCTAGCTCACCACTAAACTCTTTTAATAATTTTGGGTGTATCCCATCAGGCCCCTGTGATTTATTTGTCTTCACTTTAGAAAGCAAACGTAGAACCTCTTCCTCTGTAAAGACACATGCATCAAACGATTCCTTAGTTTTCCTCTGTAATGGAGGTCCTTTTCCTTCTTTTTCTTCTGTAAAAACTGAACAGAAGTATTCATTAAGGCAGTCGGCTAGCCCCTTATTCTCTTCTACATACCTTCCTTACTTTATTTTTAATTTAGTTATTCCTTGTTTTAATTTCCTGGAAATCTATATATATAAAACTCAATGTGTGTGTGTATGTATGTGTGTATGTTCCAGCATCACGTCCAAACAGCTAAAGATATTAACATGAAACTTGGCACACATGTTACTTATATGTCAACAACAAACATACGATAGGTGATTTAACCCTTACTCCATTTGCCAGGGGCGGGGTTTATGTTTAAAGTCCTATACAACTCTATGGGAAATATAACTTCCAAACGGCTGGAGATATTTCGATAATACTTGGTCACATGTTACTTATGTCCACTTAAAAGATAAGATAGTAAATTTAACCCCTTAACGACGCAGGACGTATATTTACGTCCTGCGCCGGCTCCCGCGATATGAAGCGGGATCGCGCCGCGATCCCGCATCATATCGCGTCGGTCCCGGCGCTCATCAACGGCCGGGACCCGCGGCTAATACCACACATCGCCGATCGCGGCGATGTGCGGTATTAACCCTTTAGAAGCGGCGGTCAAAGCTGACTGCCGCTTCTAAAGTGAAAGTGACCCGGCTGCTCAGTCGGGCTGTTCGGGACCGCCGCGGTGAACAGCTGACCGGACACCGGGAGGGCCCTTACCTGCCTCCTCGGTGTCCGATCGGCGAATGACTGCTCCGTGCCTGAGATCCAGAGCAGGAGCAGTCAAGCGCCAATAACACTGATCACAGGCGTGTTAATACACGCCTGTGATCTATGTAGAAGATCAGTGTGTGCAGTGTTATAGGTCCCTATGGGACCTATAACACTGCAAAAAAATGTAAAAAAAAAGTGTTAATAAAGGTCATTTAACCTCTTCCCTAATAAAAGTTTGAATCACCCCCCTTTTCCCAGAAAAAAAATAAAACAGTGTAAAAAAAAATAATAAACATATGTGGTATCACCGCGTGCGTAAATGTCCGAACTATAAAAATATATCATTAATTAAACCGCACGGTCAATGGCGTACGCGTAAAAAAATTCCAGAGTCCAAAAAAGCGTATTTTGGTCACTTTTTATACCATTAAAAAATGAATAAAAAGTGATCAAAAAGTCTGATCAAAACAAAAATAATACTGATAAAAACTTCAGATCACGGTGCAAAAAATTAGTCCTCATACTGCCCTGTACGTGGAAAAATAAAAAAGTTATAGGGGTCAGAAGATGACATTTTTAAACGTATAAATTTTCCTGCATGTAGCTATGATTTTTTCCAGAAGTGCGACAAAATCAAACCTATATAAGTAGGGTATCATTTTAACCATATGGACCTACAGAATAATGATAAGGTGTAATTTTTACCGAAATATGCACTGCGTAGAAACGGAAGCCCCCAAAACTTACAAAATGGCGTTTTTTCTTCGATTTTGTCGCACTATGATTTTTTTTTCCGTTTCGCCATGCATTTTTGGGTAAAATGACTAATGTCACTGCAAAGTAGAATTGGCGACGCAAAAAATAAGCCATAATATGGATTTTTAGGTGGAAAATTGAAAGGGTTATGATTTTTAAAAGGTAAGGAGGAAAAAACGAAAGTGCAAATACAGAAAAACCCTGAGTCCTTAAGGGGTTAACCCTTAACTACCCCATTTGTGAGGGTCAGGGTTTTTGTTTAAAGTCCCATGCAAATCAATGGGAAATGTATGTTCCCACATAACTTCCGTACGACTGGAGATATTTCAATACCTGGTACACATATTACGGGATAGGAGACAAGATATGGGATATGAGGGATATGAGGACGGGATAGGAGGACGGGATAGGAGGTCGGGATAGGAGGTCGGGATAGGAGGTCGGGATAGGAGGACGGGATATGAGGTCGGGATAGGTCGAGATATGAGGACGAGATAGGAGGTCGGTATAGGAGGTCGAGATATGAGGACAGGATAGGAGGTCGGGATAGGAGGTTGAGATAGGAGGTCGCGATAGGAGGTCGGGATAGGAGGACGGGATAGGAGGTCGGGATAGGAGGTCGGGATAGGAGGTCGGAATAGGAGGACAGAATATGAGGAAGGGATAGGAGGTCGAGATATGAGGACAGGATAGGAGGACGGGATAGGAGGTCAAGATAGGAGGTCGAGTTTGGAGGTCGGGATAGGATGGGATAGGAAGTCGGGATAGGAGGATGGGAGAGGAGGACGGGATAGAAGAACGGGATAGTAGGACGGGATAGGAGGTCGGGATAGGAGGTCGGAATAGGAGGATGGGATAGGAGGTCGGGATAGGAGGTCGGGATATGGCAACAATATTTGAGGAAGGGATATGAAGTCAAAAGCTTCCTCCTTTGTTTATTTTCCTCCCCAACAAGGATTAGGAAGGAAAAACCGGGCAACGCCGGGTACTCAGGTAGTCCCTTGATAAATATAACTCAATGATCCTATGCACACATCCAAGACAACACAGGAGTTGGACCACTCTCTGAATGTATTTAAGTGGCCTAGCCAGAGCCTTGACTTGAACCCAAACATTTCTGAAAATATCTAAAAATGGCTGTCCACTGACAGACCTGATCCTTACAGAGCTTAACCCTTTAAGGACCAAGCCCATTTTCATCTTAAGGACCAGGCCAATTTTATTTTTGCATTTTCGTTTTTTCCTCCTCGCCTTCTAAAATCCGTAACTATTTCATAATTTCATCTACAGACCCATATAAGGGAGGACATTTAAATGAAAACCACAATTTTCCACATTTTGGAGGGTTTCGTTTTCACACTGTACAATTTACGGTAAAAATGACATGTGTTCTTTATTCTGTGGGTCAATAGGATTAAAATGATACCCATGGCTAGATACTTTTATATTTTTGTACCGCTTAAAAAAAAATCTAAAACTTTTTGTACAAAATCGGTAATCTGTTTTGACCACCTATAACTTTTTCATTTTTCTGTATACAGGGCGGTATGAGGGCTCATTTCTTGCACTGTCATCTGAATTTTTTATCGATATCACATTTGCATATATAAAACTTTTATATCATTTTTTATAATTTTTTTTTATTTTATAAAATGTGACAAAAAAGCAGCATTTTTGGACATTTTAAATTTTTTTGCGTTTATGCCATTCACCGTACGGGACAGAAAAGAACAACTCATCTTCAGCAGCTGATAATTATTGAAAGGATTAAGATTTTTTTATAGAAGTAATTCACAAATCTGTTTAACTTTCTAGAGCCAGTTGATATTAAAAAAAAAACCTTTAAGAGAACCTGCAGAGAAGAATGGCAGAAAAATCTCAAAACCAAATGTGCAAACCTGCATCACAACTAAGAAAAGAAAAACTGGGGGCTGTAATCGCTTCTAAAGGTTCTTTAACTAAATATTGAGTAAAGGCTCTGAAAACTTATGTCATTGCAATATTCAGTTTTTCCTTTTTAATAAATCAGCAAAGATTTCTACCATTTTGTTTTCAATTTGTCATTATGGAGAATTGAGTACAGAAGATGGTGGAAAACTTTTTTTTATTTTTTATTTTAGCAAAAGGATGCAACATAATAAAATGTGAAGGGAAAAATCTGCAGTGACACTTTGTGGCATTTCTCTAACAGTACAAACATGTTGTGGATTGAAAAAATTCACTGCATGTTTTTTTTCTGTTAATAAACATCGAGCCATGATAAAGAACCCTTAGTTTAATAAGAGGGTACTCTGATTGAAAAGGATTCTCTGGCTTTCTTTTGTGTGGACATTATGGACAAGCTCTGCCTAAAAACTGAGCAAAACCCCCCATAAATACCAAAATCCAAAACAAACATATATATATATATATATATATATATATATATTTAAATTTTTTTTTAAGCTTATCTATTTTACACAGACTTATACATATTTCAATAGAATTTGCTTGCCTCCTGAGCTCCGGCTGTCACCCTCCCACTCCCTGTGAGCATCAGACAGCTTTTTACTGACCCTCATTCACAATTGTGCAGCAGAAGACTATCTACAGATATTCGTGTATTCTGTTTACAGAGAAGAAGCTTAGATTGTTAACAGCAACTCCCACCACAGAGATCTCAACCTTCCATTAATGACTGTGCTTTCATATCCAGCAGGTAAAGGATTTTCCCTTTCTAGTGGGTTAATTGCTATTTTTCTTACTTGTATTTTATTTGCTATTAATATATTTCTACCAATTGCTATTGCTGTATATCTATAATTGTCAACCTCATTCTTTACATTTTCACACACAGTGGTGCACTGCCCTTTATTAGATTTATTTGTGAGAAATACTGTGGGTAATTCTAACAAGTTTAACTCAATCATCACATAATCAGATCTTAAATCTGCTACTTTAATATAAATCTGACATTTTTGGGGGCAGTTTGAGCTAATACGTTGTACTGGTTTCTGAATGCTTGTTTGTCTGTATAGATGCCAGGAAGATAATAATTACGTGTATGCAATCAATACAAGTCCAATGATAGCTTAAAAACCTTGATCTCTAAATCATATTTAATACCACTGCATCTATTTATCACAGATAAATAAACAGACCAATTATAAAACAATCTGCATTTCAGGTTCAGTTTAGCAAAAACGTTTTCACTGTAACAAACTCAAAGTTTTTTTTGTTGTTATTACCAGTCTTTTTTTGTTATAGACCTGAAAAGGTCACCTTAATTCAGTGTTCCTAAAAAATGCCTGGTCTTCATTATTAAATGGGCTGTTCAAGAGTCCAAAAATAAATAAATAACTAAATAGCTATAAATATACTAATGGCCACAGCTGTAAAGTGTTGTTCATAATGTCATCAGTGCTAAACCAATAATTGGCTGCAGAGGAGTAGCATGTCATCTCTCCCAAGTTGGTAAAAAGGCCACCGTAGAACCAGAAGAACATTAACTGAAGAGAAAGGGAATTTAGGAGAGAGCACCCTATTTTTTTTAAATACATTTTTATTATGCTGCATGATAATGACTTTAACTTAAACTTTAATTAGTGCCAATGATGTTTAAAATAGTCTGCTGCCAAGACACAAGAACAAAAGAACTGAGAGTGTAGTCTTTACTAGGAACCAGAACGACAAATGAGTAGAAACAACAGAACACAGAGTCAACCTGCAAGAACTGAAGTTGGAGTCAAAAGACAAATTAGTAAATTAGTTGGGGGAAAAGAAACAAACTAGAACCATGCTAAAAAAATAAAAAAAATAAAAACCTTTAACTATAAAATAATCAAATACAAACAACTGAGTAAGAGGGCAAAACAGTCACAAGAGCATAGAGCAGATGCAACAATTTTACCAGCACAGGACAGATAACGTAAATGGTTGCGCCATGACTTGGGTGAAGGATAAGACCAGCATTTTGATAAGTGACCTGCTGACCAATGTTCTCATCAGGCAGTGAGAGTTGCCAAGGATGGAGCCATGGAGCATGGAGTCATGGAGATTGGCAGGAAGCCAACATAGATGAATGAACAAGAAACACTTTTCTAAAGGAAAAAAAACAGTATGGAGTTTTCTGTAGCAACTTACTGTAGCACACAAGTATGTAATGTCTAGTTATTTATTCTGCCAGTAACTATGGAACGGTCAGTCTGATGTCGCCACTTTGGCCATACCTTTGCACCCAAGATTTAAATTATATTACTAAAGGATAAAATAAAAAGGGGGCACACAGACGTAAAACAAATAAAAAATGCTGTACTTCCTATCTTGACACAAAGAAATGCTTGCTTAACTGTCACTGACTAAGGTGTGTCACCACTGTGGCCAATAAATGAATGAGCAGACATTCCTGGTTTATCGATACAGGGACCAGGAAGAGGAGATTAGCAGGGAATTGGTGGGGTGAGTCCTGATTTTTTTTTTTTTTACCAAATCTGTCCCCTTTTTCAATTTGATCCCATGGACAACCCCTTTAACTTTTAGTGTCCCTGCCACTTTACAAAACTTGTTCACATGTTACAGAGACATGACTGCAAAAAGAAGGCAACCAATACACAACTTAGCTGATGGTTCAACTAAATAAATCAGCACCAAAATAGGAGGCATCAACAACTCAATATTAAATAAAAAATATTTTTTAAGTGCACATATTTACATAAAACCATGCATAAATAAACATTAAAAGACTAGTGTGGACACCATGGTACATTCACAAAAGTACATACTGAGGGAGAGGCAGATAAACAGAACAAGAAAAATAATAATGAGGGTGGAACGCTAGTGAGGCCTAAGGCATCAATTGCACAAAATACATCAAGGAAGGGCACATCTCCTTCCTACAAGGGAAAAGGTGCAACAAAGATGAACCAATAAAAGAGAGAAAACATATATACCAGCGCTCAGAGGATTGAGTGTTATAGTATATAATTATGGAACCAGTAGGTTAACCTTCACTTATTCCACAATGGGGGGATGCAAGCTCAGCTCTGCATACCCCCCCCCCCCCCCACCACGTGGGTATATCATGTCTCCAAAGGGAGATAGATCCAGCATCCTCCACAATTCCAAGGATTCGCTCCAGTCAGTCCAAATTTATAGAAGGAGTATTTATTGCGACACGTTTGAGGTAAAATTGGCCAATTTTACCTCAGAAACGTGTCACAATACTCTTTCTATAAATTTGGACTGACTGGAGCAAATCTTTGGAATTGTGGAGGATACTGGATCTATCTCCCTTTGGTGACGTGATATACCGACTTGGAGGGGGGTATGCAGAGCTGGACTTGCATCCTCCACTGTGGAGTAAGTGAAGGTTAACCTACTGGTTCCATAATTTAATACTATACCATTCAATCCTCTGAGCGCTGGTATATATATGTTTTCTCTCTTTTATTGCTTACTACACATGGATCTGCTTGGAGTATATCCAGATTTTAATCCCTGCACTCTCCTCTTGGCACACCAAACTCCAAAAATGGGCTGGACAAAATTATTGGCACCCTTTCAAAATTGTGGAAAAATAAGATTGTTTCAAGCATGTGATGCTCCTTTAAATTTACCTGGGGCAAGTAACAGGTGTGGGCAATATAAAAATCACACCTGAAAACAGATAAAAAGGAGAGAAGTTCACTTAGTCTTTGCATTGTGTCTGTGTGTGCCACACTAAGCAAGGACAACAGAAAGAGAAGAAGAGAACTGTCTTAGGACTTGAGAACCAAAATTGTGGAAAAATATCAACAATCTCAAGGTTACAAGTCCATCTCCAGAGATCTAGATTTGCCTTTGTCCACAGTGCGCAACATTATCAAAAAGTTTGCAACCCACTGTAGCTAATCTCCCTGGGCGTAGACGGAAGAGGAGTGTTAGCGCAAACTATCCATCAACATTTAAATGAAATGAAATGCTATGGCAGGAGACCCAGGAGGACCCCACTGCTGTCACAGACATAAAAAAGCAAGACCACACAGGGGTGTGGAAATTTTATAAAAAACTACTTGTCCACGGGACTAAAATGGAGCAAAATCTACTTGTCCCTCATAACGATACACTTGTCCGGGCCAATTTTCGCTTTTACGCTCTAATTTTTTAGGACTTGAGAACCAAAATTGTGGAAAAATATCAGCAATGTCAAGGTTACAAGTCCATCTCCAGAGATCTAGATTTGCCTTTGTCCACAGTGCGCAACATTATCAAAAAGTTTGCAACCCATGGCACTGTAGCTAATCTCCCTGGGCGTGGACGGAAGAAAAAAATTGATGAAAGGTGTCAACACAGGATAGTCCGGATGGTGGATAAGCAGCCCCAAACAAGTTCCAAAGATATTCAAGCTGTCCGGCAGGCTCAGGGAGCATCAGTGTCAGCGCGAACTATCTGTCGACATTTAAATGAAATGAAATGCTATGGTAGGAGACCCAGGAGGTCCCCACTGCGGACAAAGACATAAAAAAGCAAGACTACATTTTGCCAAAATGAACCTAATTAAGCCAAAATCCTTCTGGGGAAACGTCTTGTGGACCAAGATAGAGCTTTCTGGTAAAGCATATCATTCTACTGTTTACCGTAAATGGAATGAGGCCTACAAAGAAAAGAACACAGTACCTACAGTGAAATATGGTGGAGGCTCAATGATGCTTTGGGGTTGTTTTGCTGCCTCTGGCACTGGGTGCCTTGAATGTGTGCAAGGCATCATGAAATCTGTGGATTTCCAATGGATTTTGGGTCGCACTGTACAGACCAGTGTCAGAAAGCTGGGTTTTCCTCTTGGGTCTTCCAGCATGACAATGACTCCAAACATTCGTCAAAAAGCAACCAGAAATAGATGGCAACAAAGCACTGGAGAGTTTTGAAGTGGCCAGCAATAAGTCCAGATCTAAATCCCATTGAACACCTGTGGAGAGATCTTAAAATTGCTGTTGGGTAAAGGCACCCTTCCAATAAGAGAGACCTGGAGCAGTTTGCAAAGGAAGAGTGGTCCAACATTCCGACTGAGAGGTATAAGAAGCTGATTGATGGTTATAGGAAGCAACTGATTTCAGTTATTTCTTCCAAAGGGTGTGCAACCAAATATTAAGTTAAGGGTGCCAATAATTTTGTCCAGCCAATTTTGGAGTTTGGTGTAACATTATGTCCAATTTTCTATTTTTCCTCACTTTTTTAGTTTAATTCCAATACACAAAAAGGGAATAAACAGGTGTATAGCAAAACATGTGTTACTGCAATCCTTTTCTATGATAATTATTTCATTTTCTTGCCATGACTGTATATATTTTTTCCTTTATGCTGAGTTTATTTTGCCTCAGTTAGCAGCGCTCCTTAATTTTTATTTTTGTAACTGTGCAACACAGATGAACAACAGCTTTAACAGTACATCGCTTCACTCCCCGGCTCCCTGCAATCGCTGTCTCACTGCAGGAGACAGGCTCTGTTATAAGTCAATGGGGCTTATCTTTTACAGCGAGAAAGACATTGCAGGGAGCCTGGGAGTTTACTGCTTAACTGTGCGCTTCTCTCAGCTATATCTAGAGATCGGTGAGGGTCGGTGAGGACCCCAAACAATAAAAAAAATTCAAATGTCCATACAACATGTCTACAGATTTTTTTTTTATATATATAACTAACTATAATTTTTAACTAAAAGCTCCACTTTATGCCTCCCTCAAACAAGTCTAAGAAGTTTACATTCCATTTTTCCAACTTGCTTGAATAAACCTACATTTAGGCTGGGTTCCCACACACACAAACACAGTATTTTGGTCAATATTTGGCCAATATATGGAACACATTTTGGAGCTCACTGTGGTTGGTATTTTTTTTTTACCAAAACCAGAAGTTGAAGCAACACAGAAAAAACCATACTGAAAAGATTTAGATCTTTTTCTTTGCTTTGGACCCACTGCTGGTTTTGTTAAAAAATACTGATACAAATGAAAATCTAAATTAATTCCAAATACAATCAACAATACTTTGTTTGAACCTAATCTTAAAACTTCTTTAGACTTCGACAACTGCCAAAAGATTAAAATACAGATTTAATCAGACTTTTCGCCTGAATGTAGTCAGTAAGCTTTTGTATGAACTTTTCTATTGCTCTGTGATCATTTGCAATAAACATATTATATTGTAATAGTGAAACCATTCAATTTACATAGTAATCTATAACATATAAATAGACTAATTATCTTATTTTAACACTAAGCAGTTAACTGACATTAATTCTGCATATATTATTAGTAATAATGGATTCCATTAATAGATTGGTTACTTGGTTTAGCTTTATGGCACATTAACACACTTCATGGTGCATTCTAGATGCCGCCATAGGTTTGTGGAGAGACAGTGCACATTCATTTACCACTTGTAAAGATTCTGATTTACCAACTCTATAACAATGCATATATCACAGGGTTTGCGATCATATGTATTTTGGAGGCCTAGCATACTACCGTATTTTTCGCCGTATAAGACGCACTTTTTCTTCCCCAAAACTGGGGGGGAAAAGTTGGTGCGTCTTATATGGAGAATACACCCCTATCGCGGCGGTCCCTGTGGCCATCAATGGCCGGGACCCGCGGCTAATACAGGACATCACCGATCACGGTGATGCCCTGTATTAACCCTTCAGACGTGGCGATCAAAGCTGACCGCCGCGTCTGAAGCAAAAGTGAAACTAACCCGACTGCTCAGTCGGGCTGTTCGGGACCGCCGCGGTGAAATCGCGGCATCCCGAACAGCTTACAGGAGGGACCTTACCTGCCTCCTCGGTGTCTGCTCCGTGCCGGGATCCCCTGCATGGCCGGCGCTCTCCTTCGGCCTCATCAAGTTGTCGCGCACGCTGTCCCGTCATCCAATAGGAGCGTAGTGACGTGATGATGGCGATGGAGAGCGTGGATCCCGGGAAAGAAGACGTCCGGAGTGTCGGGGACACCACGGGGACGCAGCGACAGCGATAGAGCGACATCCAGGGCAGCGGTGACAGGCTGTGACGGGTCCGAAGCTGCGGGGACACGTGAGTATTACCTCCTATACCAGTGGTCTTCAACCTGCGGACCTCCAGATGTTGCAAAACTACAACTCCCAGCATGCCCGGACAGCCGTTGGCTGTCCAGGCATGCTGGGAGTTGTAGTTTTGCAACATCTGGAGGTCCGCAGGTTGAAGATCACTGTTGGGTTCAGAATCTATTTTTTCTAGATTTTGCACCTTTAAAATTAGGTGCGTCTTATATGCCGGTGCGTCCTATAGGGCGAAAAATACGGTATTTTTACTCTCCTTTTCCACAAATATTTATTTATATTCAGCACAGATTGTACATCTGTTAAATACAAAAAATGCAATAAAGAGTACATAAGTTATCCCATACAACTTTTTATGTATAGCATAAAAAGGAATTATTACATATTGTCAAACAAAAAGATAGATGTTTTATTTAACCTGCATTGTACTTTAAAAGAGCTTGCAGAATGTTCTCTGGCTTTGCAATATTGCGTATTACACATTGGATCCGAGAGCTCATCTCAATGTGTGATATTACGGATGTTGATAAATCAGTTATGCTACTATAATAGATGCTGCAGTCCAAAGTTCTCAATTTAACCCTTTGAATTAAATATTTATTTTACTAAAAATAGCGGATCATTTATATTTATCATGAAGTTTAATTTATCACTTACCCCATGTTCTCTAATTGTAGGAAAATGTCCACAATGTATACGCAAATAATTACCTGGTCATGGATCCTATTAATTTCGATGTGAAGTACAATTGTGTAAAATGGAATGACAAAAATGAATCAACACTGGATCTTACTGGATCTTGCTGGATCCAAGAAAATATTTTGACATTTTTATGCATATACTAGCAAGTATGTAATATTATGGTTAAATGAAAATAAAAAATAAACAGAAACTATACACCCTTCTTTTCCTAATATTTTAATTCAATGTGCAGTCTTTGAACTCGTCACATTTCCATGCAACTATTTTCATTATATGATGATGTTTTTGTATGTCATCTTCTGCAATGAATAGTTTAACTCCTTTATATATAAGTCAACCTGCACACCGAAATATTTAACATGCTGTCTGGTACATTGAATATGATGTGTTAAATATATATTTTATTTGAAGAGTCTGGACCAGGTCCTTTTTGTATTGCCCCTGTTTACTACTTGTGATTGTCTGAGCCCTGACAAATTCATATTTTGTTTTAAGATGTGCAGTGCTGAATAATATGTTGGTGTCTCATAAACAGATAGATTAAAAGATAAGCACAAATGTATTCCCGGTCACCTCATATATTTGCATTTATAGCACGGATTATGGAAAGCATGTTTTCAAAATAATCCCATGGTCTGTTCTAAATTATCAGTAATAGAAAAGACAAATGCAACATCAAAATACGTAAAATATTGTAGTATATACTACCTCTATATATTGAAAAATAAATATAATCCTGTAAATTAGAAATCATAATTTTGTAGTTATACTGTGACATTCTTTCTAATAATGTGTCGATTAGTTTCAGTTGCTCATTATTTAGGATGTATTTAAGGTTAATGCCTTAGATGTAAATGCACTTCATAAGAGATGTGAATCATATCAGAATGTTAACACATCATGTAACAGCAGTCTGTCAAATTTGTGATCTTTTTCACACACAGTAAAGACACAGTTAACCAGGCATAAAGAGGACCTTTTTTTAACTGAAAATAAATATAATTTGTTATGAATGTTTTGATTTGGAATAACCATGCAGAGATTCATCTTTTCTAAGCATAGGAGTTGAAAAACAGATTTTGCTATTCTTTTGTGAAATCAGCAAAAAAGCTAATTCACAGCTCTACAATAAAAAAGCTCTGACACACACCACAGACCTTCAATAGCTCTCTGTATTTCCCTCCCTTAGTGACAGCAAAACCATTGGTCTGTGTCTGATTTGAGGCCTCTCCTGTTACTGGCTGAGAAGAAGTGGCTTAACTGAGTTGATAGGTAGGGAGCAGCTGACGTGATGACCGATTGGGTGCTGTGTATCCAGGAGAAGCATGTTATGTATAGCTATTTAAATCTCAGTCAAATGATGCAAGCAGTGCTGGCTGTCTGCTCCTAAAAAAAAGTAGAAAAAGGTTTAGTAATAATACAAACAAAGAGTGAAACCTTGTCATACTGAATTATTTACGTACTGAACATAAGTATCCAAGCATACCTCTTTTACTGACCCAGATTTTGCAATACATCTACAATTATCTTCTCCTACTAAAATCACCCTCACATGACATGACCTCTGTGGTTATAGGACAGCTCCCACATAGTGGGGTAGTATGTGTGCCCGCTCCATCTTCAGATTTTGCATTTGTAGCACACACTGAAGAAAAAATATATGCTATAACTGCAGAATAAACATCACATACTATGAATAAGATTTTTTTTTTTCATGTTGAAGCAAACACAGAGGACTGTTATTTGTATTATGTTTTATTATGCTTTTATTTTCTTAAAGGATCTAGACACGATTTTATTAACCCTTAAGGACATGTTTTTTTTTTAATTTTTTTGAACTTTCATATTTTTCCTGTTCGTCTTCTAAAAGCCATAACGCTTTCAATTTTCCACTTACAGACCTACCGTATTTTTTGCCGTATAAGACGCACTTTTTCTTCCCCCAAACTGGGGGGGGGGGGAGTTGGTGTGTCTTATACGGCAAATACACATTAAAACCTGTCCTATCGCGGCGGTCCCTGCGGCCATCAATGGCCGGGACCCGCGGCTAATACAGGACATCACCGATCGCGGTGATGCCCTGTATTAACCCTTCGGATCCAGCGATCAAAGCTGACCGCCGCGTCTGAAGCGAAAGTGACACTAACCCGGCACTAATCAGGCTGTTCGGGAACGCCACGGTGAAATCGCATGTCCCGAACAGCTTACAGGACACCGGGAGGGACCTGCCTCCTCGGTGTCTGCTCCGTGCCGGGATCCCCTGCATGGCCGGCGCTCTCCTTCGTCGTCATCACGTCGTCGCGCACACCGTCCCTTCATCCAATAGGAGCGGCGTGCATAGCGACATGATGGCGCCAAAGGAGAGCGAGGATACCCGGCAGCAGAGACGTTCCGGAGCAACGGGGACACCCCAGGGACGCGGCGACAGCGATGGAGGGCGACATCCAGGGCAGCGGTGATGGGTCCGGAGCGGCGGGGACACGTGAGTATTACCTCCTATACCAGTGGTCTTCAACCTGCGGACCTCCAGATGTTGCAAAACGCCAACTTCTGGCATGCCCAGACAGCCAACGGCTGTCCGGGCATTCTGGGAGTTGTAGTTCTGCAACATCTTGAGGTCCGCAGGTTGAAGGTTCAGAATCTTTTTTATCTAGATTTTCATCCTTTAAAATTGGGTGCGTCTTATATGCCGGAGCGTCTTATATGGCGAAAAATACGGTATATGAGGGCTTTTTTCTTGTGCCACCAACTATACTTTGTAATGACATCCCTCATTTTACCACCAAATCTGCAGCACAATGAAAAAAAAATATATGTTTATGGAAAGAAATTGAATTAAAAAAGCAATTTCTACGCAGTGCACTTTTTGGTACAAATGACATGTTATATCTATTCTGTAGGTCCATATGATTAGAACGATATCCAACTTATATAGGTTTTGTTTTACTTTACTACTTTTAAAAATGATACATTTTTGTATGAAATTAGTATGTTTAAAATTGTTCTCTTCTGACCCCTATAACTTTTTTATTTTTGCGTATATGGGGACGTATGAGGGCTAATTTTTTGCGCCATGGTCTTAAGTTTTTAGAAATATAATTTTTGTTTTGATGGGACTTTTTGATCGCTTTTTATTCATTTTTTTCTGGTATAAGAAGTGACAAAAAATACACACTTCTTGACTTTGAAATATTTTTACGTTTATGCCATTGAACATGCAGGTAAATTAACATTATACTTTATTTGTTCGGACATTTATACAGGCGGGGATACCACATATGTTTATATTCATTTTTGTTTACAGAATTTTATAAATGAAAAAAGGGGGTGGTGCAAGCTTTTATTAGGGAAGGGGTTAATTCATATTTATTATATTTAAAAAAAAAATTTTTACACTTTATTCAACATTTTTTAGTCCTCATAGAAGACTATTATCTGCAATCTTCAGATTGCATACACTTATCAATGCTGCTCCAAAGGAGAGCATTGATCAGTGTTATCGGTGCTCGATTGCTATAGCCTGCAATAGCTGGCTGCAGCACAGGAGCATGGATTGCACAGCAGGGAAGGAGGTTATAGACTTCTCTCCGTCCTTACAGCTGATAGGGTCATCGCGATTTCCCTGTGATGGTCCAGATCAGCAACCCTGAGCTACCGGCAAGATTTTTTGAACTTTTAGATGCTGTGATCAACTTTGATCACGGCATCTAAAAGGTAAATGCCAGACATCGGCCTGATCGGGCATGGTCGGCATTAGCCATGGGTCCAGGCTGGTAATAGCAGCCGGGACCAAGTGGGTATGATGTGTGCTGAGCTCCTGAGCTTGTTTCATACCTCTGCCATGCCATTGTGCCATTTAAAAATAGTGTTTTGCGGCAAGGGGTTGATCTAATTATTGCTATTATTTTATTAGCTGCACCAATGCTTAGTATTTTGCCCTTTATTGACTTTTTGTTTGACTATGTATTGATTTAACTTTTAACCCCTCCCCGATCCATGACATATCGGTACATTATGGGTCAGGAGGGAAAGGGAACATGATGCGGGCCAGCGAGTCAGATCTGCGTCATAACCGTCAGATGCATCTGCATCAACATCTGCCACTAATGACGGACATTGGAGATCAATATATATATATATATATATATATATATATATATTGATACACCAACTTTGGAAATCACAGCACCAGCCAGGTCATGGATCGTGAGAAAACTGGAATTCTTTATTATCCCTACATAAAATGCAAAATTTAGGCGGCAAAAAACATCTGTCACAGAAATCCATATTCTGACCTCCACCAAAAGAATTGACATGTCAACTGTTTTGGCGTAATTTGCTCGGAAATGCATTTCGACAACGCATTTCTGAGCAGTCCTAGCGCTGGCATATTCTTAATAACTTGTTGATTAAAGGAGTACTCTGCCCCTAGACATTTTATCTCCTATCAAAAGGATAGGGGATAAGATGTCTGATTGCGGGGGGGGGGGGGGGGGTCCGGTTACTGGGACCCCCTGCGATCTCCAGCTCGGCAGTATACCCCTTTATCTTCCCCCAAACAGACACTATCTTTTTTTATATTCTCTTATAAAACATTCCAGGGACCCACCTGGTGTGTAAGAGTGTACCTACTTGACCACATCCCTGCCAACATAAAGGTGTCACTGTCGGGTACATCATGTATATGCGCTGGGTTCTGATACCATCAGGATATGATCTAGTACCCCTCTTCCTTGTATCTACATGATTTGTTGAAAGTTTGTCCCCTAGGTCCTGTTCCCAGAGCGATAAATAAGCTGTGTCCTTTTGATTCAGCAGGGAGCTCAACATGGAGGATTTTTGGTCTCATCACATTTCAGAAAAAATGTCTTCCTTGTATCTACATGATTTGTTGAAAGTTTGTCCCCTAGGTCCTGTTCCCAGAGCGATAAATAAGCTGTGTCCTTTTGATTCAGCAGGGAGCTCAACATGGAGGATTTTTGGTCTCATCACATTTCAGAAAAAATGGAAGTCACATATATGCAAAAGTGGTGCAAATAAAAACAAATGACTATGGTGCAAAATATGAACCCTTAACCCCTTAAGGACCCAGCCAATTTTCACTGTAGGACACGGCCATTTTTTGCCCATCTGACCACTGTCACTTTAAACATTAATAACTCTGGGATGCTTTTACCTATCATTCTGATTCTGAGACTGTTTTTTCGTGACATATTCTACTTTATGTTAGTGGTAAATTTTTGTCGATACTTGCATAATTTCTTGGTGAAAAATTGAAAATTTGATGAAAAATTTTAACATTTAGCATTTTTTTTTTTACTTTGAAGCTCTCTGCTTATAAGGAAAATGAATATTCCAAATAAATTATATATTGTTTCACATATACAATATGTCTACTTTATATTTTCATCATAAAGTTGACATGTTTTTACTTTTGGAAGACATCAGAGGGCTTCAAAGTATAACAGCAATTTTCCAATTTTTCTAAATCAAAATTTTTCAGGGACCAGATCTGTTTTGAAGTGGATTTGAAGGGCCTTCATATTAGAAATACCCCATAAATGACCCCATTATAAAAACTGCACCCCTCAAAGTATTCAAAATGACATTTAAAAGGTTTGTTAACCCTTTATGTGTTTCACAGGAATAGCAGCAAAGTGAAGGAGAAAATTCAAAATCTTCATTTTTTAAACTGGCATGTTCTTGTAGACCCAGTTTTTGAATTTTTACAAGGGGTAAAAGGAGAGAAATCTACTAAAATGTATAACCCAATTTCTCTCGAGTAAGGAAATACCTCATATGTGTATGTCAAGTGTTCGGCGGGCGCAGTAGAGGGCTCGGAAGGGAAGGAGCGACAGTGGGATTTTGGAGAGAGAGTTTTTCTGAAATAGTTTTTGGGGGGCATGTCACATTTAGGAAGCCCCTATGGTGCCAGAAAAGCAAAAAAAAAAAAAAAAACACATGGCATACTATTTTGGAAACTAGACCCCTCAAGGCATGTAACAAGGGGTCCAGTGAGTCTTAACACACCACAGGTGTTTCACAACTTTTTGTTAAAGTTGGATGTTTAAATTATTATTTTTTTTTCACAAAAATGCTAGTTTTCCCCCAAATTTTTAATTTTTACAAGGGTTAATAGGAAAGAATGCCCCTCAAAATTTGTAACCCCATCTCTTCTGAGTATGGAAATACCCCATGTGTGGACGTCAAGTGCACTGCGGGCGCACTACAATGCTCAGAAGAGAAGGAGTCACAAAATGCTCCCCACAATTTGTAACCCCATCTCTTCTGAGTATGGAAACACCACATATGTGGATGTCAAGTGCTCTACTGGCGCACTACAATGCTCACATTTGGTCACATTTGGCTTTTGCAAAGTAAATTTTGCTGAAATGGTTTTTTGGGGGCATGTCCCATTTAGGAAGTCCCTATGGTGCAAGGACAGCAAAAAAAAAAACACATGGCATACTATTTTAGAAACTACACCCCTCAAGGAACGTAACAAGGGGTACAGTGTGCCTTAACACCCCACAGGTGTTTGACGACTTTTCGTTACAGTTGGATGTGTAAATTATTTTTTTTTTCACCAAAATGCTGGTTTCCCCCCAAATTTTACATTTTTACAAGGGGTAATTGGAGAAAATGACCCCCAAAATTTGTAACCCCCACCTCTTCTGAGTATGGAAATACCTCATGTGTGGACGTCAAGTGCTCTGCTGGCGCACTACAATGCTCAGAAGAGAAGGAGTCACATTTGGCTTTTGCAAAGTAAATTTTGCTGAAATGTTTTTTTGGGGGCATGTCCCATTTAGGAAGCCCCTATGGTGCCAGGACCGCAAAAAAAAACCACATGGCATACTATTTTGGAACCTACACTCCTCAAGGAACATAACAAGGGGTACAGTGAGCCTTAACACCCCACAGGTGTTTCACAACTATTTGTTAAAGTTGAATGTGTAAATTATTTTATTTTTTTTCACTAAAATGCTAGTTTTCCCCAAATGTTAAATTTTTAAAAGGGTTAATAGGAAAGAATGCCCCTCAAAATTTGTAGCCCCATCTCTTCTGAGTATGGAAATACCCCATGTGTGGACGTCAAGTGCACTGCGGGCGCACTACAATGCTCAGAAGAGAAGGAGTCACAAAATGCTCCCCAAAATTTGTAACCCCATCTCTTCTGAGTATGGAAACACCACATATGTGGATGTCAAATGTGGACCGCAAAAAAAAAAACACATGGCATACTATTTTGGAACCTACACCCCTCAAGGAACGTAACGTAAGGGGTACAGTGAGCCTTAACACCCCACAGGTGTTTGACGACTTTTCGTTAAAGTTGGATGTGTAAATGATTTTTTCTTTTTTTTCACTAAAATGCTGGTTTTCCTCAAAATGTTACATTTTTACGGCGGACCCTTGGGGACCTATTAGGGGGTCAGGGGGGGAATTTTTTTAAACTTTTTTTTTACTTTTTACCCTACCTTTCCCTGGATTGTATTCTTTCCCTGATCTATGGGGGGCTTCTTTTCTTCTGTGGGGGCTCCGATCTCAGCAGAGGGAGGTCCTGGTCTTCCTCCAGCAGCTCTGACCGCTGACTGAACCCAGCCAGCCGCGGGAGCTGCAGGAGGATGCGGTTAACCCCTCCCCTGCCGGCTGTTATTGGCAGGACGATCGTCCAGCCAACAGCAGCGATCCTGGGGGGGTGACGATATCGCCACCTCCCCATAGATACAGGAGGTGATCGGGGGTGTATCATACACCCCCGAACACCTTGTATCTCCAGGTCAGCGGGTCACCAGTGACCCGCATCACCGGAATCGCAGCGATTCACAAGTGTGAATTCGCTTGCGGTTTTTTGCGATCGCCGACATGGGGGGGTCTAATGACCCCCCTGGGCGTTTGCACGGGATGCCTGCTGAATGATTTCAGCAGGCATCCCGGTCCGATCCCCGGAATTCTCCATAGCGTACGCGTACGTCATGGGTCCTTAAGTACCAGGGTGTCATGACGTACGCGTACGTCAAGGGTCCTTAAAGGGTTAAAGGGGTACTCTGCCCCTAGACATCTTATCCCCTATCCAAAGGATAGGGGATAAAATGTCTGATCGCAGGAATCCTGCCACTGGGGACCCCCGCGATCTCCCTGCTGCACCCAGCGTTCGTTTAGAGCGTCTGGTGGAGTGCTAAAGACTCGTGATGGCACGGTCACGCCCCTCAATGCAAGTCTATGGGAGGGGGCATGACGGCCCCGCCCCCTGACGAAGCACAAGCGAAACGTACGTTGGGGTTGGAGGTGGTAGGTAGGTAGTGCATGGCAGGATGTTACTTATTTGTTGTATTTCTGTTCTAACTTTGGCATTTATTTCCTTGTTGTTTAGTTAGTGACTAGACAGCCTAGGGTTTTGTTTGTTCCTGTGTTATGTTTTATTTATCCAGCAACCTGTCTAATAAAGCTGGCGAGGAGATAGACTTGCATAAAGTACCATTGTTTGCCTGCTGATTGAAGTGGAAATGTGTCCTGTGGTGGTGTCAAGGACAATCCCAGAGCTATCCCCAGGGAGAAATCCTTACAATACATAACAGTAAAATTGTACACAACTACTGAATATGTTAGCTCTGTAAAAATAAAGAAAAGTATTATTGTTAATAATAATAATTGAAACCAATCCTTAGGGCTCTATTCATCCAATGGATGCGAAAAACCACATAATTTGGCCTCCATCAGGTAAGGTGGAGGAGCTGTAGGGTCTTGGGCCCAGACCTCAGTGAAGGCAGCTTGCCCCCCTGCATTCATTTCTATCATCTGTCTGCAGTGAGTGATAAGCACCTGTGACTGTGACCCTCCCATAGCTGGCTGCTTATGCCCCATGTGCTGCCCTTTGTGGGCACACCTTCTGCACTGCTCCTGTGGAGACCCTTTGATCTGTGGCCCCTTCGTCCCTTCCTCTCCTTGCTGCTGGGTGCCCCCTTGTGTTACTACCTATGCCTAGTGTGCAGCTGCTCTCCCTGGTCACCTGGCCCATAGCCATACTTAGCCTAACTTAAAGGTTTTTGGCAGTGCTTCTTCTACTCTGTTGGTTTTTTCTATTGACTGTGTGCCACTTTCCTTGAAATGCCACCCTAAGAAAACTTTGCACACACTTTATCTCTTATAGTTGAGGTGGTCTGATCATTATAGAGCAAGCTGTCCATGGTATAGAGCAGTGTTCACCAACCTACGTTTTTCCCACTGTTGCAAAACTACTACTTCCTGAACGTCAGAAATATCATTTATATTTTTTTATGCAATATTGTGTGCATGTTTTAAATGGTTTCCTGGCTTGGAAGGCTGTGTGTCTTATTTATGATTATATTTGCTCTAGTTTTGTGCAGATTGCGCTCTCTTTGTCATTTTTGTATTTGAAGGGGTAATGGCTTAGAATTGTTACATTTATCACCTACGTAAAAAAAAAATTGCACAAAATTTCGCAAGTATACTTAACTCCCTAGGTGGCATAGGATGTGGGGACTTCATTGATGCATGTTTTTGTCCCCATTGAGTATCCTTTGATTAAAAATGCACGCAATTTCTTAAATAATACACAGAAACCTTTCCAGAAAAACTGTGCAAATGAAAAGAAATATTGCAAAGATTTTTACATAAATGACAAATCTTTCTCAATGATACAGGTTCTATGCAAGGAGTGATGCAGGTGTCGTCGCCTGGTGGTGCAGGCCTGCGTATAATGTAGGGAGCATGGGATGAAGAGGCAGGTGATTATGGTGAGGCGGAGAGGGGTTACAGGGTATGGCACCTAATGCACCTTTGGCCGTTTAGACTAAAATTCTTGCACTGGCCCTGTACTTGGGTCTGTATATAGTGGTTTTATTTAGTAACTGAATGGTGGTTGTGGTGTGATAAAATTATTTCATAACAGTACGCTGGTGGCCACGGTGTGACATTTTTATTTGTCCCTTGTATATTGACAATATTGGTCTCAGTATACAGAATTTGATAGTAACAGTATGATGGTAATATTGCTGATGATGATATTTGTTACTTGTATAGTGGTACTATTTGCTCACTCTCAACTATTTTGTGGAGTTATATAGTATATATAATATATATTATCATACAAAATACTTACAGCTGTTTTGTTTTTGGGTGGATGGAGCGTGGGCCCCAAGAGTGATTTCCTCTGGTGGGGCCCAAGGTACTCCAGTCTAACACTGTTCACAGACCAATGATAAACACCTGTCCACCTACAATATGGGAGCACTGTGGCAGGCACCATTCTTCTGCATAATCCTGAAGTTCTCACAACAAAGGGACACTTTGCTGTTTTGGTTGAGATAGGTTCACACCACATTTTAGTTTAAAGGGGTACTCCGGCGCTAAGACATCTTATCACCTATCCAAAGGATCTTGCACGCAGCACCCTGTTACAATCAGTCCCCGGAGCACGTTCGCTCCGGGTCTGATTACTAGCGATCACGGGGGCCGGAGCTTTGTGACGTCACGGCCCTGCCCCCGTGTGACGTCACACACCACCCCCTCAATGCAAGCCTATGGGAGGGGGCGTGGCAGCTGGCACCATCTAAATCTTATCCACCACGAGACTTCTCCTTAAATTTCCGTTATTTCATCTGTTATTGATACTAAGAATTCTTAGAAAAAAAAAACAGAATGCAAATAGTAAAAAAATAACTGACATTAACAGTGTTTTAACAGATAATAACAAATGTGTATGGTCTGTTATTTAATATTTAACCCCTTAAGGCTGAGCAACCAATGGCAGATGAGGGGCGGGGGGGGGGGGGGGGAGTTAACAGTTAATCCTCTGCTCTGCCCGGACTACCAAAGGTGGGCAGAACTGGTGGATTTGTGGGTGGCGGTTACCACTGGGCTGCAGTTAACGGCTCCTGAGTGGCGGCTCCTGTCTGGTGGCGATCGCTGGTAAGTATGCTAGGGGTTGCAAAACTACAACTCCCAGAATGCCCAGACAGCCTTTAGCTGTCTGGGGATGCTGGGAGTTGTAGTTTTGCAACATCTGGAGAGCCACAGTTTGGAGACCACTGTGCAGTGGTCTCCAAGTGGTGCCTTTCCAGATGTTGCAAAACTACAACTCTCAGCATGCCCAGACAGTCCAGGCATGCTGGGAGTTGTAGTTCTGTAACATCTGGCCCTTTAGATGTTGCAGAACTACAACTCCCAGCATGCCTGGACAGTCTCTGCATGCTGGGAGTTGTAGGTTTGCAACATCTGGAAGGGCACAGTGGTGTCCAAACTGTAACCCTCCAGATGTTGCAAAACTACAATTCAAAGCATGCCTAGACAGTCAGGCATGCTGAGCATTGTAGTTCTGCAACATCTGGCCCTTCAGATGTTGCCGAACTACAACTCCCAGCATGCCTGGGCATTATTGGCATGCTTGCAGTTGAAGTTTTGCAACATCTGGAAGGCCACAGTTTGGAGACCACTACACAGTGGTCTCCAAACTGTTCTCCTGCAGTTGTTGATTAATCACAACTCCCAGCATGCCCTTCGGCTGTCCAGGCATGCTGGCAGTTGTAGTTTTGCAACAACTGGAGGCACACTGGTTGGGAAACATTGTCTGTTTCCTAACTCAGTGTTTCCCAACCAGCGTGCCTCCAGCTGTTGCAAAACAACAACTCCCCGCATGCACTGACAGACAATGCACGCTGGGAGTTGTAGTTTTGCAACAGCTGGAGGTACACTGGTGCAGAAACACTGCGGTAGTCTATTACCTATCTCAGTGTTTACCAACCAGTGTGCCTCCAGTTGTGGCATAACTAGAACTCCCAGCATGCACAGTCTGTCAGTGCATGCTGGAAGTTGTAGTATTGCAGAAGATGAAGGTTACATTCACATGGGCGGGGGTTTACAGAATGTAATAAGGGGTGCAGTGACCATTTACACCCCACAGGTGTCTGACAGATTTTTGGAACAGTGGTCCGTGAAAATGAAAAATATAATTTTTTATTTGCACAGCCCACTGTTCCAAAGATCTGTCAAACGCCAGTGGGGTGTAAATGCTCACTGCACCCCTTATTAAATTCTGTGAGGGGTGTAGTTTCCAAAATGGGGTCACATGTGGGGGGGTCCACTGTTCTGGCACCACAGGGGGCTTTGTAAACGCACATGGCCCCCGACTTCTATTCCAACCAAATTCTCTCTCCTAAAGCCCAATGGCGCTCCTCCTCTTCTGAGCCCTGTAGAGCACTTTACATCCACATATGGGGTATTTCCATATTCAGAAGAAATAGTGTTACACATTTTGGGGGACATTTTCACATATTACCCCTTTTGAAAATAAAAAATTTGGGGTAACATCTGCATTTTAGTGAAAAAATTTACATTTTAATTTTCACGTCCCACTTTAACGAAAGTTCGTTAATCACCTGTGGGGTGTTAAGGCTCACTGTACCCCTTGCTGTGTTCCTTGAGGTGTGCAGTTTCCCAAATAGTGTGCCATAAAGGGTGTTTTTTTTGCTGTTTTGTCACTATGGGGGCTTCCTAAAAGCGACATGCCCCCCAAAAAAACATTTCAGCAAAATCTCATTGTCGCTCCTTCCCTTCTGAGCCCTCTAGTGTACCCACAGAGCACTTTACAGCCACATATGAGGTATTTCCTTACCTGAGTGAAATTAGGTTACAAATTTTGATGAGCTTTTTCTCCTTTTACCCCTTGTAAAATAAAAAATATGGGTCTACAAGAACATGTTAGTGTAAAAAATGAAGATTTTTAATTTTCGACTCCATTTTACTGCTATTTCTGTGAAACACCTAAAGGGTTAACAAACTTTCTGAATGTCCTTTTGAATACTGTGAGGGGTGCAGTTTCTATAATGTGGTCATTTATGGGGGATTTCTCAATGTCAACTTCATCATGCCAACATAAAGTAGACATATTGTATATGTGAATCAATATATAATTATTTGGTATGTCTATTTTCCTTACTAGCAGAGAGCTTCAAAGTTCAAAAAAAGTTCTGACAGGCAGAGGGTGTGTCCCTCTCCTGCCCTCACTCTACATTACATGACTAAACTACCTCCCTAAGGGTATGTTCACACTACAGATTCAGACTGGCAGCCGGCGGCGGAAGGACCGCGCAGCACTGCGCCGTCACCATTGACGGCTATGCAGTGCTTGCGGACTTCCGCGCAAAGAATGAACATGTTCTTTCTTTGCGCGGAACAATTTCAGCGGCGGAATTGTCCGCCGCTGAAATTCCGCAGTGTGAACGGGCCTCGCGGAGACCCATTCACACTAATGTTAAGTTCACACCGCGGAATTCCGTAGTGTGAACATACCCTTACTGTGTATCACTGAGTCTGGAACGAGCCTGGCAGTCAGCCAAACACTGCAGGCTGCTCTGTAACCCTTTCCTCTCTTTCATATTGCATAAGATAATGTGTGTAGGGGACTACAAATCCCAGCCAGTCGTGCAGTGACTCTGACTGGGATAGCATTGTATATATATATATATATATATATATATATATGTTATGCTCTGCTCCTCTTTCATATTGCATAAGATATTGTTTGCAAGGGACTATAAATCCCAGCCAACTGTGCAATATGTAAGAGGAGCAAAGGATAATATATATATATATATATATATATATATATATACAGTGGTCCCTCAACATACGATGGTAATTCATTCCAAATGAACCCTCGTTAAATGAAACCATCGTATTTTGAGGGATCCGTGCTACGATAAGTATAGGAAGTTATACTCACCTGTCTCCGCCGCTCCGGACCATCACCACTGCCCTGAATGCCTCTCTCCATCGCTGTTGCCGCGTCCCCGGGGTGTCCCCGCCGCTCTGGACGTCACTGCTGTCCGGGATCGTCGTTCTCCCACGCCGTCATCACATCGCTGTGCACGTCACTCCTATTGGATGACGGGACGGCGTGCACTGCGACGTGATGATGACGAAGGAGAGCGACGGCCATGCAGGGAATCCTGAAGAGGACGGTCCAGAGCGCCGGGGATAGGTGAGTGACACTCACCGCAGCACACGGGGCACCTTAAACGGCTATCCGGCGGCAGCTGAAGCAGTCTGAGCTGCCGGATAGCCGTTTATGCGATGGCCCCGACATACAAAAGCATCAAATGTTGATGCTGCCTTCAACATGCGATGGCCTCTGAGAGGCCATCGTATGTTGAAATTGTGGTAGGTCGGGGGGGGTCACTATATATAGATATATATATATTAGAGCTGGGCGGTATGACCAAAAAATGTGCATCATGGTATTTTTGTAAGTTATGGCGGTTCCACAGTATTTTTTAACGGTATTTTCCACCCCCCCCCCAATCATGTGACCCATGGGCGCTGCTTCTCTCCCGCCCCCACCTCCGGTTAGTCAGCCCAGCGCTGCGCTGTCCCCCACATCGGGGAACTAATCCTATCTCACCCGTGACTTCTCCTCCCCCCCCCAAATAATTATTAGCCGCTGCGCTGTACTGTACTATTCTGTGGCCGGGCTGCAAAAATAAACAAAATAAACTTTAACTCACCTTCCAAAGTTCCCTGTTACCGGCCTCACGGTCCCTCCGCTGTGGTCCTGGGTATGGGAACATCACAGAGCTTCATACATCACAGAGCCGTCAGCCTATCACCGGCCGCAGCGATGTCCACCTCAGCCGGTGAGATAGGCTGAGCGCATTGTCATGTAAGAAGCCAGCCGGCTCCTTACATGACAATGGGCTCAGCCTATCACCGGCCGAGGCGGGACATCGCTGCGGCCGGTGATAGGCTGACGGCTCTGTGATGTTCCCATCCCCAGAACCGCAGCGGAGGGACCGTGAGGCCGGTAACGGGGAAAGTCGGAAGGTGAGTTAAAGTTTATTTTGTTTATTTTTGCAGCCCGGGCACAGGATAGTATAGTACAGCGGCTGATAATTATTTGGGGGGGCGAGAGAAGCAACGCTCGGGGGTGACATATGATTAGTTCCCCGATGTGGGGGACAGCGCAGCGGTGGGCTGATAATTCATTGGGGGGAAGAGAAGCAGAACAGTGCCCGCGGGTCACATATAATTAGTTATCTGATGTGGGGACAGCCGGCTGATAATGAATTCATTCGAGGGGGGGGGAGGGGCACAACCGGTATTGTGGTATGGGAAAAATTCATATCGTGCAGGAAAAAAAAATTGGTATTCGGTATAAACCAATATACAGCCCAGCACTAATATATATATATATATATATATATATATATATATAAAATCCTCTGTTCCTCTTACATATTGCACGACTGGCTGGGATTTTTAGTCTCCTACACACCATATCTTATGCAATATGAAAGAGGAGCAGAGGATACTATATATAATCCTCTGCTCCTCTCACATATTGCATAATGGGACTACAAATCCCAGCCAGTCATGCACTCTGACTGGGATAGCGCTATAGCTCCAGTCAATACCTGTGACGGACTAGCAGCAGCAGCACGGCGCCCGGCGCAGGAATACATGCCTCCCTTTGTTTTTCCTTGTGCTAAGTGACAGGCCGGGAGCGTGCACAAAGCCTTCTAACGCCTGCCCTCACTTCCTGAATTCTGACGGACCAGGAGTATTGCCACTGTCGGTTTTCATATAGCGACGGGCAGAGATCAGCATAGGCCTATTTTGTGAGGACCCCTAATGTCCACTTTTATACAAGTAATTTGTAAGTTAAATTAAAGGACAACTTTAGTGCAAGAAAAATAAAAAATAAACTTTAACTCAACCTTCCTACGTTCCACGTTGGTCCGGTACCGGCCTCACGGTCCAGCGGTGCTCATTCAACTTCCTGGGGACAGGGACGCCACAGAGCCATCGGCGTATCACCGGCCGCAGCGATGTCCTGTCCTGGCCGGTGACAGGCTAAGAGCACTGTCATGTAAGGAGCTCTGGCCGGCTTCTTACATGACAGTGCGCTCAGCCTATTACCGGCCGGGGCATCGCTGCGGCCAGTGATACACCGACGGCTCTGCGGCATCCCCGTCCCCAGGAAGTTGAATGAGGTTAGCACCGCTGGATCGTGATGCCGGTACCAGACCAACGGGGAACGTAGGAAGGTGAGTTAAACTTTACTTTGTTTATTTTTGCAGCCCGGGCTCAGCAATATATACAAGTCTTGCACTACAGTTGTCCTTTAATGAAAAAATTATTGAATATTACTTATTATTTACAAATATACTTATTTTATAGCACTCTATTGTATTGAACAAAAAAAAATGTTAATGACAGTGGCCATTTAAGGTCAAAATGGGCTGCGTCCTTTTACAATCTTTTGATTGGGTTTTCAAAACATAAACATAAAAGACATTTATAACATAGCGTTAAACAGTCATGACATCTCTTACATTGGGGGATCCATCACATAATATAATATACATGCATATTACAAGGATATTATTGCAAGATTACGCGTATGCGACGATCAACCCTTCAATAGTAAGTTATGTACAGGGTGGGCCATTTATATGGATACACCTTAATAAAATGGGAATGGTTGGTGATATTAACTTCCTGTTTGTGGCACATTAGTATATGTGAGGGGGGAAACTTTTCAAGATGGGTGGTGACCATGGTGGCCATTTTGAATCCAACTTTTGTTTTTTCAATAGGAAGAGGGTCATGTGACACATCAAACTTATTGGGAATTTCACAAGAAAAACAATGATGTGCTTGGTTTTAACTTTATTATTTCATTAGTTATTTACAAGTTTCTGACCACTTATAAAATGTGTTCAATGTGCAAAAAGAGGGAAAAACATCAAGTGGATTGGTCGTCGTGGGCCAGTTGAATGGCCCCCAAAGTTTCCCGATCTGACCCCCTTAGACTTTTATCTTTGGGGTCATCTGAAGGCAATTGTCTATGCTGTGAAGATACGAGATGTGCAGCACCTGAAACTACGGATACTGGAAGCCTGTGCTAGCATTTCTCCTGCGGTGTTGCTATCAGTGTGTGAAGAGTGGGAGAAGAGGGTTGTATTGACAATCCAACACAATGGGCAGCACATTGAACACATTTTATAAGTGTATCCATACAAATGGCCCACCCTGTAGAACAACAAGGAACTATTTAGTCCAAGATAGGACTAGAGATGGACTGCGTCCTTAAGGGGTTCATTTAAAAAAAATCTTTTAATACACGAACTGCTGACTTCCGTTACCACCAATGGCATATCCATTAGGAATAACCTCCATTATGTGGCAATGACGAACTTTTTATAACCGATTTGCCCAACACTGATGTGAACATAGCCTTAGAAAACAACAGATATGTTAAACTGATGCTAAGGGTGTACTTACACCATGATTTAGGCATACGGCAGCTGGATTCGGCAGGAAAATTTAAAAAAACATCTGCTACCGTATTCCCACTGGATCTGTGGTGTACCCCATTCACTTCATTGAGCCGGAGGGAGTCAACTAGTGACTCTGGTCGGCTCATTTCTTAACTGAATCAGTTTTTGTTGCTGACTCATAGAAATGAATGGAGTAAGGTGTCGGTACGGCGGGGATATGGCAGTAGTCGGTTTTTTTAATTCTCTCACCAGATCCAGCTGCCGTAAACCCATTACCGTACATTATAACAAAAACTGACCACAATACCGTGGTTGACCACATTTTTACATACAGCTTAATTGATTTTCCTGTAACGTGGTGTGAACCAAGCCTTAAAGGGGTACTCCTGTGCTTACACATCTTATCCCCTATCCAAAGGATAGGGGATAAGATGCCTGATCACGGGAGTCCCGCAGCTGGGGACGCCCGCGATCATGCATGCGGCACCTCGTTTGTAATCAGTCCCCAGAGCGTGTTTGCTCCGGGACTGATTACCGGCGACCGCAGGGTTGGTGGCGTGTGACGTCACGCCTCCGTGTGATATCACGCTCCGCCCCTCAATGCAAGCCTACGGGAGGGGACGTGATAGCTATCACGCCCCTCCCGTAGGCTTGCATTGAGGGGAGGAGCGTGATGTCACACGGAGGCGGGGGCGTGACGTCACACGCCGCCGGCTCTGCGGTCGACCGTAATCAGACCCGGAGCGAATACGCTCTGGGGACTGATTACAAACGGGCTGCAGGACTCCCGCGATCAGGCATCTTATCCCCTATCCTTTGGATAGGGGATAAGATGTGTAAGCACCGGAGTACCCCTTTAAAGCCCCTTTCACACTACATAATTACTCCATTTTCGAAGTTCCGTCAGAAAATCGGCAGTAAAACGGCAGTTACAAAATCCTATACGGCTGTTAGAAAATCCCATTATAGTCTATGGGATTTTTCTAATAGCCGTTTTAACCCGTTAGAGCCCATTATTAACGGACGTTATTTTGTGAAGGAAGATAGTAACGGAAGAAATAGTTCATGAACTATTTCTCCCGTTACTATCTTCCGTCACAAAATAACGGCCGTTATTAATAACGGGCTTTAACGGGTTAAAACGGCTATTAGAAAAATCCCATAGACTATAATGGGATTTTCTAACGGCCATATAGGATTTTGTAACTGCTGTTTTACTGCCGATTTTCTGACGGAACTTCGAAAACGGAGTAATTATGTAGTGTGAAAGGGGGCTAACACTTTAACGTATATTTACGTCCTTGGCGTATATTTACGTCCTTGGCCGGCTCCCGCGATATAACGCGGGGTCACGTGGTGACCCCGCATCATATCGGGTCGGTCCCGGCATGTATCTGAAGTGCCGTGCGCTATTGACCCTTTAGATGCGGCGTTCAAAGATGAACGCTGCGTCTAAAATGAAAGTGAAAGCTGCCCGGCTGCTCAGTGGGGCTGATCGGAACCACCGTAGTGAAAATGCGGTGTCCCGATCAGCTGGGACACGAGCGGAGGTCCTCTTACCTTCCTCCGGCGTGTCCCTTCGGCGATTGATTGCTCCAAGCCTGAGATGCAGGCTTGAGCAATCGACCGCCAATAACCCTGATCAATGCAAAGCTATGGCTTTGCAGTGAACAGGGTATAAGATCAGTGTGTGCAATGTTATAGCCCCCTATGGGAGCTATAACACTGCAAAAAAAAGTGTAAAAAAAGTTAATAAATGTTATTTAACCCTTTCCTTAATAAAAGTTTGAATCACCCCCCTTTTCCCATTAAAAAAAAAACATAAAAATAAATACAAACATATGTGGTATCGCCGCGTGCGTAAATGTCCGAACTATAAAACTATATCATTAATTAAACCACACGGTCAATGGCGTACGCGCAAAAAAATTCCAAAGTCCAAAATAACGTATTTTTGGTGACTTTTTATATCATGAAAAAATTAATAAAAAGCGATCAAAAAGTCTGATCAATACAAAAATGATACCACTAAAACTTCAGATTACGGCGCAAAAAATGAGCTCTCATACCGCCCTATAAGCGGTAGAATAAAAAAGTTATAGGGGTCAGAAGATGACAATTTTAAACGCATACATTTTTCTGCATGTAGTTATGATTTTTTACAGAAGTACAACAAAACAAAACCTATATAAGTAGGGTATCATTTTAACCGTATGGACCTACAGAATAAAGATATGGTGTAATTTTTACCGAAAAATATATTGAGTAGAAACGGAAGCCCCCAAAAGTTACAAAATGGCGTTTTTTCTTCAATTTTGTCGCACAATGATTTTTTTTCCCTTTTCGCGTAGATTTTTTGGGTAAAATGACTAATGTCACTGCAAAGTAGAATTGGTGGCGCAAAAAATAAGCCATAATATGGATTTTTAGGTGCAAAATTGAAAGGGTTATGGTTTTTAAAAGGTGAGGAAGAAAAAACGAAAGTGCAAAAAACGGAAAAACCTGTGGTCCTTAAGGGGTTAAGGTGTCCCAAAGAGGCTAGTAAAAAAAATGAAAGAAACGATCTGGTTGGTTGCTTTGGCAACTGCTCCTCCTCTACACAAGTTTTATTTTTTTTATAATTGTTTATTTATGCATCTTCCCCCTACACAAGTTTTGATAAATCTCCACCAATGTGTCTTTTTTTTTTTTCAATTTCTCCTCACAAATTATTATTTTTTAGTTTCGCTGTAGATTTTGTGGTGAAATGATTGGTCATTATAAAGTACAATTGGTAACGCAAAAAAACAGCTCTCATATGAGTCTGTAGGTGGAAAATTGAAAGCGTTATGACTATCAGAAGGTGAGGTGGAAAGAACAAAAGTGCACAAATGAAAAAAAAACTGCGTCTTTAAGGGGTTAATATTGAGAAGATGAATGCCTTTCCACATATGTCCTAAACCCTGACGTCATTTCACGCCTCCCTCCTACCTGAGCGCAGTACTCACAACAGGTAACAACAACACAGGAGACTCCGCCCCCACTCTTGGCCAGGGCGCAGGCGCAGTGCTGCTTTGCCTTGTGTAGACGACGGGGGTGGCACAACGTTGTTGGTTCAATAGATATCGTTCTACACGGAGCCGAAAGTAAAAGGTGAGTTTTGTGCGTGAGGTGACCCGGTTTTATGACCGGTTTCGCATGGTTTATGCCTGCTGCTCCCGCACCTTGACAATAATACGGTTCTCACCAGTCTGAATAGTGAGCGGGAGGAAGTGTTCGTGTGCGTTACCATGGTGACCAGTCACGCTGCTCTTCCCTGGTCACATTATATACATGGACGTGCGCTGCTAGTGTATTGTGGCTTCACAGTTTAGTCCTAAATAATTTAACTTGATAGAAAATGTGACTGAAACCTTAGTTTGGTGACACATTGTACTGTATAAGTGCCCAGTGTTTGCTTTTGTACTAGACTTTTTCTTTGCTATTTGTTCCTCATACGTTTATGTTGTATACTTATTTATACCTCAGGCAGTTCAAACCTACCCAGATGTCCCCATAAGTGTGTCTCAGCCTCAGATGCCCATAAGATCATGTTCACACTGATGGTTATCATGCTGAAAAGCAAAACACTGAATCCATGCTGTATCTTGCCTTTGGCTGATAGTTATAGTTTTGCAACATTTAAAGGAAGACTGGGAAAGCATAGACACCTACTCAAAAGTAGCTTTTTTTATTTATTTTTTGCTTTGTCAACAATATGAAAAAAAATCAGCATTGTGTAGATTGGTGTTTCCCAACCAATGTGCCTCCAGCTGTTGCAAAACTACCATGCTGGGAATTGTGACAGCTCACATGGGGCGGAGCCATGACATCACAATGCTCTGGCCCCGTGATCGACAGTAATCAGACTCGGAGCGAACATGCTCCTTGGACTGATTTTAACAGGGTGCGGCGTGCAAGATCACGGGGGTCCCCAGCGGCGGGACCCCAGCGATCAGGCATCTTATCCCCTATCCTTTGCATAGGGGATAAGATGTCTAAGCGCCGGAGTACCCTTTAAAGGAAGACTGGTTGGGAAACACTGGTGTAGACAAATAGAGAAAAAAAACACATGCACAATGATCTAAGGCTTCTCAGCAACATGTATTAAAGTAACAGGTCGTTAGTGTACTTTATGATCATGAAGTGCAAGTCCGCTAGCCACGTCACAGCCACCTGTAAGTAGCAGGTCCATAACATCCCTAGCATAAAATTGCGCTGCACTGAGCGGCGACCACCACAGCAGCAACACCAGTGCCCACGGGGGAACGACCCACTGGCAGAGCAGCCCCAATGCCACTCAAACCAGTCCCGGGGCCACACCTCCCCACAGACACGGCGCTGCAGCAGAAATGGACGCCGCACAGCACTGCACCAGTGTGAGCAGGTGTAAAATCTCATTCACCATATGCTCCCAGTCAGAAACTGGTTCGGGCGGCATTGGGGCTGCTCTGTTAGTGGGTCGTTCTCCCTGTGGGCACTGGCTTTGCAGCGGTGGTGGTCGCCGCTCAGTGCTGCGCCATTTTATGCTAGGGATGTTAGGGACCCACTACTTATAGGTGGCAGTGACGTGGCTAGCGGGCTTGCACTTCATGATCATAACGTACACTAACGACCTGTTAGTTTAATAA
The DNA here is from genome assembly GCF_029499605.1 of Hyla sarda. Classification (NCBI taxonomy): domain Eukaryota; kingdom Metazoa; phylum Chordata; class Amphibia; order Anura; family Hylidae; genus Hyla; species Hyla sarda. The sequence goes on from NC_079191.1 coordinate 236,945,422, forward strand.
ACAGGGGCGGACTAACAAAACTCAGGGCCCCTGGACCAAAAAAAAGTAAGGGCCCGCTAAGATGCTCCACCGCTGGTCACACTTCTGCCCGTATTCTACCCAAATCCCTCCACCAGCCCTACACACAAAATAAATTCATTTTATATATAAGAAACACTTTTAAGGTAGGTAAAATAATTTTAATTGACCAATAATACCAGTATACTATATACCACCACACAATAATATATATCACCATACAATAATTGGATAATACTGTCCTAGTGTACTGAATAAAACCACTGTACACAGACCGGTATACTACACAGGATCAGTATACTATATAAGGGATTACAGTTACATTAAGGGACTCTCAATTCTGTCTTTTCTGGTTGGCGTTGTCCTCTTTCCTTTTCCTCTGTCCGGATCACACCACCGTGTCATCTGCAGGACAAACATATTGGACTCTGCATTTTTCCAGTGCCCCCCATCCCCCCTCTCTACACAATCTTTCCATCTATAAGCCCCTAACTGTTATAAAGCCCTCCTTAGTGTCCTGCACAGTAAAATGGTAGGTAGGTAGCCAGGTAAATAGTTAACTAGGTAGGTAGATCAGGAAGCCAGATATGTAGGTAGGTGACTAGCCAGGTAGGTAGGTTGCTAGCTAGGTAGTTAGGCAGCCATGTATGAAGGCCAGGTATGTACATAGTTAGGTAGCCAGGTATGTAGGTAGGTAGCAAGATATGTTGATAGGTAGTTAGGCAGCCAGGTATGTAGGTTAGTAGTTAGGATCCAGAGTCTAGTCTCGGGAGGGGCATTATGAAAACCCCCTATGTAGTTAGTAGGAATTCCCTCACATTAGGTGTAGGCAGCAGAGTTCCCCCACAGTGGGTGTAGGCAGCGGGGTTCTTCCCACAGTGGGTGTAGGCAGCAGGGTTCCGTCCCCCCCACAGTGGGTGTAGGCAGCAGAGGTTAGAGTAAAAAAAAAAAAAAAGATGCTCACCTGATGTCCCACACAGCGATCTTCTCCTCTGGAGTGCAGCTGGAGCCCACATCTTCCTTCCTCCACAGTGCCGGTGCTGATGAGTGATGTCATCGGTGCCTGCACTGCGTGGGGGCGAAGGTCTCACACAAAGGCGGCGGCTTCTTCTGTACCGCACATACAGAAGAAGGTAGCGCTGTCCGCTGGGGATCCGGGACAAGTGTCCTGGATCCTTAGTTGCGGTGGGCCCTTTACCTGGCTGGGCCCTTGGACTCGTTCGATTGGACTGGCCGGTTAGTTCACCCCTGTTAATAAATGTTGCTGAAAAGCATTAGATCTAGGTGCATGTTGTGGATGTGCGACCATGTCTGTTTTTGTTTTTTTTTCACTATTTGAATTCACAGTGGTGTAGACAGTCAAGCCAATTCCCATTGAAATCAGTTTAAGGTTGTTTGCTGGTGAAATTGATGCAGCGTTGTGAATCGTGTCTAACTGGTATGTTACCACAGAATAGAACAACGAATTGTAGAGATTTTTGTGGGGATTTTCACTTGTGGATTAAAAGCTTAATATGCTAATGTTTAGAAGAATAGAAAACAATGTGGCCTTATTACAAGGGTGGTCCAGTATTAGGAAAATGCAGTTTATTTTTATTTATTTTTGTGCAAAAAAACTGCACTGCTCCTGTCCACAGGCTGTATCTGGTACTGCTGCTCAGCTCCCTTGAAGTGAATGAGACTGAGCTGCAAAACTCCTATACATACAGCTTGTGGACAGGACGGGTGCTGTTTTTTTTGCAAAAGAATTAAAAGCAGCTTATTTTTTTTTTTTTATATAATACTGGATGACCCCTTTAACGACCATAATTTTACATGTCTGTCTTAAAGGGGTTTTCCTAATTTGTTAAGAGGGCTCCCTGGCCCACTCTGGCCTGTTTGCAGCTGCCTGAGGTGGTCAGAGAGACAAAACTGGACTTACACAAACGGCATAGCCCGCAAGCTACGCTATTCACATTCCTCTCTGAGTCACGAAAACGGAGTAGCCTGCAGGGCTTTGCTGTTTGCACAACTCCGATTAAAGTAAATGGGAGTTATGCTAATGGTAAAACTTCCCTACTTCGCCTGCTTTTGGCTTTTCAGACCACCTATGGCCACTTCTGCAACACAATAGACACCTTTTTTTAAAGGGTCTAAATGGGTCAGGACCCGGTGGTGTCTGTTGTGCTCTGACCCTTTCAGGGTCCGTTGGACGAAAAAAAAGAAAAGCCAAACAGACCCTGAATGGGTTGGAACACAACACTGATCATAGCATTAGTGGTGCACAATTCTTAATAAATCTGATGTATCTATAATCTATTTTTCATGCAAATGTTCTGTTAATGTGTTGGGCCAAGGTAAGCCTAACCTTAGCCCCATCCAAATTTCCAAAAAGTGGCGTTAGAGTCTTTTGTATCCATACCATGTAAAAATGGCCTTTTTAAGGGGGTTGTCTGTTGAAAAGCAGCTTATCCCTAGCCACAGGATAGGGGATAAGTGACTGATCAGACCTCAATCTAATGTATGGGGCCCCCGGGGCTAGTGGACCTGCTGTGAATCATCTGCACTTTTTAACGCCTATTGGTTATATTTTAGGTACTGTTGTTTCTAATGGTATTATTTTGACTTGATACTAGAATTAAAGTAAAAACAGAAGATGTACTCTTCACGGGATAAGACATCAGACCCTTTTTATAAACCTCACAATACTGCCCAGAAGACAAGTGCTGAAATAATAAATGAAGCTAGAAATTCTCTTCGGACATTGAAAACAAGAAGGCCGTTCACACCAAGAGAAGATCAAAGAAAACTGTTTGGTCCTTTATCATCAAGGACATCGGATAACAGACCACCTTCCTCATTTAGGTAAGGAGTCTGTTTGAAAATCTTTCATTAAAGGGATATTCCGTCCTTAGACATCCAAAGGCGCTACTGGGACCCACCACGATCTCGGTGCATCACCTGTTCATTCTGTGCTGGGTGCTGCTCTGAAATGCTGGGTTTATGCGATGGAGACGTGATGTCACGCCATGCCCCCTCCATTAACCCCTTCCCTACCCATGGCATACATGTACGTCATGGGTGGGCGGGTTGGGTTTCCGCGTCATGACCGGGAGATGTCCGCTGCGATCACTGACATCAGAGATCGCGCCAATGTCTGTCATTTGACTGTTTAAATACTGTGATCTATACAGATCACGGCATTTAAACATTTAAATGCCACTATTTCCTGGTGTCTAGTGGTCCCATAGCCCACCGCAATGTAATCTCGGGAGGGCTATGGGTTGCTAGGGAAGCCCGAGGCATTACCTTGTCCTCGGCGTCTTCCCTGGCTCTGTGATTGCTTAGGGCTCCCTTTGGCAGCCCTTAGCAATCGAGCACAGAATTCATGGATCAATGTAATGCTATAGCATTACATTGATCTATGTAAGTCATCTGATGATGGCTTATGATAGGCTCTTAGGGTGGCCAAAAAGTGTGTATAAAAAGAAGTAAAAAAATGTTTTTTAAAAAAATCCCTCCCCTAATAAAAATTGTAATCACACCCTTTTTTAAATAAAACACTGTACAAAAAATAAAATAAACATATTTGGTATCGCCGCATGTGTAATTGTCCGAACTATTAAATAATGTTTCTGATCCTGCACAGTGAATGGCGTAAACGCAAAAAAATTCCAAATGCCAAAACTGCTGATTTTTGGTTACATTACATCACAAAAAAAATCGTAATAAAAAGTGATCAAAATGCCAGAACTACACAAAAGTGGTACCGTTAAAAACTACACTTCATGGCGCAAAAAATAATCCCGAACACACATCCATAGGTGGAAAAATGACCAATGACAGCAGCATCTAAAGGGAACTTTAACCCCTTAAGTACACAGCCCATTTTCACCTTAACCTGTTCAGGACCCAGGGCATAATTTTACGCCCCGGCGCCCTGGTACTTAAGGACCCAGGGCGTAAACTTACGCCCTAGCGGTTTCCGGTCCCTGCCGCGCCCGGGCAGAGATCGGAAGCGGATGCCTGCTGAAATGCTTCAGCAGGCATCCAGGGCAAACGCCGAGGGGGGCCATGTAGGCCCCCCATGTCGGTGGTCGCCGCAAATCGCAAGGGAAATCGCCCTTGCGATCTGCGGCGATACCGGGCTGAATGCTGAATTTTGCATGATCCCGGCTGTCACAAACCGCCAGGACCATGCTGAAGACTAGGAGCGAGGTGGCAAACCTCCTCCGATCCCCTGCGATCCGTTGGTTAGTTAACCGACCAATCGCAGGGGGGGGGGGGGGGGGGGCGGTTACTTCCTCCCGGCCCCTGAATGTCCGGAGAGGACGGGAGGAAGACTGGAGGACACGGCGGGGGATGGGGAAGTGCAGGGTCCCTGAAGACCCGGATCCCGGCGATGAAGACGGCGGCGACAGGTGAGTTCCTCTTCAGCCGTGGTCGGGCCCTTTACAGCAATGCATGTAAAGTGACATGCATTGCTGTAATGGAACCCTGTATACTACAACTCCCAGCATGCCCAGACAGCCCTTGGCGTCTGGGCATGCTGGGACTTGCAGTTTTGCAACATCTGAAGGTCCACAGTTTGGAGACCACTTCGCCCTTCCAGATGTTGCAAAACTACACATCCTCAGCATGCCCTTACTGTCCAGGCATGCTGGGAGTTGTAGTTCTGTAACATCTGGCCCTTCAGATGTTGCAAAACTACAACTTCCAGCATGCCTGGACAGTTTTGGCATACTGGGAGTTGTAGTTTTGCAACATCTGGAAGGGCACAGATTGGGAACCACTGTATTAGTGGTCTGCAAACTGTAGTCCTCCAGATGTTGCAAAACTACAACTCCAAGCATGCTGGGAGTTGTAGTTTGGCAACATCTGGCTCTAAAGATGTTGCCGAACTACTACTTCCAGCATGCCTGAGAATGTTTGGGAGTAGTGGTTTTGCAACAACTGGAGGCACACTGGTTGGGAAACATTGTCTGTTTCCTAACTCAGTGTTTCCCAACCCTTGTGCCTCCAGCTGTTGCAAAACTATAACTACCAGCATGCACTGATAGACTGTGCATGCTGGGAGTTGTAGTTTTGCAACAGCTGGAGGTTCCCTCCCCCCCCCCCGTGAATGTACAGGGTACATTCACATGGGCAGGGGGCTTACAGTGAGTATCAGGCTGCAAGTTTGCGATGCAGCAAATTTTGCGCGGCAGCTCAAACTCGCAGCGGGAAACTCGCTGTAATCCCCCGCCCATGTGACTGTACTCTAAAAGCACTACACTACACTAACACAAAATAAAAAGTAAAAAACACTACATATACACATACCCCTACACAGCCCCCCTCCCCTCCCCAATAAAAGTGAAAAACGTCTGGTACGCCACTGTTTCCAAAATGGAGCCTCCAGCTGTTGAAAAACAACAACTCCCAGTATTGCCGGACAGCCGTTGACTGTCCAAGCATGCTGGGAGTTTTGCAACAGCTGGAGGCACCCTGTTTGGGAATCAATGGCGTAGAATACCCCTATGTCCACCCCTATTCAAATCCCTAATTCAGGCCTCAAATGCGCATGGTGCTCTCACTTCGGAGCCCTGTTGTATTTCAAGGCAACAGTTTAGGGCCACATATGGGGTATCGCCGTACTCGGGAGAAATTGCCTAAGAAAAGGTGAAGTTGGGGTCTACACCAGCATGTTAGTGTAAAAAAATAAATTTTTACACTAGCATGCTGGTGTTGTCCTATACTTTTCATTTTGACAAGAGGTAAAAGGGAAAAAAGCCCCCCAAAATTTGTAATGCAATTTCTCCCGACTACGGAGATACCCCATATGTGGGTGCAAAGTGCTCTGGGGGCGCACAACAAGGCCCAGAAGGGAGAGTGCGCCATGTACATTTGAGGTGATTTGCACAGGGGTGGCTGATTGTTACAGCGGTTTTGACAAACGCAAAAAAAAAAACCACATGTGACCCCATTTCGGAAACTACACCCCTCACGGAATGTAATGAGGGGTGCAGTGAGAATTTACACCCCACTGGTGTCTGACAGAGCTTTGGAACAGTGGGCTGTGCAAAAATAAAATTTTGTACAGCCCACTATTCCAAAGATCTGTTAAGACACCAGTGGGGGGTAAATGCTCTCTGTACCCCTTGTTACGTTCCTCAAGGGGTCTAGTTTCCAAAATGGTATGCCATGTGGGGGTTATTTTGCTGTCCTGGCACCATAGGGGCTTCCTAAATGCGACATGCCCCCGAGCAAAATTTGCTCTCAAAAAGCCAAATATGACTCCTTCTATTCTGAGCATTGTAGTTCGCCCGTAGTGCGCTTCAGGTCAACTTATGGGGTACCTCCATACTCAGAAGAGATGGGGTTACAAATTTTGGGGGGTATTTTCTGCTATTAACCCTTGCAAAATGTGAAATTTGGGGGGAAACACACATTTTAGTGAAAAAAATTATATATTCTTTTACATATGCAAAAGTCGTGAAACACCTGTGGGGTATTAAGGCTCACTTTATTCCTTGTTACGTTCCTCAAGGGGTCTAGTTTCCAAAATGGTATGCCATGTGGGGGGGGGGGTTTGCTGTTCTGGCACCATAGGGGCTTCCTAAATGCAACATGCCCCCCAAAAACCATTTCAGAAAAACGTACTCTCCAAAATCCCCTGGTCGCTCCTTCGCTTCTGAGCCCGCCGAACACTTTACATAGACATATGAGGTATGTGCTTACTCGAGAGAAATTGGGTTACAAAAATAACAATCCATGTTCTTCTTTTACCCCTTGTAAAAATTCAAAAATTTGGTCTACAAGAACATGCGAGTGTAAAAAATGAAGATTGTGAATTTTCTCCTTCACTTTGCTGCTATTCCTGTGAAACACCTAAAGGGTTAAAACGCTGACTGAATGTCATTTTGAATACTTTGGGAGGTGCAGTTTTTATAATGGGGTCATTTGTGGGGTATTTCTAAGATGAAGACCCTTCAAATCCACTGCAAACCTGAACTGGTCCCTGAAAAATTGTGATTTTGGAAATTTTGTGAAAAATTGGAAAATTTCTGCTGAACTTTGAAGCCCTCTGGTGTCTTCCAAAAGTAAAAACATGTCAATTTTATGATGCAAACATAAAGTAGACATATTGTATATGTGAATAAAAAAAAAAATTATTTGGAATATCCATTTTCCTTACAAGCAGAGAGCTTCAAAGTTAGAAAAATGCAAAATTTTCAAATTTTTCATCAAATTTTGGGATTTTCCACCAAGAAAGGATGCAAGTTACCACAAAATTTTACCACTATGTTAAAGAAGAATATGTCACGAAAAAACTTTCTCAGAATCAGAATGATAACTAAAAGCATTCCAGAGTTATTAATATTTAAAGTGACAGTGGTCCGATGTGCAAAAAATGGCCGGGTCCTAAGGTGTAAAATGGCTGGGTCCTTAAGGGGTTAAAGGAGAACTCCAGAATATAAAAATTGTCCCCCATGCTGCCGGCAGTAAAAAAATAAAGATGTTCATACCTTCCTCCACTCCCCCCGAGGCATGCGGTAACCGGCTCTGGCCTCCGCCGCGATCCTCTTCCTGGTTCCTGGTGGTCGGCGAGTCATACTGCGCTCAGCCAATCGCCGGACGCAGTGAAGTCCCGACTCGGCCGGCCATAGGCTGAGTGGCAGTGTGAGAACGCTTCAAGACACACAATTCTTCACTACACTGGCACCTGCTGCCAGGGCCGAAAACGTCACACTGCCACTCAGCCTATCGCCGGCCGAGTCGGGACTTCACTGCGGCCGGTGATTGGCTGAGCGCAGTATGACTCGCCGACCACCGGCAACCCGGAAGAGGATCGCGGCGGAGATCGTTACCGAAGGCCCCAGGGGAGCAGAGGAAGGTATGTACATCTTTATTTTTTACTGCCGGCAGTATGGGGGACAATTTTTATATTCTGGAGTTCTCCTTTAAGGCCTCCAGGCCAAAACTTTTTCTTTACATATATCAACTGGCTCCGGAAAGTTAAACAGATTTGTAAATTACTTCGATTAAAAAATCTTAATCCTTGCAATAGTTATTAGCTTCTGAAATTGAGTTGTTTTTTTCTGTCTAACTGCTTTCTGATGACTCACGGCCCGAGAGCTGTGCAGTTCCTATGGGGTTATTCTTCCATCATGCACAGCTCCCGGGACGTGACATCATTAAGCAGTTAGACAGAGAACTTCAGAAGCTAATAACTATTGAAAGGATTAAGATTTTTTTAACCCCTTCAGGACCAAGCCCATTTTGGCCTTAAGGACCAGAGCGTTTTTTGCACATCTGACCACTGTCACTTTAAACATTAATAACTCTGGAATGCTTTTAGTTATCATTCTGATTCCGAGATTGTTTTTTCGTGACATATTCTACTTTAACGTGGTGGTAAATTTTTGTGGTAACTTGCATCCTTTCCTTGTGAAAAATCCTAAAATTTGATGAAAAATTTGAAAATTTTGCATTTTTCTAACTTTGAAGCTCTATGCTTGTAAGGAAAATGTATATTACAAATAAAAAAATGTTTTATTCACATATACAATATGTCTACTTTATGTCTGCATCATAAAAGTGACGAGTTTTTACTTTTGGAAGACACCAGAGGGCTTCAAAGTTCAGCAGCAATTTTCCAATTTTTCACAAAATTTTCAAACTCACTATTTTTCAGCGACCAGTTCAGGTTTGAAGTGGATTTGAAGGGTCTTCATATTAGAAATACCCCATTATAAAAACTGCACCCCCCCAAAGTATTCAAAATGACATTCAGTCATCATTTTAACCCTTTAGGTGTTTCACAGGAATAGAAGCAAAGTGAAGGAGAAAATTCACAATCTTCATTTTTTACACTCGCATGTTCTTGTAGACCCAATTTTAGAATTTTTACAAGGGGTAAAAGGAGAAAATTTATACTTATATTTGTAGCCCAATTTCTCTCGAGTAAGCACATACCTCATATGTCTATGTAAAGTGTTCGGCGGACGCAGTAGAGGGCTCAGAAGTGAAGGAGCGATAAGGGGATTTTGGAGAGTACGTTTTTCTGAAATGGTTTTTGGGGGGCATGTTGCATTTAGGAAGCCCCTATGGTGCCAGAACAGCAAAAAAAAACACATGGCATACCATTTTGGAAACTAGACCCCTTGAGGAACGTAACAAGAAATAAAGTGAGCCTTAATACCCCACAGGTGTTTCACGACTTTTGCATATGTAAAAAAAAAAAAATTCCACTAAAATGTGCGTTTCCCCCCAAATTTCACATTTTTGCAAGGGTTAATAGCAGAAAATACCCCCCCAAATTTGTAACCCCTTCTCTTCTGAGTATGGAGGTACCCCATAAGTTGACCTGAAGTGCACTATGGGCGAACTACAATCCTCAGAAGAGAAGGAGTCATATTTGGCTTTTTGAGAGCAAATTTTGCTCGGGGGCATGTCGCATTTAGGAAGCCCCTAAGGTGCCAGAAGAGCAAAAAAAAAAAACACACATGGCATACCATTTTGGAAACTAGACCCCTTGAGGAACGTAACAAGAGGTACAGTGAGCATTTGCCCCCCACTGGTGTCTTAACAGATCTTTGGAACAGTGGGCTTTACAAGTTTTCATTTTCACGGACCACTGTTCCAAAGATCCGTCAGACACCTGTGGGGGGTAAATTCTCACTGCACCCCTCATTACATTCCGTGAGGGGTGTAGTTTCCGAAATGGGGTCACATGTGGGGTTTAGTTTTTTTTGCGTTTGTCAAAACCACTGTAACAATCAGCCACCCCTGTGCAAATCACCTCAAATGTACATGGTGCGCTCTCCCTTCTGGGCCTTGTTGTGCGCCCCCAGAGCACTTTGCGCTCACATATGGGGTATCTCCGTAGAGAAATTGCGTTACAAATTTTGGGGGGCTTTTTTCCCTTTTACCTCTTGTGAAAATGTAAAGTATAGGGCAACATCAGCATGTTAGTGTAAAAAATGTAAATTTTTTACACTAACATTCTGGTGTAGACCCCAACATTTCCTTTTCATGAAGGATTAAAGAAGAAAAAGCCCCCCAAACCTTGTAACGCAATTCCTCCCGAGTACGGCGATACCCCATATGTGACCCTAAACTGTTGCCTTGAAATACGACAGGGCTCCAAAGTGAGAGCGCCATATGCATTTGAGGCCTAAATTAGGGATTTGCATAGGGGTGGACATAGGGGTATTCTACGCCAGTGATTCCCAAACAGGGTGCCTCCAGCTGTTGCAAAACTCCCAGCATGCATGGACAGTCAACGGCTGTCCGGCAATACTGGGAGTTGTTGTTTTTCAACAGCTGGAGGCTCTGCTTTGGAAACAGTGGTGTACCAGACGTTCTTATTGGGGGAGGGGGGCTGTGTAGGGGTATGTGTATATGTAGTGTTTTTAACTTTTTATTTTATTTTGTGTTGGTGTAGTGTAGTGTTTTTAGGGTACAGTCACATGGGCGGGGGATTACAGCAAGTTTCCCAGCGTAAAATTTGCTGCATCTCAAGATGCGAGAAACCCACTGTAAAAGCCTCGCCCATGTGAATGTACCCTGTACATTCACAGGGGGGGGGGGGGGTGCACCAGCTGTTGCAAAACCACAACTCCCAGCATGCATGGTCTGTTAGTGCATGCTGGGAGTTATAGTTTTGCAACAGCTGGAGGCACACAGGTTAGGAAACACTGAGTTAGAAACAGACAATGTTTCCCAACCAGTGTGTCTCCAGTTGTTGCAAAACTACAACTCCCAGCATGCCCAGAGAGCTGAAGGGCATGCTGGGAGTTGTAGTTCGGCAACATCTGAAGGGCCAGATGTTGCTGAACTAAAACTCCCAGCATGCCTGGACAGTCAGTGCATGCTGGGAGTTGTAGTTTTGCAACAGCTGGAAAAGCAAAGATTGGAGACCATTATACAATGGTCTCCAAACTGGGGCCCTCCAGATGTTGCAAAACTACAACTCCCAGCATGCCCAGACAGCCAAAGGCTGTCTAGGCATGCTGGGAGTTGTAGTTTTCAGACTCCTAGAAGCAGCAGTGAAGATCTTCACTGCTGCCTCTGAGGACCATATACTTACCTGCCGGTCCCGTCGCTGCTCGTCCACGTGGCCGGTCCCGCCGCTGCTCCAGGTAAGGCCGCCGGTCCCCGCGTGTTCCCCCTCTACGCCGCAGGTCCCCGCGAGCCCCTGCAGCCATCGTCCCCCGTTCTGCCCGACTTCCAGGGGCGGGCAGTGCGGGGGATCTGAACTTTCTCCCCAAATCACTGTGATTGGTCCACATGGACCAATCACAGTGATCGCTGACCAGGACCATCAATGGATGGATGGAAACAGCGGGACTTCTGCCAGTTAACCCGTGCGATGCTGCGCATCGCCGGGTTAACTGAATGTCATTTATAAATGTCGGGATGCGCGAACGCACTGCACAACCCGGCGTTTATATATGACATTCTGCGGGAAGGGGTTAATAGAAGTAATTTACAAATCTGTTTAACTTTCCGGAGCCAGTTGATATATATATAAAAAAAGTTTTTGCCTGGAATACCCCTTTAAGCATTAATAACTCTGGAATGCTTTTACTTTTCATTCTGATTCAGAGATTGTTTTTTCATGACATATTCTACTTTGTTTAGTGGTAAATTTCCGTCAATACTTGTATAATTTCTTGGTGAAAAATTCCAAAATTTGATGAAAAATTTGAACATTTTGCATTTATTTTAGGTACTTTAAAACTCTGTTTATAAATAAAATAGACATTCCAAATAAATTATATATTGATTCACATAAACAATATGTCTAGTTTATATCTGCATCATAAAGTTGACATGTTTTCACTTTTGGAAGACATCAGAGGGCTTCAAAGTTCAGCAGCAATTTTCCTATTTTTTTCACAAAATTTTCTAAATCGGACTTTTTCAGGGACCAATTCAGTTTTGAAGTGGATTTAAAGGGCCTTCATATTAGAAATACCCCATAAATGACCCTATTATAAAAACTGAACCCCTCAAAGTATTCAAAATGGCATTCAAAATGTATGTTAACCCTTTAGGTGTTTCACAGGAATAGCAGCAAAGTGAAGGAGAAAATTCAAAATCTTCATTTTTTACATTCGCATGTTCTTGTAGACCCAGTTTTTGCATTTTTACAAGGAGTAAAAGGAGAGAAATCCCCCTAAAATTTGTAACCCAATTTTTCTAAGTAAGGAAATACCTCATATGTGGATGTCAAGTGCTCTGCGTGTGCACTACAAGGCTCAGAAGGGAAGGAGCGACAATGGGATTTTGGAGAGTGAGTTTTTCTGAAATGGTTTTTGGGGGGCATGTCACATTTAGGAAGCCCCTATGGTGCCAGGACAGCAAAAAAACAAAACAAAACAAAAAAACACTTGGCATACTATTTTGGAAACTACACCCCTCAAGGAACGTAACAAGGGGTACAGTGAGTCTTAACCTCCACAGGTGTTTGATGACTTGTCGTTAAAGTTGGATGTGTAAATGATTTTATTATTTTTTTTTCCACTAAAATGCAGTTTTTTGCCCAATTTCTACATTTTTACAAGGGGTAATAGGAGAAATTGCCCCCCAAATTTTGTAACCCCATCTCTTCTGAGTATGGAAATACCCCATGTGTGGACATCAAGTGCACTGCGGGCGCACTACAATGCTCAGAAGAGGAGTCACATTTGGCTTTTGGAAAGCAAATTTTGCTGAAATGGTTTTTGGGCGGCATGTCGCATTTAGGAAGCCCCTATGGTGCCAGAACAGCAAATAAAAAGCCCCACATGGCACACTATTTGGCAAACAACACCCCTCAAGGAACATAAAAGGGGGACAGTGAGCCTTAACACCCCACAGGTGTTTGACAAATTTCCGCTAAAGTTGGATGTGAAAATGAAAAATTCGATTTTTTTTCACCAAAATTCTGATGTACCCCAAATTTTTCATTTTCACAAGAGACAATAGGAAAAGAAGCCTTCAAAATGTTTAACCCTATTTCTTCTGAGTAATTAAATACCCCATATGTTGATGTAAAGTGCTCTGCAGGCGAACTACAATGCTCAGAATAGAAGGAGCGCCATTGGACTTTTGGCTTTTGTAGAGAATTTGTTTGGAATGGAAGTCAGGGTCATGTTCGTTTAAAAATTCCCCATGGCGCCAGATCAGTGGACCCCCCCACATGTGACCCCATTTTGGAAACTACACCCCTCACAGAATTTAATAAGGGGTGCAGTGAGTATTTACATCCCACTGTCATTTGACAGATCTTCGGAACAGGTGGCTGTGCAAATGAAAAATAATTTTTTTTCATTTTTATGGACCACTGTTTAAAAAAATCTGTGGGGTGTAAATGCTCATTGCACCCCTTGTTACATTCATTGAGAGGTGTAGTTTCTAAAATGGGGTCACGTGGGGGGGGGGGGGGGGGGGGGTCCACTGTTCTGGCACCATGGGGGCTTTGTAAATGCACATGGCCTTCAATTCCAGACACTTTCTCTTTTCAAAAGCCCAATGGCGCTCCTTCCCTTCTGAGCATTGTAGTGTGCCGCAGAGCACTTTATGTCCACACATATATTTATATACTCAGAAGAAATGGTGTTACACATTTTGGGATAACACCAGCATTTTAATGGAAAAACTACTACTTCACGTCCAAATTTAACGAAAATTCTTCTAACACCTGTGGGGTGTTAAGGCTCACTATACCCCTTGTTGCGTTCCGTGAGGGGTTTAGTTTCCAAAATGGGGTCACATGTGGGTGAGGTTTTTTTTTTGCATTTAGGTCAAAACCGCTGTAACATTCAGCCACCCCTGTGCAAATCACCTCAAATGTACATGGCGCTCTCACTCCTGAGCCTTGTTGTGCGCCCGCAGAGCATTTTACATCCACATGTGGGGAATTTCTGTACTCAGGAGAAATTGCTTTGCAAATTATGGGGGTCTTTTCTTCCTTTTACCTCTTGTGAAAATGAAAAGTATGGGGCAACATCAGCATGTTAGTGTAAAAAATGTAATTTTTTACAATAACCTGCTGCAGTAGACCCCAACTTTTCCTTTTCATAAGGGGTGAAAGGAGAAATAGCTCCCCAAAATTTGTTAGGCAATTTCTCCCGAGTAAGGAAATACCCCATATGTGGCCTACCCCATATGTGGCCTACCCCATATGTGGCCTACCCCATATGTGGCCTACCCCATATGTGGCCTACCCCATATGTGGCCTACCCCATATGTGGCCTACCCCATATGTGGCCTACCCCATATGTGGCCTACCCCATATGTGGCCTACCCCATATGTGGCCTACCCCATATGTGGCCTACCCCATATGTGGCCTACCCCATATGTGGCCTACCCCATATGTGGCCCTAAACTGTTGCCCTAAACTGTTGCCCTAAACTGTTGCCCTAAACTGTTGCCCTAAACTGTTGCCCTAAACTGTTGCCCTAAAATATGTCAGGGCTCCGAAGGGATTTGCATAGGGATGGACCCGGATGCAAGAATTACACTTACCTCCGATACCAATATTACTATACGGCAGTGTTTCCCCAACAGGGTGCCTCCAGCTGTTGCAAAACTCCCAGCATGCCTGGACAGTCAATGGCTGTCTGGCAATACTGGGAGTTGTTGTTTTGCAACTTCTGGAGGCTCTGTTTTGGAAACACTGCCATACCAGACGTTTTTCATTATTATTGGCGGGGAGGGGTAACGGTGTAGGGGTATATGTATATGTTGTTTTTTACCCTTTATTTTGTGTAAGTGTAGTGTAGTGTTTTTAGGGTACGTTCACATGGGCGGGGGTTTACAGCAGATTTTCCGCTGGGAGTTTGAGCTGCAGCGCAAAATTTGCTGCATTTCAAACTTACAGCTAGAAATTCACAGTAAACCCCCACCTGTGTGAATGTACCCTGTACATTCAGAGGGGGAGGGGGCAAACCTCCAGCTGTTGCAAGACAACTCCCAGCATGCTCTTTGGCTGTCCGTGCAAGCTGGGGTTTTTAGTTATGCAACAGCTGGAGGCACACTGGTTGCAAAACACTGAGAGTTTGTTACTAAACTCAGTATTTTGCAACCAATTTGCCTCCAGCTGTTGCAAAACTACAACTCCCAGCATATACAGTCTGTCAGTGCATGCTGGGAGTTGTAGTTTGCAACACCTGGAGGCACACTGGTTGCGAAACACTTAGTTAGGTAACAAACTCTGTGTTTTGAAACCAGTGTGCCTTCAGCCTTTTGTGCATGCTGGGAGTTGTTGCTAAGCAACAGCAGGAGGCACGGCCTTTACTGCCTGCACATGCCGGATCCTGCCTGCGGCCCCTGTCTCTGCTCCGGGGGCCCCGATCCCGCTGGTGATATCGGGGGCCCCCACTTCAGGTACATACTCCTGGCACCCGCTCTCGCCCTCCGGAGTTGATTAAAAAAAAAAAAAAAAACATTTCCATTGGATGTCTCCTTTAAACTGTCCCTGGTGGTTTAGTGGTGTGATCTGTATGAGGATTCTAATGATTCCAACTAAAATTCCTCTAAAGGGACTAATAAAGTGTAATAAAAAAAAATTAAAGGTTTAAAAAAAAAAACACATTAACCTCTTCCATGTCAAAATTTCAAATCGCTCCATATTAAAAACATGTAAACATGAAAAAAAAATTTAATGGAATATTTGGTATTTCCACGTGCATAATTGTCCGAAATATTAAAATATAACATTATTTTTCCCATACTGTAAATTGTTTAAACGTAAAAAAAATGCAAGACTCCAGAAGGAAAAGCGATACCACAATGGTACCGATAAAAACAGGCTATGGCATAAAAATTATCCCTCATGCAGTCCAGTATACAAAAAGAAATTAAGTTTTATAGGGGTCAGAATTTTTTCATTTATTTTTACATTTTGTATAAAAAATGAAGGAAACAACACTTATTTGGTATTACTGTAATGGGGCTGACCTGAAGTATCAAAGTTTTTTGTTTTGGAGAATATGTTATGGAAAATTTGTCAATACAAAGTACAATTGGTCTTGAAAAAATCAAGCCATCATATGGGTGTGTAGATGGAAGAAACAATACTACAAATACCCTTATTAGGGAAGGCAATAAATGCAAAAACAAGTGCCATCCAGATGGAAGAAAAAAAGAGTTATGGCTATTTAAGAGTGAGCTCCCCAGCTCCACTGCTTCATCAATATTTACTCCCCCCGTCTTGAATCTTTTTGTTCATCCTTTTTTTGTTTCTCAGAACATAGTTATTTACATTTTGCCTCAGTTTTTAATAAAATGTGAATTCAAAAAGTATGTCAAACATTTTTGTTTGACCTGTACTTGCACACTTTTCAATTTCTAGTATTTACAAGCTCTTTTAAATAAAAACATTTTACAGATTTTCAGTGTCACAAACAACCAGTGATTGTTCCAACTGCACAACGAAAGCATCTTGGAGATCTGTTGTTATTTTACTAAAGCATATGGTTTCAGTTTAGTAATGTTTGGTATTACTGAACTCCCACATGCTCTTGTTTTCTATGTGAGATAGTCATGTTTATTTCAGAATCCATTTAGTGTTGAAAAGAACAATCCACCAATGCTTGATTTCAGGAACAGTCAATCCTAATGAGATTCAAGAACACAATATGATGTTTGAGCTAATATTTTAAAGGGGTATTTCAAGCAAAATTGAATGATTGCTTATCCTCATGAAAGGCCATAAATAGCCGTTCACTCACCAAAGCACTCGCCCAAAATCTTTTTATTCTTTAGCAGGAGAAACATACAAAATGCACTACATGGGAGACAGACAAGTGCATGGCAGTGGGGGTGTTCTCGAGCTATGGTCTATTTCACGCAAGTGGCGTTTCATCGGGCCCTTATTAATACCCTTCATATATATTCAGTAGTATGAACCATCAGAAAAGTTTGCCATTTTGCATGAAGACGTTTCACCTTGGCTTCCTTGTGGCACAATGTATTTATTTATTTTTACTGCTGAGGACCAAATTTTCCATCTTTGTTAGTTCTTCCATTTTTATTCTTTAGCTTTTTGATTTATCTGGGGGAAAGCTCGTTTACATCTGAAATCATCAAAATTATAGCTTCCATGTGGTACTTTCACTCAACTCACTCACTCACTCATAAAAATCCTAAACAATTCAAATGTGGAAATAACTGATATTTTATTACCAATTAAGTGGCTAGGCCTCCTTAATAGTTCCTTACCGGTTTCCTAGAAGGGTAAACAGCTCTTATGCCTCTAGTATACAGGTATTGTCAGTCATGCCATGTTGTTAAGATCTTCCTTAAGGGGTATAGTATTCTGGTAATTCCCATGCAAATGCAGAATGTAGAGTTTAACTTGACTTTATTTATACAGAAGGTCCAAAGCAAGCTTCAGCAGCGTGAAAAAATATTAATTGTGTTACATATAATCACTGACCACTTTGTTAGGTACTGGGTTGGACCCCTTTAGCCTTCATTCTTCATGGCATACTTTCTACAAGGTGCTGGAAACATTCCTCTGAGATTTTTGTCTGTATAGACATGATGACATTACACAGTTGCTGCAGATTTATTGGTGTGAATCTTCTGTTACAAATTTTGGGGGTCTTTTTCTCCTTTTACGCCATATAAAAAGGGAAAGTGTAGGTATACACCAGTCTGTTAGTGTAAAAAATATTTAATTGTAACGCCATTTCTCATGAGTAAGGAAATACCCCATATGTGGATGTAAAATGCTCTGCTGGCGCACAATATGGCTCAAGAGTGAGAGCGCATTATGCACATTTGAGACCTAAATTGGTGATTTGCACAGGGGTGGCTGATTGTACAGTGGTTCTGACATAAACGCAAAAAAATAAATACCCACGTCTGACCCCATTTTGGAAACTACACCCCTCATGGAATGTAACAAGAGGTATAGTGAGCGTTAACACCCCACAGGTGTTTGACAAATTTTTTTAAAGTTGGATGGGAAAATGAAAAAAAAGTTTCACTTAAATGCTGGAGTTACCCTAAATTTTTCATTTTCACAAGGGAAAATAGGAAAAAAGCCCCCAAAAATGTGTAACCCCATTCCTTCTGAGTATGGAAATATCCCATATGTGTATGTTAAGTGCTCTGCGGGCGCACTACAATGCTCATAAGAGAAGGAGAGCCATTGGGCTTTTGGAGAGAAAATTTGTCCAGAATTTAAGGTCATGTGTGTTTACAAAGCCCCCATGGTGCCAGAACAATGGACCCGCCCCCACATGTGACCCCATTTTGGAAACTACACCACCCCCCATGTAATGTAATAAGGGGTGCAGTAAGCATTTAAGTCCCAAAGGTGTCTGACAGATTTTTGGAATAGTGGTCCGTGAAAATGAAAAATGTAATGTAAATTGTACTAAAGATCTTTCAAATGCCAGTGGGGGTGTAAAAGCTCACTTCATCCCTTATTAAATTCTGTGAGGGGTGTAGTTTCCAAAATGCGGTCACATGTGGGGGTTCCTCTGTTCTGGCCCCTTGAAGGCTTTGCAAACGCACATGGCCCCCAACTTCCATTCCAAACAAATTCTCTCTCCAAAAGGTCACTGGTGCTTCTTTACATCCACATATGGGGTATTTCCATACGCAGGAAAAATTGTGTTACAAATTTTGGGGGCTTTTTCTCCTATTACCCCTTGTGAAAATGAAAAATTTGGGGTAACACCAGCATTTTAGTTAAAAAAAAAAAAATTACGTTTTTCAATTTCACTCCAGCTTTTGCGAAAATTTGTCAAACACATGTGAGTTTATAAGGCTCACTATACCCCTTGTTACGTTTCTTGAGGGGCGTAGTTTCCAAAATAGTATGCCATGTGTTTTTTTTTTTTTGTTTTTTTTGCTGTTCTGGCACCATAGGGGCTTCCTAAATGCGGCATGCCCCCCAAAACCATTTCTGCAAAACTCACTTTCCAAAATGACATTGTCGCTCCTTCCCTTCTGAGCCCTCTACTGCGCCCGCAGAACACTTTACATCCACATATGAGTTATTTCCTTACTCGAGAGAAATTGGGTTTAACATTTTGGGGGGGTTTCTCTCCTTTTACCCCTTGTAAAAATAAAAATAAATGGCTCTACAAGAACATGTGAGAATAAAAAAAAAAAAATGAAGATTTTGAATTCTCTCCTTCACTTTGCTGGTATTCCTGTGAAACACCTAAAGGGTTAACAAACTTTCTGAATGTCATTTTTAATACTTTGAGGGGTGGATTTTTCTAATGGGGGCAATTAATGGGGTATTTCTATTTCTTAATGGGGTATTTCTAAATTGAAAGCCCCTCAAATCCACTTCAAACTGAACGTGTCCCTGAAAAACTCAGATATTGACATTTTCATGAAATACTTTAAAGCCCTCTAATGTTCTCAAAAAGTAAAAACATGTCAACTTCATGATGCCAACATAAAGTAGGGTGGGTTCACACCACGATTTTGTTATACGGTTTCGGCATACGGTTTCATAAAAAAAAAAAAAACGTATGCAAACGAACAGAAAACGGTGCCCATAGACTTCCCATTCAAAACCGTATGCACCATAATGTATACGGTTGTCTTTGTTTTTCAAACCATATGGTCACGTCCCCTCCCATAGACTTGCATTGAGGGGGCGGGGCATGATGTCACACGGGGGCGGTGTCGTGACATCACGATACTCCGTCCCAGTGGTCGGGAGGCATAACACTGAGAGCCTCCAGCGCTTCCTGCAGTGCTTCCAGGTGGGTGCTGCATGCTAGATTGCGGGGGTCCCCAGTGGCGGGACCCCCGTGATCAGACATCTTATCCCCTATCCTTTGTCTTGGGGCCGGAGTACCCCTTTAAGGGGTTAATAATTAGTACCAACACTGGTGACCACAACTTGATTTCAGAGTATTAGTATTACATTCACATTCTTTAGCATCTGCATTAAAAGAGAACTCTGTCAAAAATTAACTTATTCCCTATCCAGAGGATAGGGGATAAGTAGCTTTTCGCAGGGGGGCCGTCCGCTGGGACCCCCCCGCGATCTCTGGGACAGGAACCCATCTCTCTGTGAGGAGTGTGTGTTGTCTACCAGTAGATGCCACACACTACATTCATTTCTATGGGAGCGCTGATGATGTCTGAGTGCTGTACTCATGTTCCTTCGGTGCTCACTGATCGCAGTGTCCTGTCCCGGAGATCAGCTGCATATCTCCTTTTTCTATTTTTATTATTTTGGTTCCATCTGAAAGAATTACATTTTGTACTGTTTTGTTTGTTATGCTACTTTATTAATACATATACAGCAAAATGTGCTTATGCATCTAATGCATTGTGCTAATTTCTCATAACATATAGAAGCTGTATAGCCTATATATAAAAGCATTCCTGCCCATATCCTTCTCACACTAATGGCATCCTTCTACATGGCTGTAACTGGCACTAATTCCACTTGTGGCATGTGCAATCACATCATTCTTCTCTTCCAGCCTGCATTCCTGTAGCTTTGAATCTCCTGATTCGAGACCGGTGTCAGGAACACGCTTAAGCCCTTTGCCACATGTGAGTATCTCACTACAGCATCATTTTTACGATCTTTATGGTTCGTGCATTAAGATGATATTGATACAAATTCAAAATCTGTACGCAGAGCATTAGAGATAACTGTGTATTTCATTAAGGCATTCACTGCATTTTATCTTAAACTATTATTTTAGCAGTCATTGTTTACTTAAATAGTAACAGTTCTGTCCACATAATCAATAAATCAATGTGGATGTAGTGAAAATGCTCTATAGTATCTGAAATTATTTAGAGGTCTAGTTCTGGATCTGGGTTTATTGATGGTTTAGTCTGGGGTCTCAATTTATTTAGGCACCTGGATTATTTTTGAGGTCTGGTCTGAGACTTAAATTTATTTAGGGGTCTGCTGTGTGTGTGAGGTATTTATCCTCTATGCAAGCTGTGTGTATAAATAAAGCTTAAAGGGGTATTCCAGGCAAAACCTTTATATATCAACTGGCTCTGGAAAGTTAAACAGATTTGTAAATTACTTCTATTAAAAAATCTTAATCCTTCCAATAGTTATTAGCTTCTGAAGTTTTCTGTCTAACTGCTCAATGATGATGTCACGTCCCGGGAGCTGTGCATGATGGGAGAATATCCCCATAGGAACTGCACAGCTCCCGGGACGTGAGTCATCAGAGAGAAGTTAGACAGAAAACAACAACTCAACTTCAGAAGCTAATAACTATTGGAAGGATTAAGATTTTTTAATAGAAGTAATTTACAAATCTGTTTAACTTTCCAGAGCCAGTTGATATATAAAAAAAAGTTTTGGCCTGGTATACCCCTTTAAAGAGTACCTCTCATGATCTTGTTCCAATTTATAATCCTCCCAGGTCACTGCCCCCATCATGATAAACCACCCCCTGCCTTTATTTTTAGTTTTCTACCTTGATATTGCTCTGTGTTTTCTGCTCAGTCTCAGTCAGATTCACAGACTGGGAAGGGGCATTCCCCAGCAGTGGTGACATCATCTGGAGCCATACAGGGGAGAACTTCCTCCCTCACTCTGCTACACACAGCCCAGAACAGTTCAGGGTGAGATGAGCGATGATTGGATAAGGCTGCACACACACACACCCCTCATCACTCCAGACTGCATTTCCTGATTTTGGACTTATGCCAGGCCAGCAGGACTCCAAAGTCTATGCAAGAGATGTCGGGAAATGTGCTCTGGACAAGTAGGCAGACACCTACTGGCAGCTTTTTTAAATCCAAATAAAATATAGAAACATTTTTTTTTTTTTGTACATTACAAAGATTTTTTATTTATTTACCATAAGGAGTGCAATAGCAAAGATTAGTTTTAATGAGAGTGCCCATTTAAAAAAAAAAAAAAATGGAAGAAGAAAGAAATTCCACCACAATGTGTTCATTTTTAATGCTATATATACGGTACATAATTACAATTAGATTTCCATGTAGAAAGTTTTGGGATGTATACATTAGGGAGCATTCAGTGTTTCTTATGCAAGTACCTCTTACATTTTCAAGTCTGTTGACCCCACTAACAAAATTGCTTCTATTTTAGAGATTTTGGACTTGGATTAATTTTTCACTACTTTCACTAGTTATACCGCCGCCTGTGAGAAGAAGTGCGTTTCAGTTTTTGTATAATGTCATGGTTCTAGAAGTTAGCTGGGAAAAGTATCTTCACATCTGGGTAGATGGGAAAAGTATCTTCACAATTAGACTTTGTCTAGGAATTAACATACAGTTAATCCTTTTTAAGATGACCGCCGTCAAAATTACCCGTAAAGGGGTGGGGTCTTCTCAAAGTTGCAGAGGCTCCTGTCTTTAATACCAGGGCCTAGGACAGAGGTTTTTCCCCCCCTCTATTTTCTTCAATTCATGTATATAGCACACATGACTGTGGGAGGCCTGTACCCCTCTATTTTTGCAGGGCAGTACAATTACCTCAACAAGTATATTATGAAAATGCTAGGAAATATGAGTCCTATTTATTTACATCCATCCATAGACATTTGTGCGTATATTCTCTATGGGCCTCGAGTCCTGTTTCAGTTTAAGAAAAACTGTGCATGTAGCATATATAGCCTTCTACAATTACAAAACTGAAGTACTTGTCATTCTGAATACAATGAAAATATTGCTAACCTTTAAAGCATACCCGTCGGATCCAACAAAAAAGTTTTTTTAAATATATCACTCAGTACCTAATCCTGACCATGTACATCAAATTTTTGTGTCTAGCAGCTTTTATTTATTTTTTTATTACACTTTTAATTTAGCTCACTAGTCTGAATTCCTCTCAAAGGGAGGGGGCGTGGCCTCACTGTGCAGGTCTCCGCCCCCTCCCTCAGTATGCTGTCTGCTCACATCTCCCCTAGCATTAGCAAAACTACAACACCCAGCTTGTCCTCACTGACCGTAGCGGGACACAAGCTGACAGTGGGAGGATTTTTCCTCCTGCTGTGAGCCCTGTGCTCAGCTGTCAATCAAGGGAGTGTGTCCATGACATAGGTGATGATGCGTGGACACAGCAGGACTAGTATGTGTCCAAGCAGCCGGGGAGGCAGTTTTTTGACTGGTTTTTTCATAGGCTCATTAACCTGTAGAGTATTCCTGCTTTGCATTGATAGCTAAGGGTAAGCATCCCCCAGCTGCCACGGGCAGTCAGCTGCTCACTTGAGTTATACATGACTTTCTATCTAGAAACAGAAATTGTATGCATTGAATCCAAAGACTACTTGTTTACTGTGCAGTATATCAAGGTGAATTAAATTCAATGTTTAAACATTGGTTTTTTAATTTTTTTTCCATAGAAGCCTAAGCTTCCATCTTCTGAAACAGAGGAGAAGGTTATACTATCAGCCCCTCAGCCACCTTTGCATGCAGTGCAACCAAAAAGGTCTTGTAGAACTCGGACACGCTTGTTGATAGCTACATCTCATGAAAGTGTTTTGGCTGATCCTAGTATTCAACAAGTATATGGTATGCATTTTTGACTTACTAATAGAAATATATCTGTGTATAGCAGGAGACTGTTTTAAGTTTTTATGACCTTATGAACTTTCACAATATCTTCCTTTCAAGAATACATATGGGCTGTTGGCAGTGCTGATCATATCTGCAAGTAACTAGCTGGTCATGCTGGAAAGTTTTATTTTGTTATTTTGGGGTCTGCAGATACAACCGAAGACCATTTTCACGCAATCTTAAGGGAGATCTGTTTTTATTTTCATGCTGCTTGC
The DNA here is from genome assembly GCF_029499605.1 of Hyla sarda. NCBI lineage: Eukaryota > Metazoa > Chordata > Amphibia > Anura > Hylidae > Hyla > Hyla sarda. Next base: position 236,969,155 of record NC_079191.1, read on the forward strand.
ACCAATGGTTTTTATAGTGGCATGATTCATTAAGGTCAACATAATTACCGTATGTTTTACACTGGCCAACTACAGTTATGATAACTGTGAAACAAGCAAATAGTGATGGTAATTGGTTAGTGTTAGACATATGGTGCCACAGTGACCTATCCAAAAGATGGGTGCTAAATTTCTGATCACTGGGACCCCCACCAGTCACAGAAACAGATGTCCCAAAACCTGATCTTCCTATGATTTTAGGCCCCACACTACAGAATTTCCACACAAAATTTCAACAATGAAATACCAGGATGTACTGACACAGTAGAGAAAGTGTAAGACAGCTCTACTAATGGTCATATCATGCAAAAAGTGAAATTATCCCGTGCAGGAGGAGCAGAGTTCGGAGAACATGGGTGCTAGATGAATGTGAAATAGAGACATCTGTATATGAATCCGTAGAAAGAAATTCACATCTGCACTCCCCTGTAAAAAACTTCACTTTTATTTCATCATCATCATAAAATACAAGTGAAATAAAAGTGAAGTTTTATACAGGTGAGTGCAGATGTGAATTTCTTTCTACGGATTGAAATACCAGGATGATTCCGCTCACAGCAGCATCCTCTGGAATCAGTGTTAACTGTCCCCAGCAATCTGCTACTACAGCGCAGACTTCTCTGTCTGATTCTTCTGGAAGATTGAACATGTTCAATCTTCTTTCAGGATCCAATTTTGCACCAGAAGTTCTGCTATAGAACTTCTGTATGTGTGACATCCATAGCAGAATCCCATTGCAATCAGTGAAAGTATGCTGCAACGGGAATCCATACAGAATTTCCATGTGGAAATCCTGCACAGAAATTCTGTAGTGTGAACAGGGCCTTAAAGGGGTACTTTGCTGCTGGACATCTTATCCACTATTTTTTATCACCATACTACCAAAAACACTTGGCAGAGAGGGTGTACCTCAACCAGTAATATTCACCCCCCCCCCCCCCCCAAAAAAAAAACCTTACAAAGAGGGACAAGTACACACATGCAAATCACCAATTAATACCAAAATACATCTTTATTATATCAATCTCAGAAAATACATACAGACAATAAAACTAAATGGACACCATAGCACAGACAGGAGAATATATATATATATATATATATATATATATATATATATATATATATATATAGCTACACATACATATAGAGCCTCAGGGTGCAATAACATGTGCAATGGATATAGGTAAGTAAAGCAAAATTAGTAATCTGGTAATAAGACTATATACCTTTTACATGTGCAAAATGGAAAACCACACTTACAAACATGCACAACAGCAGCAGAGCCAGAGGGGAAAATTTAAAGATCCTATAGTGATGCCCAGTCCATATGTACCTGGGGTATAGGGTGTACCTAGGTATAAAGTCTTATTAAAGTTCATAATCCAGCTCACCATTTGCTTATGAAGTCATAGTAGGGCAACTCGTATGGGAGAGCACGGAGACACAATGCACAAGTAAAAAATGTTCCTCCAGCTCCTCCTGAAAAAATAATGTAGATTCATTAAAGGGTACCTCTCAAAAAACTTTTGATATATTCTAGATTAATGTATGCAGAATAACTTTACAATTGCATGTTATTAAAAAATATGCTTCTTTCTATTTAATTTTCCACTTTGAAGAAATGACCACTAGGGGTCTCCCTACCAGTCCTGGCAGCAAGCATTTCAGACTCGTGCAGGAGTCCTAAACACTACGAGCTGCCAGTCTGCTTTGCTCACAAAGGAGAACACTCAGAGCTGCCAGCCTGCTTTGTTCACAGCCTGTTTGGCTGTGAACAAAGCAGGCTGGCAGCTCTGAGTGTTTAGGACTCCAGCATGAGTCAGAAATGCTGACAGGACTGGACGGGAAAAATACAATAGAAAGAAGCATATTTTTCATTAACATGCTATTGGAAAGTTATTCAACATTTATTAATCTAAAATATATCAAAAGTTTATTTGATGAGAGGTACCCTTTAAAACATAACTTTTACTGAGGCATGATTAAAACCTCCACGGATGACAAAATAAAGGTGAGATAGTCTTGTCCACATATAGTGTTATTACCAGATTACAAATTTTTCTTTACTTACCTATATCCATTGCACATGTTATAGCACCCTGAGGCTATATATGTATGTGTACCTATGTCTATACAGTATATGTCCTCCAGTCTGTGCTCTGGTGTCCATTTAGTTTTATTGTCTGTATGTATCTTATGAGATTGATATAATAAAGATGTATTTTGGTATTAATTGGTGATTTGCATATGTGTGCTTTTCCTCTTTGTATGTTAGGGTTTTTGGTGAATATATCTTATCCCCTTTCCAAAGGATAAGATAAGGATAAGATGTCTGATCGGGGTGTCCCATCGCTGGGGTCTCCTGCAGCACCCAGCATTCTAAACAAATGTCGGCTTCCAGCAGTAGTGGTCGTGATGTCACGGCCACTCCTCCTCCATTAGACATGAATGGATGGGGCGTAGTGTGACGTCATGTGGGGCGTGACCGTTATGTTACGATCACAGCTGCCCGCTCCAAGTGTTCTGAACAAAATGTTCCCAATGCTGGGGCACAGGAGTGCACCTTTAATAAAGAAGAATATGAATATAGTGGAATTCAAGCTATTCCCCCCTTTAAAAAAAAAAAAAAAAAAAAAAAAAAATATATATATATATAATATATATATATATATATATATATATATATATATATATATATAAACTTAATATGCTGATTTTATATCACCTCCAGGTTTTTGACTTGGTAAGTGATTACTGCTTTTGTAATTAATGTTGTAATGTTTGCTCATACAGGAAAGGGTTCGAAAATCTCAAAACAAATTCCTTTCATAAAGGAGGATGCTTCTGAACAAGACATAGCTTCCGATAACAACTTTGCAGACCAACCAAGCTCAAATATTGTTTGTAAGCCAGAAGCTCAAGGGAGAGCTGAAGTGACATCAAACCCAACATATAAAAGCCGGTTTGTGTACTTTAATTACTTAATGTGTTACTGTTCTGTAAGGTGTATCCCAGTGACAAAAATGTATCCCCTGTCCACAGGATAAGGGATACATGTCTAATTGTTAGGGGTCTGACCTCTGTGGCCTGTTATATGGATAGGGAGTAAGTTTTTTTGTCACTGGAATACTTCTTTATGGTAGAGTCACACGTTTTTGCTGCTGCATGTTTTTCTAAATATTGAAGTCAGCAGGTGGCAAAATACACAGCTGATTTTGCTACCATTTACTTCAATGGGTAGGAAAATATGCAGCAAAATTCGGCGCGTGTGACCCTACCCTTAAGGTTCTACTTACTATTTGTCATTATTAATGCTGTATCTTAGATTATATCTGATTACTGGTAACTTCCATGACCAGCTGCCAACCATAGAACATTCTGATGTGACCCTCAGGTCTGGTATAATAGGACAGGGTTCCAGTATTCCTGGAGTGTGGCAGGTGGAAACAGATATTCCCCATACCCCTTTCTGCTATTAATGAGAAGTTGTTATTGGTAAAAGAGCTAGGGATTGTGATTTATGCAATGCCCTATTTCATATGCATTTAAATGAATGGTTGCACTGGTAATATTTACAAGCAGTTAAAAATGTTCTTTTTTTCTTTAACCTATGGTTGCATATTTTGTAAATGATGGCCCAGTAATTTATAGTGCAGATAATTTCCTGTTAATATTTTTTTTATAGTTAACAATTCTAAAAATTTCTATATAGTTTCACTGGTCAACTAATTTATTGGCCATTTTACCAGTTCACAGTCTCGGATATTTGAAATCCATAAATTCCTTACTGTAAGCAAGACAGACCTCTAGTGGTAAAGTTTATGTTTCGCCGTACATTTTATGGTAATATAAAAGGTGACATTACAAAGTACAATTGATCGCACAAAAAACGCCCGCATATGGGCCTGTAGATGGAAAAATAAGAGTTATAGCTCTTAAAAGGTGAGGAGGAAAAACTGCAACACAAATTTGAAATTAAGGGGTTACATTTTTATTATGAGGAGGGTTTATTTCTATGTTAAAAAATCATTTTTTTTTTACTTTTAACACTTCTTTTCTATTATTAAGCCACTGCACTACCAATGAAGCATTCCAGGAAATAATTTTTTTGTTTATATAGTGCAGTATAGGCTATTATTAGTAAATAATATGGCAGTTTTGTCTGTCTTTTGCTTAGCTTTTTTGCTGAGGCAGGTATGGGATAGGCTCCATTTTGGTTTTCAAATGCACAATGATGTGGGTTCTGTAATGCAGCCTACATTTCCTATGAATCCTCTGGTTTTGGCTGGGTGTTTGATTATTGCATATGGTCATCTCATCAGGCCGCTAGTGCTGGAGATCACCCAAGTGAACTCATAAGTAGATTAATGTCAGTTCACACTGTGCAGTTTAGGTGCATTTTCCTATTCAAAGTGTGTTTTAGAGAAATACTGCCATGAAGAGAAAGTGATTTGACCTATTATCACAATTGAGATGTTTTATGAAGATTTGATGTCTTAAGGCTGTTTTCACACGTTTAATTTTTACAGCATTTTTTCCCACATTTCTACAGCATTTTAGCATTTTTTTGCAGTGATTTTTAAAAATTGTGATAAAAATTGCACGGTTTTACCATCTTTTGCACAATTGTGGTACAATATCAATTTTGCCATTTGGAGAAAATCACAGCAAAAACACAGAAATGCAGCAAGAAATTCAGTGTGTGAACACAGACTCAGGGAAGGTGGATAACTACTATATATTCTGATCCTATAGAGATAGCAAATAGAGCTGGGGGGAGTTCTGAGAGCTAGTAGGAGGGAATCTGGTAGGTGATGATTAGGCACTAGAAGATTTCTAAAGTCATACTTGTGATCCCATTACCAAATTAGAGTAAAAAAACACATGGATGCAGCTGTGCTGGAATAAAGCAAATGGTGCTGTAGGACTAGTGATAGTGAGTGTGCGTGATATAGACAAAAACAAAAAAAACTGAGTGCTTCTATATCCCCTATAGGACATTTGACGTAAATGTGCGCCCTAATGCAATGGTACTTAACGCACCAGGACGTACATTTACGTCCTGTACATGACGCAATCACTGGAGTGGTGTTCACATCATGCACCGCAGGTGCCACTGATAATAAAGGACATCAGCTATCATGCTGATATCCACCATTAACCCCTCAGATGCCATTTTCAATTATGATCGCGGGATCTGCAGCTCAGATCATCCAAGATGATCCCGTCATCCCGTAGTCGTCTTCTCTCGTCTGACATCAAGCAGACCAGAGAAGATGATCACTGTTAATACTGATCTGTGCTATGCCTATGCATAGCACTGAACAGTTTTAGCAATCTATGTCCTCTATGGGGACATAAAAAATGTAAAGTAAATGTGAGAAAAAAAAAGTAAAAAAAAAAAAAAATGTGAAAAAGCCCCTGCCCCAATAAAAATTTAAATCGCCCTTTTCCCCATTTTACAAAAAATTGTAAATTGAAATGGTAAATAAAAAGTGTAACAAACATATTAACAAACATATTTGGTATTGGCGCCTTTGTAAGTGTTCGAACTATCAAAATATAATGTTAGAGTAGCTCCCACCATCCTTTTTTTTTTTTTTCTGTCCCTGCCTATTGCCCATCTATTTTTACTATATTAAAAATGCCTTTTTGTCTGCCTGGTAGTGTGCTCACTTACCAGGCAGACTTCCCCAGCAGGCACAAGGCCACTGATGCTTGCTGGGGGGGCCGACTTCTGCCCGTAGTTCACCTATACAGTGTACCTCCAGCTGTTTCACCACTACAACTCCCAGCTTCCCCTGACATCTATTGGCTGTCAGGGCATGCTGGGAGTTGTAGTGGGGAAACAACTGGAGGCACCCTGTCGCACATCCTACGCCCCCAAACCCCGCCGCGCAACCTGCTCCCCCCCCAATCCGCCCACAGGAAAAAGACTTAAAGGAGTACTCTGGTAACCTATTAGGGGGGAAATGAAGCATAAATCAAAGTTATATAACATTGTAATGTACTCACGTTGTCCATATCAGCTTCTTCCCGGACTTCTCCTCGCTTTTCCATCTGGCTGGAAGCTGGTTCCTCTGATGACACTCGAACCGCGTCTTCCTCATGATCCGGCGCCATCTTCGCCCGGTGACTCATCGCTCCCATGAGTCACTGCGGGCTGTGCCGGCCTCCCAGCCCAGAGTCGGCTACTCCCCCAAAGTTAATTTATTCTGCGCATGCGCAGTACTACGCAAATAGCGTAGGGCTAATGCTAGACTCCTATCGCTGCCTACATTAGCCCTACGCTATTTGCGTAGTGCTATGCCTGCGCAGTACTACGTTAGCCGCGCGCGAGGCTCGTACCCTGAGAGCTGACAGGGACGGGGAACAGAGCCGCGCTCGGCATTCTTGTGACATCGCTAGTGGGCACAGGGACCCCGCTACCGGTGATGGTAGCGATGGGAGGCATTCTTGTGATGCCGCTAGCGCAGTGTTTCCCAACCAGGGTGCCTCCAGCTGTTGCGAAACTACAACTGGGTGTACTTGTAGATCACAGACTACAGAATAGCATGCAATGTCAGGCTGCTGCTTCCAAAGCCGGCAGGATATTGTCATGTATCAAAAGAGGCATGGACTCAAGGGACAGGGACATAATACTCCCCCTTTATAAAGCATTGGTACGGCCTCACCTGGAATATGCTGTTCAGTTTTGGGCACCTGTCCATAAAAGGGACACTGCGGAGTTGGAAAGGGTGCAGAGACGCGCGACTAAACTAATATGGGGCATGGAACATCTTAGCTATGAGGAGCGATTAAAGGAGTTACAATTGTTTAGTCTTGAGAAGAGACGTTTAAGGGGGGATATGATAAACGTATATAAGTATATTAATGGCCCATACAAAAAATATGGAGAAAAACTGTTCCAGGTTAAACCCCCCCAAAGGACGAGGGGGCACTCCCTCCGTCTGGAGAAGAAAAAGTTTTGTCTCAAGGGGCGACACGCCTTCTTTACTGTGAGGACTGTGAATTTATGGAACGGTCTACCTCAGGAACTGGTCACAGCAGGAACAATTAACAGCTTTAAAACAGGATTAGATACATTCATGGAACAAAATAACATTAATGCTTATGAAGAAATATAAAATCCCATCCCTTCCCCAATATCGCGCCACACCCCTACCCCTTAATTCCCTGGTTGAACTTGATGGACATATGTCTTTTTTCGACCGTACTAACTATGTAACTATGTAACTCCCGGGCATGCTGGGAGTTGTAGTTTTGCAACAGCTGGAGGCACCCTGGTTGGGATACACTGCTCTAGTGGGCACATGGAAGGGGGCGTCACAATTTTATTATAATTTCCTGGGGGGGGGGGGGAGAGGAGGGGGAGAGAGCAGCAGCTAACAGGAAGCTGGCTCAGGGAGTCATGGGAAATGTAGTCTTTATGACATGGCTGCTTACTGCTACAGGTGGCAATTACGAGAGAATGGCTGGGCCAAATTTGACAAATGAGGTATTGTTGGAAAGGTCTTTTGAAAGAGCTATCAGATGAGGTAAACTTTTTTTTTTTTTTTTTTTTTTTTTTTAGTACCAGCGCTCCGGAGTACTCCTTTAAGTGCAGGGTGAAATTCTAGTACTACAACATATAAAAAAAGAAAAAAAAAGTTCATGAAAGTGCCCATTTAATTATCCTGTTTAAATCACACAACAAGAGCAAAAGGCTGGCAACCACTAGTAAAGCACACCAACACCTGTACATGAGGTAATAAATTGAATTTATTCACATAGACAAAAGAAAAGTGGGAAAAACAACCACCATTAAAAACACTTAAAACCACATATGAGCATCAACCCCCAGTGCAAGAAATACAATAATTGTAAATATACCTACAAATAAGCAATAAATGTGTGTGTGTTTATGTGTATATATAATATATAGATTTATTTATTTTTACTTTTGGGCTATTGTTGGCCATTTATATTCATTTAACTAGAAGGGGTTCTGGCGTCCTTTTTTCATTTATATGTGTACAGGACTGTTTTTCACCATGTATGCTATTGAGCATGAGCTAGGAGGTTGAGATAGGATTACATTCCTATGCTCTGTGTATTCATATGTGGTTTTAAGTGTTTTTAATGGTGGTTGTTTTTCCCCCTTTTCTTTTCTTTGTGAGTAAAGTCAATTTATTACCTCATGTACTGGTGTTAGTGTGCATTACTAATGGTTGCCAGCCTTTTGCTCTTGTGTGATTTCTAGATTTCAGGCAACCTTTTGCACCCATGTTGATTATAGTCGCAGTGCCCATTGTTTTTTGTCTAATGAACAGCACAAACTTTAAAAAAAATAAAAATAAAAATCAGAAATTGCTTCTTTTTGGTTACATCACATCCCAGAAAATACAGCCCCGTATACGGAAAAGTAAGCGAGATAGAGGGGTCAGAATAGGGTGATTTGAAACATACAAATTTTGTTTAAAAAGTTCAATTTTGTTTAAATAGTACAATAAAAGTAAAGCATGTAAACATGGGTATTATTTTAATTGTAATTGCCCACAAAATAAACATGTAATTTTTACCTTAAAGTGCGCTGCGTAAAAATAAAACCCTCCAAAAATAGCAAAAATGGTGTTTTATTTTCAATTTCCCCACAAAATAAAATGTTTTTGGTTGGGCTGTACATTTTATGGTTGAATAAAAGGTGTCATTACAAAGTAAAATTTGTCTTGCAAAAAACAAGCCCTTATATGTCTGGGATGGAAAAATAAAAGTTATGGATTTTAGAGGGCAAGGAGGAAAAAACGAAAATGCAAAAATTTAACTGGGGAGATTTGTGTAGAGAAGCAGTGGTGCAGAGGCCTGCTTAAAAATGAAAGAAGCAATCTGATTGGTTTCTATGGACGACTGCATCACTCTTCCTCTACACTAGTTTTGATAAATCTTCCCTCATAGTCTCAAAAGAAAATGGAAACACCTCTGCGGAGGGATCGCAGTTTCGGGAGCTGAAGGAAATGAGAAGGCCACGAGGAAAAACGAGAGTCATCCATCACTTCAGCTCCACATGCATCAATTGACGAGCTACTAACACACCTTTGGCCCTCCAAAGCTCAAAGAAGCGGTTCTCGAAATTCTACAAGAAAGAAATTCTACCATAATTCTATTCTACTGATACCACAGAAATTAAGATGCCCCGACAGCATAGGCTTTGCAAATGGCTTTGCAAGCTAAAATGCCATCTCTGATTACGAGGGACCTTTTTACATGGGTTGGGAGATAAGGTATACAAGTGTGAAGGCCAGCTTCTATGGGAAGACAAAATCTGCCGCAAATACACAATTTAAGTAGTAACTAGACTACTAGCCAGTCCATGACATGGTGGAAGATACAGGAAAGGATTTAGCCATGAATATAAGGGAAACCCATTCTGCCATCAGCCCTAAAATGCAGATCGCTTCTTTTATTTTTGAAAAGGCCTCTGAAAAATGAAAGAAGCAATCTGATTGGTTGCTATGGGCAACTAAGCAACTTTTTCTCTGGACAGGTTTTTATAAATCTCCCCAGTGGACTGGTAGAAACTGTTGTCAAATTCGGATACAAAAGGTAAATGGGAGATCTTCAAATATACAATTGAAACCAAATTCCACATGGCTCGCAATAAATGATGGAAAAAAAAATACAAATACAAACTGGGGATTAAGAGAAGGCAGAGCTACTGAATGGTTTCTTTAGCTCTGTCTATACAAAAGAGGAGTTGATATAGGCGGGGCGTGTGCTGTTAACACTTTTAACCCCTTAAGGACCAAGGACGTACCGGTACGTCCTTGGTCCTGCTCTTCCGATATAACGCGGGGTTACACAGTAACCCCGCGTCATATCATGGCGGGCCCGGCGTCATAGTGAAGCCGGGACCCGCCTCTAATAGCGCGCAGCGCCGATCGCGGCGCCGCGCGCTATTAACCCTTTAGCCGCGCGCTCAGAGCTGAGCCGCGCGGCTAAAAGTGAAAGTGAAAGTTCCCGGCTAGCTCAGTCGGGCTGTTCGGGATAGCCGCGGCTAATCGCGGCATCCCGAACAGCTGACAGGACAGCGGGAGGGCCCCTTCCTGCCTCCTCGCTGTCCGATCGCCGAATGACTGCTCAGTGCCTGAGATCCAGGCATGAGCAGTCATCCGGCAGAATCGTTGATCACTGGTTTCTTATGAGAAACCAGTGATCAACATAGAAGATCAGTGTGTGCAGTGTTATAGGTCCCTATGGGACCTATAACACTGCAAAAAAAAAGTGAAAAAAAAAAGTGAATAAAGATCATTTAACTCCTCCCCTATTAAAAGTTTGAATCACCCCCCTTTTCCAATAAAAAAAAAACACAGTGTAAATAAAAATAAAAATAAACATATGTGGTATCACCGCGTGCGGAAATGTCCGAATTATAAAAATATCTCATTAATTAAACCGCTCGGTCAATGGCGTGCGCGCAAAAAAATTCCAAAGTCCAAAATAGTGCATTTTTGGTCACTTTTTATATCATTTAAAAATGAATAAAAAGTGATCAATAAGTCCTATCAATGCAAAAATGGTACCGTTAAAAACTTCAGATCACGGCGCAAAAAATGAGCCCTCATACCGCCCCATACACGGAAAAATAAAAAAGTTATAGGGGTCAGAAGATGACCATTTTAAACGTATTAATTTTCCTGCATGTAGTTATGATTTTTTCCAGAAGTCCGACAAAATCAAACCTATATAAGTAGGGTATCATTTTAATCGTATGGACCTACAGAATACATATCAGGTGTCATTTTTACCGAAAAATGTACTACGTAGAAACGGAAGCCCCCAAAAGTTACAAAACAGCGTTTTTTTTTCAATTTTGTCGCACAATGATTTTTTTTCCCGCTTCACCATAGATTTTTGGGCAAAATGACTGACGTCATTACAAAGTAGAATTGGTGGCGCAAAAAATAAGCCATCATATGGATTTTTAGGTGTAAATTTGAAAGAGTTATGATTTTTTAAAGGCAAGGAGCAAAAAACGAAAATGCAAAAACGGAAAAACCTCCGGTCCTTAAGGGGTTAAAGGAGAAGTCCCATGCCTAGAAGTAGAGATAAACATATCCTCTAGCTGCAGGATAGGGGATAAGTTTTAGATTGTGGGGGGTCCTGACCGCTGTGGCCCCCGCTATCTCCTGTACAGGGCCTGGCTCTCCCCCAGAGCAGCGCGTTACAACCCTGCCCGAAGCGGGGCCGTTACACCTCCCCTATATATCTCTGTGAGAGCCATTCAGCTATCTTTGGCTCTCCCATAGAAATATATGGAGGGGGGTGTGGCGGGCCCCGCTTTGATCAGGGGTCATGATGCGCTGCTCTGGGGGAGAGCCGGGGCTACGTACAGGAAATTGGGGGTAGCCACAGCACTCGGACCCCCCGTGATCTAAAACCTATCCCCTATCCTGTGGATAGGGGATAAGTTTTTCTGTACTCCTAGACATGGGACTTTTTCTTTAAGCACTGAACTGGCCTAATGTAGATATGGTCAAAGGTAGACTAAATAAAATGAATGTAAGTAAAGCTCAGAGAACTCCATAATGTACCCTTGTTCATAATATTTAGAGATACTTTTGGTGACTGGTTATTGTCTGAAGTAACTACTTGAGTGGTTGTGAAATTACATTGATTCAAAGTTTTGCTTTAGCTATGTTTTTTGTTTAAACATTAACCCTATCGCTGTTTGTTTTTGACTGTTTAGGCATGCTGATGGAAACCAAAGCATATCTCCATCTTCTAATGAATCCAAGAAGGCCTTGCACAGAGGTAAAATAGCTGGTATGTGTTTGAGCTATAGGTTGTTATACCATATATATTTATATTACTGACAGTATGTTTCAATGTTAAGTCAAGGGTACAATAGAAAGTTCTATATACTTTACCTATGCCTATCACTTGTATCGCTGGGGAAAAATGTAATTGTCAATTACTTTTTTTTTTTTAAAAGCCCTAATGTGGGACACAGACCGCAGAGGGTAATTGTAGGCAAATTTATTCTCTCAGCCCCTTCAATGCAATTTAACAGTGGCCCCCCTTTTGTTCTAGGGGCACAAGTGCTGGGCACCCATCCAACAACCCATCATGGACTTTGTCTCTTCACACCCAATCTGGGTCCAGATTTATCAATGTGTGAGAGGAAACACTGGAGAGCTTTACCCCCAGCAACTGATCACAGCTCATCTTTAAATTTACCAGAGCTCATTAAGATATGAAAGCTGAACTTATGTTGTTATGGGCACAATCTCTCCAGTTTTTCCTTTCACACATTTTGATAAATCAGGGCCATGAACGTAAGAGTTATGCTTTTAAGTGAAAACAGCACTGTTAACCATGTTAGCAAAAACTTACAAAAGGTACTGATCCTTCTTGCAGAGTAGGCTACCTCTCTCTTGCTCCACACATCCAAAGTCTTCCCAGTAGGTGACCTACACATAAATAGTATGTTGCCTGCAGTACAACTTCAAATGATAATATTGTAGGCTTAACTAGAAACCTCCTACATAGGACACACCTAACAACAAAAGATGATGATGCTATAAATCACTGCAATTGGTCCATTGCCATGCTGCTGTAAAACACATAATACTGACATTTAGTTTAAGTATTTTATTGGATGTAAATGTGCGTTTGGAAAGTCTTAAGACTTTTCCACTTTTTTCCAATTTTTTTTGTTAATCTGCACTCACGTACCCCATAAGGAGCATGTTGAAACTTTACACTTTATTAATAAGGAAAAACTAACATTCCACACAGGCAAAAGTATTCAGACTATTTAACACTTGAAATTTTTGATAATCTTTGAAGCATGTGAACACCTTAATTTAAATCCACCTGTGCTGAGGTCAGTTGATTGGGCATAATTTGGAAAGACACACCCCTGTCTATATAAGGTCTTGCAGCTGACAATGCATATAAGTGAAAAAACCAAGCCATGAGTAGGAAAGAACTGCTTTAGAGCTCAGAGACCGGATTGTGTGGAGGCACAGATCTAGAGAAGGGTACACAAATATTTCTGCTGCACTGAAAGAGCACAGTGGCCTCCATATTTCTTAAATGCAAGAAGTTTGAAACAACCAGGGCTCTTACTAGAGCTGGCTATCCCACCAAATGATGGAAGAAACATGTAGAAGGTCATTCATTACTGCAGCACTCCACCAATCTTTACGGACTTTATGGCAGACTGGCCTTTTCTGAATAAAAGACACATAAAAGCCTGCCTGGGTTTCACAGACTGTAAGAAACTAAAGATTGAACTTTTTGGCCTTAATACTAAGCTGCAAGTCTGAAGAAAACCAGACACTGCTCATCACCTGACTAATACCATACCATCTGTACAGTGAAGCATAATGGTGGTAGCATCATGCTTTGAGGGTGTTTTTCAGCCACTGTGATAAGATGAGCAGTCAGAGTTGAGGGAATGCTGAATGAAAACCTGACTTAGAGTGCTTTGAACCACAGTTTGGGCTGAAGGGTTACTTTCCAACAAGACAATGACCCTAAGCACAGAACCAAGACGACACAGGAGTGGCTTAGGCACAGCTCTGTGAACGTCCTTGAGTAGCTCAACCATATCCCTAACTCAAACCCAATCGAACATCTCTGAAAAGATCTGAAAATGGTTGTCCCCAGACAGTCCCCATCCAACCTAACAGAGCTTAAGAGGATCTGCAGAGAATTTGCAGAAAATCTTGAAATCCAGGCATCATACCCAAGAAGACTGGAAACTATAATTTCTGGGAGAATCTGACACCCTGTTCACCCACACTAAACCCAATATACTGGGTTTTAGTGCGGGTAAACAACTTTATAACCCCTTAAGGACCAGGCCCATTTTGGCCTTAAGGACCAGTGCGTTTTTTGCACATCTGACCACTGTCACTTAAAGCATTAATAACTCTGGGATGCATTTATTTTTCATTCTGATTCCGAGATTATTTTTCCGTGACATATTCTACTTTATGTTAGTGGTAAAATGTTGTCGATACTTGCATAATTTCTTTTGCATTTTTCTAACTTTAAAGCTCTCTGGTTGTAAGGGAAATAGACATTCCAAATAAATTATATTTTGATTCACAAATACAATATGTCTACTTTTATGTTTGCATCATAAAGTTGACATGTTTTTACTTTTGGAAGACATCAGAGGGCTTCAAAGTCCAGCAGCAATTTTCCAATTTTTCACAAAATTTTCTAAATCTGAATTTTTCATGGACCAGTTCAGGTTTGAAGTGGATTGGAAGTGGAAGTGGATTGGCTTTCTTATTAGAAATACCCCATAATTGACCCCATTATAAAAACTGCACCCCTCAAAGTATTCAAAATGGCAGTCAGTAAGTGTGTTAACCCTTTAGGTGTTTCACAGGAATAGCAGCAAAGTGAAGGAGAAAATTCCAAATCTTCATTTTTTACACTCTCATGTTCTTGTAGACCCAGTTTTTAAATTTTTACATGGAGTAAAAGAAGAAAAATCCTCTGAAAATTCGTAACCCAATTTCTCCCGAGTAAGGAAATTCCTCATATGTGTATGTCAAGTGTTCGGCGGGCGCAGTAGAGGGCTCAGAAGGGAAGGAGCGACAATGTGATTTTGGAGAGAGTTTTTCTGAAATGTTTTTTTTTGGGGGGATGTCACATTTAGAAAGCCCCTATGGTGCCACAACAGCAGAAAACCCCCCCACATGGCATACCATTTTTGAAACTACACCCGTCAAGGCAGGTAACAAGGGGTCCAGTGAACCTTAACACCCCACAGGTGTTTGACGACTTTTCGTTAAACTCGGATGTGTAAATAAAATAAAAAATTCTTCACTAAAGTGCATTTTCTCCCCCAAATTTACCATTTTTAGAAAGGGTAATGGGAAAAAATGCCCCTCCAAATTTGTAACCCCATCTCTGAGTATGGAAATACCCCATGTGTGGACGTAAAATGCACTGCGGGCGAACTAAAATGCTCAGAAGAGAAGGAGTCACATTTGGCTTTTGGAAAGCAAATTTTGCTGAAATGGATTTTGGGGGCATGTCGAATTTGGAAGCCCCTATGGTGCCAGAACAGCAAAAAACAAACAAACACATGGCATACTATTTTGGAAACTAAACCCTTTAAGGAACGTAACAAGGGGTACAGGGAGCCTTAACACCTCTCAGCTGTTTGACCACTTTTTGTTAAATTTGGATGTTTAAATGAAAAAAAAAAATGTTTTTTTTTTTACTAAAATGCAGTTTTTCCCCCCAGATTTTTAAATTTTTACATAGGGTAATAGGAGAAAATGACCCCCAAAATTTGTAACACCATTTCTTCTGAGTATGGAAATACCCCATGTCTGGACGTCAAGTGCTCTGCTGGCACACTACAATGCGCCATTGAGCTTTTGGAAAGAGAATTTGTTTGGAATGGAAGTCAGGGGCCATGTGCGTTTACAAAGACCCCCCTGTGGTGCTGGAACAGTGGACCCCCCCCACATGTGACCCCATTTTGGAAACTACACCTCTCACAGAATTTAATAAGGGGTGCAGTGAGCATTTACACCCCACTGGCGTTTGACAGATCTTTGGAACAGTGGGCTGTGCAAATGAAAAATAAAAAAAAAATCTGTCGGACAACTGTGGGGTGTAAATGCTCACCATACCCCTTATCAATTACATGAGGGGTGTAGTTTCCAAAATGGGGTCACATTTGGGGGGGGGTCCATTGTTCTGGCACTATGGGGGCTTTGTAAACACACATGGCCTTCAATTCCGGACAAATTATCTCTCCAAAATCCCAATGGCGCTCCTTCTCTTCTGAGCATTGTAGTGTGCCAGCAGAGCACTTTACATCCACATATGGGGTATGTTCTTACTCAGAAGAAATGGGGTTACAAATTTTGAGGGGCTCTTTTCCTATTTTCCCTTGTGAAAATGAAAATGGAAAACAGCATTTTAGTGAAATTTTTTTTTTTTCCCATCAAACTTTAACGAAAATTCGTCAAACACCTGTGGGGTGTTAAGGCTCACTATACCCCTTGTTATGTTCCATGAGGGGTGTAGTTTCCAAAATGGGGTCACATGTGGGTATTTATTTTTTTGCGTTTTGTCAGAACTGCTGTAAAATCAGTCACCCCTGTGCAAATCACCAGTTTAGGCCTCAAATGTACATAGTGCGCTCTCACTCCTGAGCCTTGTTGTGCGCCCACAGAGCATTTTACGCACACATATGGGTTATTTCCGTACTCAGGAGAAATTGCGTTACAAACAATGGGGGTCCTTTTTTTTTCTTTTTACCGCTTGTGAAAATAAAAAGTATGGGGCAACACCAGCATGTTAGTGTAAACATTTAAATTTTTTTTACACTAACAGGCTGGTGTAGCCCCGAAATTTTTCCTTTTCATAAGGGGTAAAAGGAGAAAAAGCCCCCCCCCAAAAAAAATTGTAGCGCAATTTCTCCAGAGTACGGAAATACCCCATATGTGGCCCTAAACTGTTTCCTTGAAATACGACAGGGCTCTGAAGTGAGAGAGCGCCATGTGCATTTGAGGACTAAATTAGGGATTGCATAGGGGTGGACATAGGGGTATTCTAGGCCAGTGATTCCCAAACAGGGTGCCTCCAGCTGT
This sequence comes from Hyla sarda, assembly GCF_029499605.1. Lineage (NCBI taxonomy): Eukaryota > Metazoa > Chordata > Amphibia > Anura > Hylidae > Hyla > Hyla sarda. Next base: position 236,985,810 of record NC_079191.1, read on the forward strand.
TGCTAAACCCCCCAGCATGCCTGGACAGTCAGTGGCTGTCCGGAAATGCTGGGATTTGTTTTGCAACAGCTGGATGCTCAGTTTTTGAAACACTGCCATACAATACGTTTTTCATTTTTATTGGGGGCGGGGGACAGTGTAAGGGGGTGTATATGTAAGGCTTTACCCTTTACATGTGTTAGTGTAGTGTTTTTCGGGTACATTCGCACTGGCGGAAGTCTACAGTGAGTTTCCCGCTAGGAGTTTGCACTTCGGTGAACAATTTGCCACAGCTCAAACTTGAAGCAGGAAACTCACTGTAAACCCGCGAGTGTGAATGTACCCTGTACATTCACATGGGGGGGGGGGGGCAAACCTCCAGCTGTTTCAAAACTACAACTCCCAGCATGTACTGACAGACCGTGCATGCTTGAAGTTGTACTTTTGCAACAGCTGGAGGCACACTGGTTGGATAACCTTCAGTTAGGTTCTGTTACCTAACTCAGTATTTTCCAACCAGTGTGCCTCCAGCTGTTGCAAAACTACAACTCCCAGCATGTACTGATCGCCTAAGGGCATGCTGGAAGATGTAGTTATGCAACAGCTGGAGGTACGCAACTACAACTCCCAGCATGCGGAGACAGCCGTTTGCTGTTTGGGCATGCTGGTATTTGCAGTTTTTCATCATCTGGAGGGCTACAGTTTAGAGACCACTGCACAGTGATCTCCTAACTGTAGCCCTCCAGCTGTTGCAAAACTACAAATACCTGCATGCTCACACAGCAAACAGCTGTCTGGGCATGCTGGGAGTTGTAGTTTTGCAACATTTGGAGGGCTACAGTTGAGAGACCACTTTATAGTGGTCTCAAACTGTAGCCCTCCAGATGTTGCTAGGCAACTCAACGGCTTCCATAGGATCCAGGGAGCCGCATCGCCATCCTCTTCTGCCGATGGGTAAGTGGACCTTCGGTGCTGGTCCTCGTCGGTTTCCCTGTTCTGCCCGCCGCCGATCTGCTATTGGTCGTCTCTTCTAGACGACCAATAGCAGGGATAGGAGGGGTGGCACCCCTGCCACCTCACTCTTATCCCTTCAGGGGGATTGTGGGTGTCTTATACAACCCCAATCCCCCTTATATATCGGGTCACCGGAGACCCGCATGACCCAGGGGTCATTTGCACGTGGGGGTTGAAGGGCTGTGATCCAATCAGGCTGTAATCCAATCAGGCTATGGTTGGCGTTCCGTAACATCCGTAACGCCAACCATAGCCTGATTGGATCACAGCCCTTCACCGGCGCTTCGGAAGTGATGCGCCGATGCAAGGTTATAAAAGACATTGTCAGCACGCTGAACGCCATATTAGGCAGCTCTTTGAAGAAGTTTGTTCACAAACGAAACGTTAGAGCAGATTCTACACATTTTAGACAGGAATAAAGCCTGTGTCAGAGTGTGGAGCTACTATGCAGTGGTAGAGACCCAGCATAGTGAGAAATAGGATAGCTCCACAACTAATGTGCAGCTCCTAGTGGGCATTTAATAGAAGACGCGCTGTATTTCCTGAAAGTTTTAAATCGCTACATTTAATTTTCACATTTTCTATGATCTTTTAATAAACAAGAATAAAAGTTAATTTTTAATTGTGTTATTAGTTAGGGTATTGTTCCCCGGAAGGGGGGTTTTCCCTCCCAGAAGGGGATTGGAGAATTATTTCCTCCATATTCTTAGTCCACCCCGCCCTCATCATTAATATGCTAATAAAAGCCACAGATAAGAACTCTGCTCTCTGTGCGCTTCCTTGTAGCATTCATTAGCATATTAATCGTGGGTGAGGTGGAAGGAGAATACGGAGGAGGCAGGAGAGCTGGTTAAGATGGCTTCCTGCCTACATTGTGTGCTGGAGTGCAATGCAGCAGGAAGATTGCAGTCCCAGAACTCTGCATATACTGAACATAATTAAGTGACTCTTCTTTATAAAGCTGTATACCCGCACTGTAATCCAGTATATTGGGTTTAGTGCAGGTGAAAAGGGATCATATTCACACACTGTCAAAAAATAAATAAATAAATAAAATTACCGTAACAGATGGATTTTAACAGATGGATTTTTGGTAATTTATGGCTATATAAACAGATGCAGTGCAGTTTGCCATTTAAAGCCTTTTTTTTATTTATTTATTTATTTTTACAGTGTGTGAACATGGCCTAAAGGGTCCAAGTACTTACATTAATGCAATATTGCAGTGTTTTCTTTTCAATTAATTAGCAAAGATTTCTAATCTTCTATTTACACTTTATTATGGGGTATTGAGCACAAAATGATGGGGGGGGGGAGACTTGAAAAACATTTTTAATCTTAGCACAAAGCCTCATCATAAACAAAATGTGAAAAAGTGAAAGGGTCTGACTTTCCAGATGCATTGTGTTTGATAAATAGAATGCCTTTTTTATTTGCCAAAGCACATCCAGGGCAACTCTTGTCTCTTGGTGACTGTAAGATTTTAGATTATGTTAAACAATAAATACCTAAAAAAAAAAAAATTTAAAAAAATTAAACTGTTTAACAGTTATTACATTTTCTTGTTTTCTACCACTAAAGTTGTAATAAGTTAACATTCCCTTTTTAAATTGCAAATTATGATTATATACAGTGCCTTACATTATATTCACATTTGTTACGGCATATCCACAGATTCAAATTTATTTCAGTGCAGTTTTATGCAATAGCCTAACAGAGAATAGTCTATCATTTGGAAGGGGGATATTGCATGAATTTCAAAATTATTTACAAATAAAGATCTGAAACATTTTGAGTGCATATATAATCACCCCCTTTACTGTGAAACCCCTAACAAAGATCTGGTGTGAACAGTTGCCTTCACAACTCTAGACTATATTTGTGCTCAAAATTTGTCGCAGTTATTACGGTATATCTTTGGGCCTTTAAAAAAAAAAATTTTTTTATGTAGACTGTTTTCTCATGATTGTGTAGGGATGTCAGAATCAAGTAGTTTTTTACAGTAGTCATAACTTTATCGTGTGAATTTAGGTGGAAAGTCGCACAGTTTGTCGCAAAACCCTTATTGCAAATCTACACCAGCCTAGACCTGGCTAACAAAGCCAAACATTTTGGTGCAACAGGTGAAAAAGTTTCAGACAAGGAACCATGTATAGTGGTTTACTAAATTTTAATTTTAAATAAATTTGTACTAGCGCCATATTCATCACATATGCAGCCATTTAATAAATGTGATGTACACATTACTACCACACAAATTAAAAGCGTAGACAAATTGTTCACCCACACTACACTTGATAAATTTCCCCCCTTAATCTTAGTACAAATACCCCTGTTATGTGAAGGCATCACAGAGTTTGTTAGAGAGCATTACTGAACAAACAGCAGCATGGAGACCCAGGAGCTTAGCAAACAGGTCAGGATAAAGTTGTGGAGAAGTACAAAGCTGGGTTAAGTTATAAAAAAAGATTTTAACATCTCACTGAGCATCATAAAATCCATCAGAAAATGGAAAGAATATGGAACAACCACAGTCCTGACAGTACAAGGCCGTGCAAAGAGAAAATCAGAGAAGCAACCAAGAGGCCCATGGTAACTCTGGAGGAGCTACAAAAATCAACCGTTGAGGTGGGAGAATTTGTCTAAAGGACAACTATGAGTCACTACACAAATTTGACCTTTATGTTAGAGTGGCAGGAAGAAAGCTGTTGTTGCAAGAAATTCTGCTTAACGTTTGCCATGTAGGAGATAAGGAAAGTTCTCCAGTCAGATTAAAATGTAACTTTTTTGCCTCAGTGCAAAATGCTATGTGTGGCAGA